>NC_092709.1:373522635-373892469 GCF_047496885.1 Scyliorhinus torazame
CCTGTGTTGCCCCTTTCAATGACCTGTGGACCTGTACTCCTAGATCTCTTTGACTTTCAATACTCTTGAGGGTTCTACCATTCACTGTATATTCCCTACCTGCATTAGACCTTCCAAAATGCATTACCTCACATTTGTCCGGATTAAACTCCACCTGCCATCTCTCCGTCCAGGTCTCCAAACAATCTAAATCCTGCTGTATCCTCTGACAGTCCTCATCGCTATCCGCAATTCCACCAACCTTTGTTTCGTCTGCAAACTTACTAATCAGACCAGTTACATTTTCCTCCAAATCATTTATATACACTACAAACAGCAAAGGTCCCAGCACTGATCCCTGTGGAACACCACTGGTCACAGCCCTCCAATTAGAAAAACATCCTTCCATTGCTACTCTCTGCCTTCTATGACCTAGTCAGTTCTGTATCCACCTTGCCAGCTCACCCCTGATCCCGTGTGACTTCACCTTTTGTACGAGTCTACCATGAGGGACCTTGTCAAAGGCCTTTCTGAAGTCCATATAGACAACATCCACTGCCCTACCTGCATCAATCATCTTCGTGACCTCCTCGAAAAACTCTATCAAGTTAGTGAGACACGACCTCCCCTTCACAAAACCATGCTGCCTCTCACTAATACGTCCATTTGCTTCCAAATGGGAGTAGATCCTGTCTCGAAGAATTCTCTCCAGTAATTTCCCTACCACAGAAGTAAAGCTCACCGGCCTGTAGTTCCCTAGATTATCCTTGCTACCCTTCTTAAACAGAGGAACAACATTGGCTATTCTCCAGTCCTCCGGGACATCCCCTGAAGACAGTGAGGATCCAAAGATTTCTGTCAAGGCCTCAGCAATTTCCTCTCCAGCATCCTTCAGTATTCTGGGGTAGATCCCATCAGGCCCTGGGGACTTATCAACCGTAATATTTTTCAAGACACCCAACACCTTGTCTTTTTGGATCTCAATGTGACCCAGGCTATCTACACCCCCTTCTCCAGACTCAACATCTACCAATTTCTTCTCTTTGGTGAATACTGATGCAAAGTATTCATTTAGTACCTCGCCCATTTCCTCTGGCTCCACACATAGATTCCCTTGCCTATCCTTCAGTGGGCCAACCCTTTCCCTGGCTACCCTCTTGCTTTTTATGTACGTGCAAAAAGCCTTGGGATTTTCCTTAACCCTATTTGCCAATGACTTTCCGTGACCCCTTCTAGCCCTCCTGACTCCTTGCTTAAGTTCCTTCCTACTTTCCTTATATTCCACGCAGGCTTCATCTGTTCCCAGCCTTTTAGCCCTGACAAATGCCTCCTTTTTCTTTTTGACGAGGCCTACAATATCTCTCGTTATCCAAGGTTCCCGAAAATTGCCGTGTTTATCCTTCTTCCTCACAGGAACATGCCGGTCCTGAATTCCTTTCAACTGCCACTTGAAAGCCTCCCACATGTCAGATGTTGATTTGCCGTCAAACATCCGCCCCCAATCTATGTTCTTCAGTTCCCGCCTAATATTGTTATAATTAGCCTTCCCCCAATTTAGCACATTCATCTTAGGACCACTCTTATCCTTGCCCACCAGTACTTTAAAACTTACTGAATTGTGGTCACTGATACCGAAATGCTCCCCTACTGAAACATCGACCACCTGGCCGGGCTCATTCCCCAATACCAGGTCCAGTACCGCCCCTTCCCTAGTTGGACTGTGTACACATTGTTTTAAGAAGCCCTCCTGGATGCTCCTTACAAACTCCGCCCCATCTAAGCCCCTGGCACTAAGTGAGTCCCAATCAATATTGGGGAAGTTGAAGTCTCCCATCACCACAACCCTGTTGTTTTTACGCTTTTCCAAAATCTGTCTACCTATCTGCTCCTCTATCTCCTGCTGGCTGTTGGGAGGCCAGTAGTATACCCCAAACATTGTGACTGCACCCTTCTTATTCCTGATCTCTACCCATATAGCCTCACTGCCCTCTGAGGTGTCCTCCCGCAGTACAGCTGTGATATTCTCCCGAACCAGTAGTGCAACTCCACCTCCCCTTTTACATCCCCCTCTATCCCGCCTGAAACATCTAAATCCTGGAACTTTTAGCTGCCAATCCTGCCCTTCCCTCAACCAGGTCTCTGTAATGGCAACAACATCATAGTTCCAAGTACTAATCCAAGCTCTAAGTTCATCTGCCTTACCCGTAATACTTCTTGCATTAAAATATATGCACTTCAGGCCACCAGACCCGCTGTGTTCAGCAACTTCTCCCTGTCTGCTCTGCCTCAGAGCCACACTGTCCCTATTCCCTAGTTCTCCCTCAATGCTCTCACCTTCTGACCTATTGCTCCCGTGCCCACCCCCCTGCCATACTAGTTTAAACTCTCCCGTGTGACACTAGCAAACCTCGCGGCCAGGATATTTATGCCTCTCTGGTTTAGAAAAGTAGGAAAAGGAGACTAGGAAGTAGTCTCTCTTTACAGGAACGGCAGCTGGTGAGCAGGACACAGACAGGCAGCTCAGATGAAACATAGTATAAGCGCTGGAGAGAGGACAAACTTATAGAAATAAAACATCTACTTCGACTGTAAGACTACGAGCTTTATTCAAACACAAGTAACAATACAAAGCCGATGCGGGGGGGGGGGGGCATTGAGTGTGTTGTTGCCATCAGAGGGCCCCTGGAGCATTCCGGTCAGATCGGCACCCGAAAACAACCTCGGATTTTGGCGGATGCCCGATTCCCTACCCAATCTCGATCCACATGTCCGGCATCGAAGGGTGGAGAATCGACCCCTCTGTTTTCTTTGTGACAGCAAGTGTTCAATCCATGATAACCCACTCTCTACAACTCCATGGGTTTTTACTTTATACACCAGCCTCTTATGCGGCACCTTGACCAATGTGTTTTGGAAATCTAAATATACTACATCTACAGGTTCTCCTCTATCGACTCTCCCTGTTACATCCCCAAAGAATTTGAGCAAATTTGTCAAACTTTTTTTTTTAAATCTGGAGTACCTAATTCATTTTTTCCAATTAAGGGGCAATTTAGCGCGGCCCATCCACCTCGCCTGCACATCTTTGGGCTGTGGGGGCGAAACCCACGCAAACACAGGGAAAATTGGGGCAGTACGGTAGCACAAGTGGATAGCACTGTGGCTTCACAGTGCCAGGGTCCCAGGTTCAATGCCCGGCTTGGGTCACTGTCTGTGCGGAGTCTGCACTCTCTCCCCGTGTGTGCGTGGGTTTCCTCCGGGTGCTCCGGTTTCCTCCCACGTGCCAAAGACGGGCAGGTTCGGTGGATTGGCCATGATAAATTGCCCTTAGTGTCCAAAAAGTTTAGGAGGGGTTATTGGGTTACGGGGATAGGGTGGAAGGGATGGCTTAAGTGGGTCGGTGCAGACTCGATGGGCCGAATGGCCTTCTTCTGCACCGTAAATTCTATGAACTCCATGAGAGAAGGCTAACCAACTGCGCCTCCGTGCTGCCCACATTTGTCAAACATGCTTTACCTTTCACAAAACCATCTTGACTGGGTTCCATTCTATTCAGCTATCCGAAATGATTAGCTATCTCCTCTTTGATTATTGACTCCAACATCTTGCCAATAACAGATGTTAAAGTAACTGGCCTATAGTTCATTGCCTTCTGCCTTTCCCCCTTTTTGAACAAGAGGGCCACATTGGCTGTTTTCCAATCTCCCTGTACCCTTCGGGAATTATAGCGAATTACAAAATGTTTAAACCAATTGATCGATTACCTCTGCAGCTGCTTTCGTTAAAACCCGAGTCAACAGTTCATTGGGTCCTGGCAACTTGTCCACCTTTAGCCCTTTGACTTCGTCGAATACCCTGTCCCTTGTGATTGGGATTTTTGTAGGTTTGGTCAGGTTATTTGAAATCAGCCCATCTGATACCATTAAAGGTCCATTGACCTGAGGTTCATTGACCTGGATAGAGTGGACGTGGAGAGGAAGTTTACACTTGTTGGAAAAAACAAAGGGCACAGCCTCAGGCTTAAGGGACGATCCATTAAAACAGAGATGAGGAGGAATTGCTTCAGCCAGAGGCTGGTGAATCTGTGGAACTCTTTGCCGCAGAAGGCTGTGAAGGCCAAATCACTGAGTGTCTTTAAGACAGAGATAGATAGGTTCTTGATCAATAACGGGATCAGGGGTTATGGGGAGAAGGCAGGAGAATGGGAATGAGAAAATATCAGCCATGATTGAATGGCGGAGCGGACTCGATGGGCCGAGTGGCCCAAGTCTGCTCCGATATATTATGCTCCATTCAGGGATTGAGGACACCATTTGGTAGGGATTAGAATTTATTTCATTTTCAAACCGGAGAAGTTTATCGGGGAAAGATGTCTTACCTACGGTGCTTTGCTGAGCCTCTGTTGTCATCCTGACGTCCGCCTCAGCCGTTATCGAGTCAGCTGGGGTAACAAAAAAACAGAAACATCCTCAATAAGCGTTCGACTCTGTTCCTGCACCGCCGCACTGGGACCTGGCCCAGCACCAAGACTTCCCTCAGAGTGACCACAGTCAGGGCCACAGAGCCCTGCTGTGCCAGTCCTCGTCACTCTGCAATGCAATTAGAGTCTTAGCCCTAATGACCACCTCTCACAAATCCCACATCTCAGGGGCATTGAATTGATCCCGGGTTCTGGAGAAGTCTCTGGAGTCAAAACGTTGATTCTATTTTCTCTTTGCACACATGCTGCCACATTGGCTGGGTTTTTCCAGAATGCTCTGGTTTTGCCTCAGGTATCTGGACCTTGGCGTGTTTTGTGATCCCCTGAATTTGCAGTGTACCGGCAGGACTGTGCAAGAATGGTGATAGGATTTAGTCTCCAATTTCAGTCACCAGACCACACCAACCACAATCCAGTCATCAGGAAAGGCCAGAGTACTTGTGCAGTTTCAGTGTTTGTCTCCAATGGCCTACAGAACCCAGAATAAACTACAAGCTGAGAGAGACACGGCACAGCCTGAGAGAGACATGGCACAGTCTGAGAGAGACATGGCACAATCTGAGAGGGACATGACACAGCCTGAGAGGAACATGGCACAGCCTGAGAGATACATGGCACAGTCTGAGAGGGACATGGCACAGCCTGAGAGGGACATGGCACAGTCTCAGAGGGACATGGCACAGTCTGAGAGGAACATGGCACAATCTGAGAGGGACATGGCACAGTCTGAGAGAGACATGGCACAGTCTGAGAGAGACATGGCACAATCTGAGAGGGACATGGCACAGTCTGAGAGAGACTTGGCACAGACTGAGAGAGACTTGGCACAGTCTGAGAGGGACATGGCACAATCTGAGAGGGACATGGCACAATCTGAGAGGGACATGGCACAGTCTGAGAGGGAGTCTGAGAGGGACATGGCACAGTCTGAGAGAAACATGGCACAGTGTGAGAGAGACATGGCACAATCTGAGACAGACATGGCACTGTCTGAGAGAGACATGGCACAGTCTGAGAGAGACATGGCACAGTCTGAGAGAGACATGGCACAGTCTGAGACGAACATGGCACAGTATGAGAGAGACATGGCACAGTCTGAGAGGGACATGGCACAGTCTGAGACGAACATGGCACAGTCTGAGAGGGACATGGCACGGTCTGAGAGAGACATGGCACAATCTGAGAGAGACATGGCACAGACTGAGAGAGACATGGCAGAGTCTGAGAGAGACATGGCACAGTCTGAGAGAGACATGGCACAGTCTGAGAGAGTCATGGCACAGTCTCAGAGAGACATGGTACAGTCTGAGAGAGTCATGGCACAGTCTGAGAGAGACATGGCACAGTCTGAGAGAGACATGGCACAGTCTGAGAGAGGCATGGTACAGTCTGAGAGAGTCATGGCACAGTCTGAGAGAGACATGGCACAGTCTGAGACAGACATGGCACAGTCTCAGAGAGACATGGCACAGTCTGAGAGAGTCATGGCACAGTCTGAGAGAGACATGGCACAGTCTGAGACAGACATGGCACAGTCTGAGAGAGACATGGCACAATCTGAGAGAGACATGGCACAGTCTGAGAGAGACATGGCACAGTCTCAGAGAGACATGGCACAGTCTGAGAGAGACATGGCACCGTCTCAGAGAGACATGGCAAACTCTAAGAGAGACATGGCACAGTCTGAGAGAGATATGGCACAGTCTGAGAGAGACATGGCGCAGTCTGAGACAGACATGGCCCAGTCTGAGAGAGACATGGCACAATCTGAGAGAGACATGGCACAGTCTGAGAGAGACTTGGCACAGTCTGAGAGAGACATGGCACAATCTGAGAGAGACATGGCACAGTCTGAGAGAGACATGGCACAATCTGAGAGAGACATGGCACAGTCTGAGAGAGACATGGCACAGTCTGAGACAGACATGGCCCAGTCTGAGAGAGACATGGCACAATCTGAGAGAGACATGGCACAGTCTGAGAGAGACATGGCACCGTCTCAGAGAGACATGGCAAACTCTAAGAGAGACATGGCACAGTCTGAGAGAGACATGGCACAGTCTAAGAGAGACATGGCACAGACTCAGAGAGACATGGCACAGTCTGAGAGAGACATGGCACAGTCTGAGAGAGACATGGCACAGTCTGAGAGAGACGTGGCACAGTCTGAGAGAGACTTGGCACAGTCTGAGAGGGACATGGCACAGTCTGAGAGAGACATGGCACAGTCTTAGAGAGACTTGACACAGACTGAGAGGGACATGGCACAGTCTGAGAGACATGGCACAGTCTGAGAGAGACATGGCACAGTCTGAGAGAGACTTGGCACAGTCTGAGAGAGACATGGCACAGTCTGAGAGAGACTTGGCACAGTCTGAGAGAGACTTGGCACAGTCTGAGAGAGACATGGCACAGTCTGAGAGAGACTTGGCACAGTCTGAGAGAGACATGGCACAATCTGCGAGGGACATGGCACAGTCTGAGGGGGAGTCTGAGAGGGACATGGCACAGTCTGAGAGAGACATGGCACAATCTGAGAGGGACATGGCACAATCTGAGAGGGACATGGCAGCGTCTGAGAGGGACATGGCACAGTCTGAGAGAGACATGGCACAATCTGAGACAGACATGGCACAGTCTGAGACAACATGGCACAGTATGAGAGAGACATGGCACAGTCTGAGAGGGACATGGCACAGTCTGAGAGAGACATGGCACAATCTGAGAGAGACATGGCACAGACTGAGCGAGACATGGCACAGTCTGAGAGAGACATGGCACAGTCTGAGGGGGACATGGCACAGTCTGAGAGAGACATGGCACAGTCTCAGAGAGACATGGTACATTCTGAGAGAGACATGGCACAGTCTGAGAGAGACATGGCACAGTCTGAGAGAGACATGGCACAGTCTGAGAGAGACATGGTACAGTCTGAGGGGGACATGGCACAGTCTGAGAGAGACATGGCACAATCTGAGAGAGACATGGCACAGACTGAGCGAGACATGGCACAGTCTGAGAGAGACATGGCACAGTCTGAGGGGGACATGGCACAGTCTGAGAGAGACATGGCACAGTCTGAGAGAGACATGGTACATTCTGAGAGAGACATGGCACAGTCTGAGAGAGACATGGCAAAGTCTGAGAGAGACATTGCACAGTCTGAGAGAGTCATGGCACAGTCTGAGAGAGACATGGCACAGTCTGAGAGAGACATGGCACAGTCTGAGAGAGGCATGGTACAGTCTGAGAGAGTCATGGCACAGTCTGAGAGAGACATGGCACAGTCTGAGACAGACATGGCACAGTCTCAGAGAGACATGGCACAGTCTGAGAGAGACATGGCACAGTCTGAGAGAGACATGGCATGATCTGAGAGAGACATGGCACAGTCTGAGAGAGACATGGCATCGTCTCAGAGAGACATGGCACAGTCTAAGAGAGACATGGGACAGTCTGAGGGAGACATGGCACAGTCTAAAAGAGACATGGCACAGAGTGAGAGAGACATGGCACAGTCTGAGAGAGACATGGCACAGTCTGAGAGAGACATGGCACAGTCTGAGAGAGACGTGGCACAGTCTGAGAGAGACTTGGCACAGTCTGAGAGGGACATGGCACAGTCTGAGAGAGACATGGCACAGTCTTAGAGAGACTTGACACAGACTGAGAGAGACTTGGCACAGTCTGAGAGACATGGCACAGTCTGAGAGAGACATGGCACAGTCTGAGAGAGACTTGGCACAGTCTGAGAGAGACATGGCACAGTCTGAGAGAGACTTGGCACAGTCTGAGAGAGACTTGGCACAGTCTGAGAGAGACATGGCACAGTCTGAGAGAGACATGGCACAGTCTGAGAGAGACTTGGCACAGTCTGAGAGAGACATGGCACAGTCTGAGAGGGGCATGGCCCAGTCTGAGAGAGACATGGCACAGTCTACGAGAGACATGGCACAGACTGAGAGAGACTTGGCACAGTCTGAGAGACATGGCACAGTCTGAGAGAGACATGGCACAGTCTGAGAGAGACTTGGCACAGTCTGAGAGAGACATGGCACAGTCTGAGAGAGACATGGCACAGTCTGAGAGAGACTTGGCACAGTCTGAGAGAGACATGGCACAGTCTGAGAGGGACATGGCACAGTCTGAGAGAGACATGGCACTGTCTGAGAGAGACATGGGACAGTCTGAGAGGGACATGGCACAGTCTGAGAGAGACATGGCACAGTCTGAGAGGGACATGGCACAGTCTGAGAGGGACATGGCACAGTCTGAGACAGACATGGCACAGCCTGAGAGGGACATGGCACAGTCTGAGAGAGACATGGCACAGTCTGAGAGAGACGTGGCACAGTCTGAGAGAGACTTGGCACAGTCTGAGAGGGACATGGCACAGTCTGAGAGAGGCATGGCACAGTCTTAGAGAGACTTGACACAGACTGAGAGAGACTTGGCACAGTCTGAGAGACATGGCACAGTCTGAGAGAGACATGGCACAGTCTGAGAGAGACTTGGCACAGTCTGAGAGAGACATGGCACAGTCTGAGAGAGACATGGCACAGTCTGAGAGAGACTTGGCACAGTCTGAGAGAGACATGGCACAGTCTGAGAGAGACTTGGCACAGTCTGAGAGAGACTTGGCACAGTCTGAGAGAGACATGGCACAGTCTGAGAGAGACATGGCACAATCTGAGAGGGACATGGCAAAGTCTGAGAGGGAGTCTGAGAGGGACATGGCACAGTCTGAGAGAGACATGGCACAATCTGAGAGGGACATGGCAGAGTCTGAGAGGGACATGGCACAGTCTGAGAGAGACATGGCACAATCTGAGACAGACATGGCACAGTCTGAGACGATCATGGCACAGTCTGAGAGGGACATGGCACAGTCTGAGAGAGACATGGCACAATCTGAGAGAGACATGGCACAGACTGAGAGAGACATGGCACAGTCTGAGAGAGACATGGCACAGTCTGAGAGATTCATGGCACAGTCTCAGAGAGACATGGTACAGTCTGAGAGAGACGTGGCACAGTCTTAGAGAGACTTGACACAGTCTGAGAGAGACTTGGCACAGTCTGAGAGAGGCATGGCACAGTCTGAGTGGGACATGGCACAGTCTGAGAGAGACTTGGCACAGTCTGAGAGAGACATGACACAGTCTGAGAGGGACATGGCACAGTCTGAGAGAGACATGGCACAGTCTGAGAGAGATATGGCACAGTCTGAGAGGGACATGGCACAGTCTGAGAGAGACATGGCACAGTCTGAGAGAGACATGGCACAGTCTGAGAGAGACATGGCACTGTCTGAGAGACATGGCACAGTCTGAGAGAGACATGGCACTGTCTGAGAGACATGGCACAGTCTGAGAGAGACATGGCACAGTCTGAGAGGGACATGACACAGTCTGAGAGAGACATGGCACAGTCTGAGAGAGACATGGCACTGTCTGAGAGACATGGCACAGTCTGAGAGAGACATGGCACTGTCTGAGAGACATGGCACAGTCTGAGAGAGACATGGCACAGTCTGAGAGGGACATGGCACAGACTGAGCGAGACATGGCACAGTCTGAGAGAGACATGGCACAGTCTGAGGGGGACATGGCACAGTCTGAGAGAGACATGGCACAGTCTCAGAGAGACATGGTACATTCTGAGAGAGACATGGCACAGTCTGAGAGAGACATGGCACAGTCTGAGAGAGTCATGGCACAGTCTGAGAGAGACATGGCACAGTCTGAGAGAGACATGGCACAGTCTGAGAGAGACATGGTACAGTCTGAGAGAGTCATGGCACAGTCTGAGAGAGACATGGCACAGTCTGAGACAGACATGGCACAGTCTCAGAGAGACATGGCACAGTCTGAGAGAGACATGGCACAGTCTCAGAGAGACATGGCACAGTCTGAGAGAGACATGGCACAGTCTGAGAGAGACATGGCATGATCTGAGAGAGACATGGCACAGTCTGAGAGAGACATGGCATCGTCTCAGTGAGACATGGCACAGTCTAAGAGAGACATGGCACAGTCTGAGAGAGACATGGCACAGTCTAAGAGAGACATGGCACAGAGTGAGAGAGACATGGCAAAGTCTGAGAGAGACATGGCACAGTCTGAGAGAGACATGGCACAGTCTGAGAGAGACGTGGCACAGTCTGAGAGAGACTTGGCACAGTCTGAGAGGGACATGGCACAGTCTGAGAGAGACATGGCACAGTCTTAGAGAGACTTGACACAGACTGAGAGAGACTTGGCACAGTCTGAGAGACATGGCACAGTCTGAGAGAGACGTGGCACAGTCTGAGAGAGACTTGGCACAGTCTGAGAGAAACATGGCACAGTCTGAGAGAGACTTGGCACAGTCTGAGAGAGACTTGGCACAGTCTGAGAGAGACATGGCACAGTCTGAGAGAGACATGGCACAGTCTGAGAGAGACTTGGCACAGTCTGAGAGAGACATGGCACAGTCTGAAAGGGGCATGGCCCAGTCTGAGAGAGACATGGCACAGTCTACGAGAGACATGGCACAGACTGAGAGAGACTTGGCACAGTCTGAGAGACATGGCACAGTCTGAGAGAGACATGGCACAGTCTGAGAGAGACTTGGCACAGTCTGAGAGAGACATGGCACAGTCTGAGAGAGACATGGCACAGTCTGAGAGAGACTTGGCACAGTCTGAGAGAGACATGGCACAGTCTGAGAGGGACATGGCACAGTCTGAGAGAGACATGGCACTGCCTGAGAGAGACATGGGACAGTTTGAGAGGGACATGGCACAGTCTGAGAGAGACATGGCACAGTCTGAGAGGGACATGGCACAGTCTGAGAGGGACATGGCACAGTCTGAGACAGACATGGCACAGCCTGAGAGGGACATGGCACAGTCTGAGAGAGGCATGGCACAGTCTGAGTGGGACATGGCACAGTCTGAGAGAGACTTGGCACAGTCTGAGAGAGACGTGGCACAGTCTGAGAGAGACTTGGCACAGTCTGAGAGGGACATGGCACAGTCTGAGAGAGACATGGCACAGTCTTAGAGAGGCTTGATACAGACTGAGAGAGACTTGGCACAGTCTGAGAGACATGGCACAGTCTGAGAGAGACATGGCACAGCCTGAGAGAGACTTGGCACAGTCTGAGAGAACATGGCACAGTCTGAGAGAGACTTGGCACAGTCTGAGAGAGACTTGGCACAGTCTGAGAGAGACATGGCACAGTCTGAGAGAGACATGGCACAATCTGAGAGGGACATGGCACAGTCTGAGAGGGAGTCTGAGAGGGACATGGCAGTCTGAGAGAGACATGGCACAATCTGAGAGGGACATGGCACAGTCTGAGAGGGACATGGCACAGTCTGAGAGAGACATGGCACAATCTGAGACAGACATGGCACAGTCTGAGACGAACATGGCACAGTATGAGAGAGACATGGCACAGTCTGAGAGGGACATGGCACAGTCTGAGAGAGACATGGCACAATCTGAGAGAGACATGGCACAGACTGAGAGAGACATGGCACAGTCTGAGAGAGACATGGCACAGTCAGAGAGAGACATGGCACAGTCTGAGAGATTCATGGCACAGTCTCAGAGAGACATGGTACAGTCTGAGAGAGTCATGGCACAGTCTGAGAGAGACATGGCACAATCTAAGAGAGACATGGCACAGTCTGAGGGAGACATGGCACAGTCTCAGAGAGACATGGCACAGTCTGAGAGAGACATGGCACAGTCTGAGAGAGACATGGCACAGTCTGAGAGAGACATGGCACAGTCTGAGAGAGACGTGGCACAGTCTTAGAGAGACTTGACACAGACTGAGAGAGACTTGGCACAGACTGAGAGAGACATGACACAGTCTGAGAGAGACGTGGCACAGTCTTAGAGAGACTTGACACAGACTGAGAGGGACATGGCACAGTCTGAGAGAGACATGACACAGACTGAGAGAGACTTGGCACAGTCTGAGAGAGACTTGGCACAGTCTGAGAGAGGCATGGCACAGTCTGAGTGGGACATGGCACAGTCTGAGAGGAAGTCTGAGAGGGACATGGCACAGTCTGAGAGAGACATGGCACAATCTGAGAGGGACATGGCACAGTCTGAGAGGGTCATGGCACAATCTGAGACAGACATGGCACAGTCTGAGAGAGACATGGCACAATCTGAGACAGACATGGCACAGTCTGAGACGAACATGGCACAGTATGAGAGAGACATGGCACAGTCTGAGAGGGACATGGCACAGTCTGAGAGAGACATGGCACAATCTGAGAGAGACATGGAACAGACTGAGAGAGACATGGCACAGTCTGAGAGAGACATGGCACAGTCAGAGAGAGACATGGCACAGTCTGAGAGATTCATGGCACAGTCTCAGAGAGACATGGTACAGTCTGAGAGAGTCATGGCACAGTCTGAGAGAGACATGGCACAATCTAAGAGAGACATGGCACAGTCTGAGGGAGACATGGCACAGTCTCAGAGAGACATGGCACAGTCTGAGAGAGACATGGCACAGTCTGAGAGAGACATGGCACAGTCTGAGAGAGACATGGCACAGTCTGAGAGAGACGTGGCACAGTCTTAGAGAGACTTGACAAAGACTGAGAGAGACTTGGCACAGACTGAGAGAGACATGACACAGTCTGAGAGAGACGTGGCACAGTCTTAGAGAGACTTGACACAGACTGAGAGGGACATGGCACAGTCTGAGAGAGACATGACACAGTCTGAGAGAGACATGGCACAGTCTGAGAGAGACATGGCACTGTCTGAGAGACATGGCACAGTCTGAGAGAGACATGGCACTGTCTGAGAGACATGGCACAGTCTGAGAGAGACGTGGCACAGTCTGAGAGGGACATGACACAGTCTGAGAGAGACATGGCACAGTCTGAGAGAGACATGGCACAGTCTGAGAGGGACATGGCACTGTCTGAGAGACATGGCACAGTCTGAGATGACATGGCACAGTCTGAGAGGGACATGGCACTGTCTGAGAGACATGGCACAGTCTGAGAGAGACATGGCACAGTCTGAGAGGGACATGACACAGTCTGAGAGAGACATGGCACAGTCTGAGAGAGACATGGCACAGTCTGAGAGGGACATGGCACTGTCTGAGAGACATGGCACAGTCTGAGAGAGACATGGCACAGTCTGAGAGGGACATGGCACAGTCTGAGAGAGACATGGCACAGTCTGAGAGGGACATGGCACAGTCTGAGAGAGACATGGCACTGTCTGAGAGACATGGCACAGTCTGAGAGAGACATGGCACAGTCTGAGAGAGACATGGCACAGTCTGAGAGGGACATGACACAGTCTGAGAGGGACATGGCACAGTCTGAGAGAGACATGGCACAGTCTGAGAGAGACATGGCACAGTCTGAGAGGGAAATGACACAGTCTGAGAGGGACATGACACAGTCTGAGAGGGACATGGCACAGTCTGAGAGAGACATGGCACAGTCTGAGAGAGACATGGCACAGTCTGAGAGGGAAATGACACAGTCTGAGGGGGACATGGCACAGTCTGAGAGAGACATGGCACAGTCTGAGAGGGACATGGCACAGTCTGAGAGACATGGCACAGTCTGAGAGAGACATGGCACAGTCTGAGAGGGACATGGCACTGTCTGAGAGACATGGCACAGTCTGAGAGAGACATGGCACAGTCTGAGAGGGACATGACACAGTCTGAGAGAGACATGGCACAGTCTGAGAGAGACATGGCACAGTCTGAGAGGGACATGGCACTGTCTGAGAGACATGGCACAGTCTGAGAGAGACATGGCACAGTCTGAGAGGGACATGGCACAGTCTGAGAGAGACATGGCACAGTCTGAGAGGGACATGGCACAGTCTGAGAGAGACATGGCACTGTCTGAGAGACATGGCACAGTCTGAGAGAGACATGGCACAGTCTGAGAGAGACATGGCACAGTCTGAGAGGGACATGACACAGTCTGAGAGGGACATGGCACAGTCTGAGAGAGACATGGCACAGTCTGAGAGAGACATGGCACAGTCTGAGAGAGACATGGCACAGTCTGAGAGAGACATGGCACAGTCTGAGAGGGACATGGCACAGTCTGAGAGAGACATGGGACAGTCTGAGAGAGACATGGGACAGTCTGAGAGAGACATGGCACAGTCTGAGAGAGACATGGGACAGTCTGAGAGAGACATGGCACAGTCTGAGAGAGACATGGCACAGTCTGAGAGAGACATGGCACAGTCTGAGAGAGACATGGCACAGTCTGAGAGGGAAATGGCACAGTCTGAGAGAGAGACATGGTACAGTCTGAGAGAGACATGGCACAGTCTGAGAGAGACATGGCACAGTCTGAGAGAGACATGGCACAGTCTGAGAGGGACATGGCACAGTCTGAGAGGGACATGGCACAGTCTGAGAGAGACATGGCACAGTCTGAGAGAGACATGGCACAGCCTGAGAGAGACATGGCACAGTCTGAGAGGGACATGGCACAGCCTGAGAGAGACATGGCACAGTCTGAGAGGGACATGGCACAGTCTGTGAGAGACATGGCACAGTCTGAGAGGGACATGGCACAGTCTGTGAGAGACATGGCACAGTCTGAGAGGGACATGGCACAGTCTGAGAGAGACATGGGACAGTCTGAGAGAGACATGGGACAGTCTGAGAGAGACATGGCACAGTCTCAGAGAGACATGGGACAGTCTGTGAGAGACATGGCACAGTCTGAGAGAGACATGGCACAGTCTAAGAGAGACATGGCACAGTCTGAGAGAGACATGGCACAGTCTGAGAGGGACATGGCACAGTCTGAGAGAGACATGGTACAGTCTGAGAGAGACATGGCACAGTCTGAGAGAGACATGGCACAGTCTGAGAGAGACATGGCACAGTCTGAGAGGGACATGGCACAGTCTGAGAGGGACATGGCACAGTCTGAGAGAGACATGGCACAGTCTGAGAGAGACATGGCACAGCCTGAGGGAGACATGGCACAGTCTGAGAGGGACATGGCACAGCCTGAGAGAGACATGGCACAGTCTGAGAGGGACATGGCACAGTCTGTGAGAGACATGGCACAGTCTGTGAGAGACATGGCACAGTCTGAGAGGGACATGGTACAGTCTGAGAGGGACATGGCACGATCTGAGAAAGACATGGCACAGTCTGAGACGAACATGGCACAGTCTGAGAGAGACATGGCACAATCTGTGAGAGACATGGCACAGACTGAGCGAGACATGCCACAGTCTGAGAGAGACATGGCACAGTCTGAGAGGGACATGGAACAGTCAGAGAGAGACATGGCACAATCTGAGAGAGACATGGCACAGACTGAGCGAGACATGGCACAGTCTGAGAGAGACATGGCACAGTCTGAGGGGGACATGGCACAGTCTGAGAGAGACATGGCACAGTCTCAGAGAGACATGGTACATTCTGAGAGAGACATGGCACAGTCTGAGAGAGACATGGCACAGTCTGAGAGAGTCATGGCACAGTCTGAGAGAGACATGGCACAGTCTGTTAGAGACATGGCACAGTCTGAGAGAGACATGGTACAGTCTGAGAGAGTCATGGCACAGTCTGAGAGAGACATGGCACAGTCTGAGACAGACATGGCACAGTCTCAGAGAGACATGACACAGTCTGAGAGAGACATGGCACAGTCTCAGAGAGACATGGCACAGTCTGAGAGAGACATGGCACAGTCTGAGAGAGACATGGCATGATCTGAGAGAGACATGGCACAGTCTGAGAGAGACATGGCATCGTCTCAGAGAGACATGGCACAGTCTAAGAGAGACATGGCACAGTCTGAGAGAGACATGGCACAGTCTAAGAGAGACATGGCACAGAGTGAGAGAGACATGGCACAGTCTGAGAGAGACATGGCACAGTCTGAGAGAGACATGGCACAGTCTGAGAGAGACGTGGCACAGTCTGAGAGAGACTTGGCACAGTCTGAGAGGGACATGGCACAGTCTGAGAGAGACATGGCACAGTCTTAGAGAGACTTGACACAGACTGAGAGAGACTTGGCACAGTCTGAGAGACATGGCACAGTCTGAGAGAGACATGGCACAGTATGAGAGAGACTTGGCACAGTCTGAGAGAGACATGGCACAGTCTGAGAGAGACTTGGCACAGTCTGAGAGAGACTTGGCACAGTCTGAGAGAGACATGGCACAGTCTGAGAGAGACATGGCACAGTCTGAGAGAGACTTGGCACAGTCTGAGGGAGACATGGCACAGTCTGAGAGGGGCATGGCCCAGTCTGAGAGAGACATGGCACAGTCTACGAGGGACATGGCACAGACTGAGAGAGACTTGGCACAGTCTGAGAGACATGGCACAGTCTGAGAGAGACATGGCACAGTCTGAGAGAGACTTGGCACAGTCTGAGAGAGACATGGCACAGTCTGAGAGAGACATGGCACAGTCTGAGAGAGACTTGGCACAGTCTGAGAGAGACATGGCACAGTCTGAGAGGGACATGGCACAGTCTGAGAGAGACATGGCACTGCCCGAGAGAGACATGGGACAGTCTGAGAGGGACATGGCACAGTCTGAGAGAGACATGGCACAGTCTGAGAGGGACATGGCACAGTCTGAGAGGCACATGGCACAGTCTGAGAGAGACATGGCACAGTCTGAGAGGGGCATGGCCCAGTCTGAGAGTGACATGGCACAGTCTACGAGGGACATGGCACAGACTGAGAGAGACTTGGCACAGTCTGAGAGACATGGCACAGTCTGAGAGAGACATGGCACAGTCTGAGCGAGACTTGGCACAGTCTGAGAGAGACATGGCACAGTCTGAGAGAGACATGGCACAGTCTGAGAGAGACTTGGCACAGTCTGAGAGAGACATGGCACAGTCTGAGAGGGACATGGCACAGTCTGAGAGAGACATGGCACTGCCTGAGAGAGACATGGGACAGTCTGAGAGAGACATGGCACAGTCTGAGAGAGACATGGCACAGTCTGAGAGGGACATGACACAGTCTGAGAGGGACATGGCACAGTCTGAGAGAGACATGGCACAGTCTGAGAGAGACATGGCACAGTCTGAGAGGGAAATGACACAGTCTGAGAGGGACATGACACAGTCTGAGAGGGACATGGCACAGTCTGAGAGAGACATGGCACAGTCTGAGAGAGACATGGCACAGTCTGAGAGGGAAATGACACAGTCTGAGGGGGACATGGCACAGTCTGAGAGAGACATGGCACAGTCTGAGAGGGACATGGCACAGTCTGAGAGACATGGCACAGTCTGAGAGAGACATGGCACAGTCTGAGAGGGACATGGCACTGTCTGAGAGACATGGCACAGTCTGAGAGAGACATGGCACAGTCTGAGAGGGACATGACACAGTCTGAGAGAGACATGGCACAGTCTGAGAGAGACATGGCACAGTCTGAGAGGGACATGGCACTGTCTGAGAGACATGGCACAGTCTGAGAGAGACATGGCACAGTCTGAGAGGGACATGGCACAGTCTGAGAGAGACATGGCACAGTCTGAGAGGGACATGGCACAGTCTGAGAGAGACATGGCACTGTCTGAGAGACATGGCACAGTCTGAGAGAGACATGGCACAGTCTGAGAGAGACATGGCACAGTCTGAGAGGGACATGACACAGTCTGAGAGGGACATGGCACAGTCTGAGAGAGACATGGCACAGTCTGAGAGAGACATGGCACAGTCTGAGAGAGACATGGCACAGTCTGAGAGAGACATGGCACAGTCTGAGAGGGACATGGCACAGTCTGAGAGAGACATGGGACAGTCTGAGAGAGACATGGGACAGTCTGAGAGAGACATGGCACAGTCTGAGAGAGACATGGGACAGTCTGAGAGAGACATGGCACAGTCTGAGAGAGACATGGCACAGTCTGAGAGAGACATGGCACAGTCTGAGAGAGACATGGCACAGTCTGAGAGGGAAATGGCACAGTCTGAGAGAGAGACATGGTACAGTCTGAGAGAGACATGGCACAGTCTGAGAGAGACATGGCACAGTCTGAGAGAGACATGGCACAGTCTGAGAGGGACATGGCACAGTCTGAGAGGGACATGGCACAGTCTGAGAGAGACATGGCACAGTCTGAGAGAGACATGGCACAGCCTGAGAGAGACATGGCACAGTCTGAGAGGGACATGGCACAGCCTGAGAGAGACATGGCACAGTCTGAGAGGGACATGGCACAGTCTGTGAGAGACATGGCACAGTCTGAGAGGGACATGGCACAGTCTGTGAGAGACATGGCACAGTCTGAGAGGGACATGGCACAGTCTGAGAGAGACATGGGACAGTCTGAGAGAGACATGGGACAGTCTGAGAGAGACATGGCACAGTCTGAGAGAGACATGGGACAGTCTGTGAGAGACATGGCACAGTCTGAGAGAGACATGGCACAGTCTAAGAGAGACATGGCACAGTCTGAGAGAGACATGGCACAGTCTGAGAGGGACATGGCACAGTCTGAGAGAGACATGGTACAGTCTGAGAGAGACATGGCACAGTCTGAGAGAGACATGGCACAGTCTGAGAGAGACATGGCACAGTCTGAGAGAGACATGGCACAGCCTGAGGGAGACATGGCACAGTCTGAGAGGGACATGGCACAGCCTGAGAGAGACATGGCACAGTCTGAGAGGGACATGGCACAGTCTGTGAGAGACATGGCACAGTCTGTGAGAGACATGGCACAGTCTGAGAGGGACATGGTACAGTCTGAGAGGGACATGGCACGATCTGAGAAAGACATGGCACAGCCTGAGCGAGACATGCCACAGTCTGAGAGAGACATGGCACAGACTGAGCGAGACATGCCACAGTCTGAGAGAGACATGGCACAGTCTGAGAGGGACATGGAACAGTCAGAGAGAGACATGGCACAATCTGAGAGAGACATGGCACAGACTGAGCGAGACATGGCACAGTCTGAGAGAGACATGGCACAGTCTGAGGGGGACATGGCACAGTCTGAGAGAGACATGGCACAGTCTCAGAGAGACATGGTACATTCTGAGAGAGACATGGCACAGTCTGAGAGAGACATGGCACAGTCTGAGAGAGTCATGGCACAGTCTGAGAGAGACATGGCACAGTCTGAGAGAGACATGGCACAGTCTGAGAGAGACATGGTACAGTCTGAGAGAGTCATGGCACAGTCTGAGAGAGACATGGCACAGTCTGAGACAGACATGGCACAGTCTCAGAGAGACATGACACAGTCTGAGAGAGACATGGCACAGTCTCAGAGAGACATGGCACAGTCTGAGAGAGACATGGCACAGTCTGAGAGAGACATGGCATGATCTGAGAGAGACATGGCACAGTCTGAGAGAGACATGGCATCGTCTCAGAGAGACATGGCACAGTCTAAGAGAGACATGGCACAGTCTGAGAGAGACATGGCACAGTCTAAGAGAGACATGGCACAGAGTGAGAGAGACATGGCACAGTCTGAGAGAGACATGGCACAGTCTGAGAGAGACATGGCACAGTCTGAGAGAGACGTGGCACAGTCTGAGAGAGACTTGGCACAGTCTGAGAGGGACATGGCACAGTCTGAGAGAGACATGGCACAGTCTTAGAGAGACTTGACACAGACTGAGAGAGACTTGGCACAGTCTGAGAGACATGGCACAGTCTGAGAGAGACATGGCACAGTATGAGAGAGACTTGGCACAGTCTGAGAGAGACATGGCACAGTCTGAGAGAGACTTGGCACAGTCTGAGAGAGACTTGGCACAGTCTGAGAGAGACATGGCACAGTCTGAGAGAGACATGGCACAGTCTGAGAGAGACTTGGCACAGTCTGAGGGAGACATGGCACAGTCTGAGAGGGGCATGGCCCAGTCTGAGAGAGACATGGCACAGTCTACGAGGGACATGGCACAGACTGAGAGAGACTTGGCACAGTCTGAGAGACATGGCACAGTCTGAGAGAGACATGGCACAGTCTGAGAGAGACTTGGCACAGTCTGAGAGAGACATGGCACAGTCTGAGAGAGACATGGCACAGTCTGAGAGAGACTTGGCACAGTCTGAGAGAGACATGGCACAGTCTGAGAGGGACATGGCACAGTCTGAGAGAGACATGGCACTGCCCGAGAGAGACATGGGACAGTCTGAGAGGGACATGGCACAGTCTGAGAGAGACATGGCACAGTCTGAGAGGGACATGGCACAGTCTGAGAGGCACATGGCACAGTCTGAGAGAGACATGGCACAGTCTGAGAGGGGCATGGCCCAGTCTGAGAGTGACATGGCACAGTCTACGAGGGACATGGCACAGACTGAGAGAGACTTGGCACAGTCTGAGAGACATGGCACAGTCTGAGAGAGACATGGCACAGTCTGAGCGAGACTTGGCACAGTCTGAGAGAGACATGGCACAGTCTGAGAGAGACATGGCACAGTCTGAGAGAGACTTGGCACAGTCTGAGAGAGACATGGCACAGTCTGAGAGGGACATGGCACAGTCTGAGAGAGACATGGCACTGCCTGAGAGAGACATGGGACAGTCTGAGAGGGACATGGCACAGTCTGAGAGAGACATGGCACAGTCTGAGAGGGACATGGCACAGTCTGAGAGGGACATGGCACAGTCTGAGACAGACATGGCACAGCCTGAGAGGGACATGGCACAGTCTGAGAGAGGCATGGCACAGTCTGAGTAGGACATGGCACAGTCTGAGAGAGACTTGGCACAGTCTGAGAGAGACGTGGCACAGTCTGAGAGAGACTTGGCACAGTCTGAGAGGGACATGGCACAGTCTGAGAGAGACATGGCACAGTCTTAGAGAGACATGGCACAGTCTGAGAGAGACATGGCACAGTCTGAGAGAGACATGGCATGATCTGAGAGAGACATGGCACAGTCTGAGAGAGACATGGCATCGTCTCAGAGAGACATGGCACAGTCTAAGAGAGACATGGCACAGTCTGAGAGAGACATGGCACAGTCTAAGAGAGACATGGCACAGAGTGAGAGAGACATGGCACAGTCTGAGAGAGACATGGCACAGTCTGAGAGAGACATGGCACAGTCTGAGAGAGACGTGGCACAGTCTGAGAGAGACTTGGCACAGTCTGAGAGGGACATGGCACAGTCTGAGAGAGACATGGCACAGTCTTAGAGAGACTTGACACAGACTGAGAGAGACTTGGCACAGTCTGAGAGACATGGCACAGTCTGAGAGAGACATGGCACAGTATGAGAGAGACTTGGCACAGTCTGAGAGAGACATGGCACAGTCTGAGAGAGACTTGGCACAGTCTGAGAGAGACTTGGCACAGTCTGAGAGAGACATGGCACAGTCTGAGAGAGACATGGCACAGTCTGAGAGAGACTTGGCACAGTCTGAGGGAGACATGGCACAGTCTGAGAGGGGCATGGCCCAGTCTGAGAGAGACATGGCACAGTCTACGAGGGACATGGCACAGACTGAGAGAGACTTGGCACAGTCTGAGAGACATGGCACAGTCTGAGAGAGACATGGCACAGTCTGAGAGAGACTTGGCACAGTCTGAGAGAGACATGGCACAGTCTGAGAGAGACATGGCACAGTCTGAGAGAGACTTGGCACAGTCTGAGAGAGACATGGCACAGTCTGAGAGGGACATGGCACAGTCTGAGAGAGACATGGCACTGCCCGAGAGAGACATGGGACAGTCTGAGAGGGACATGGCACAGTCTGAGAGAGACATGGCACAGTCTGAGAGGGACATGGCACAGTCTGAGAGGGACATGGCACAGTCTGAGAGAGACATGGCACAGTCTGAGAGGGGCATGGCCCAGTCTGAGAGTGACATGGCACAGTCTACGAGGGACATGGCACAGACTGAGAGAGACTTGGCACAGTCTGAGAGACATGGCACAGTCTGAGAGAGACATGGCACAGTCTGAGCGAGACTTGGCACAGTCTGAGAGAGACATGGCACAGTCTGAGAGAGACATGGCACAGTCTGAGAGAGACTTGGCACAGTCTGAGAGAGACATGGCACAGTCTGAGAGGGACATGGCACAGTCTGAGAGAGACATGGCACTGCCTGAGAGAGACATGGGACAGTCTGAGAGGGACATGGCACAGTCTGAGAGAGACATGGCACAGTCTGAGAGGGACATGGCACAGTCTGAGAGGGACATGGCACAGTCTGAGACAGACATGGCACAGCCTGAGAGGGACATGGCACAGTCTGAGAGAGGCATGGCACAGTCTGAGTAGGACATGGCACAGTCTGAGAGAGACTTGGCACAGTCTGAGAGAGACGTGGCACAGTCTGAGAGAGACTTGGCACAGTCTGAGAGGGACATGGCACAGTCTGAGAGAGACATGGCACAGTCTTAGAGAGACTTGACACAGACTGAGAGAAACTTGGCACAGTCTGAGAGACATGGCACAGTCTGAGAGAGACATGGCACAGCCTGAGAGAGACTTGGCACAGTCTGAGAGAGACATGGCACAGTCTGAGAGAGACTTGGCACAGTCTGAGAGAGACTTGGCACAGTCTGAGAGAGACATGGCACAGTCTGAGAGAGACATGGCACAATCTGAGAGGGACATGGCACAGTCTGAGAGGGAGTCTGAGAGGGACATGGCACAGTCTGAGAGAGACATGGCACAATCTGAGAGGGACATGGCAGAGTCTGAGAGGGACAAGGCACAGTCTGAGAGAGACATGGCACAATCTGAGACAGACATGGCACAGTCTGAGACGAACATGGCACAGTATGAGAGAGACATGGCACAGTCTGAGAGGGACATGGCACAGTCTGAGAGAGACATGGCACAATCTGAGAGAGACATGGCACAGACTGAGAGAGACATGGCACAGTCTGAGAGAGACATGGCACAGTCAGAGAGAGACATGGCACAGTCTGAGAGATTCATGGCACAGTCTCAGAGAGACATGGTACAGTCTGAGAGAGACATGGCACAGTCTAAGAGAGACATGGCACAGAGTGAGAGAGACATGGCACAGTCTGAGAGAGACATGGCACAGTCTGAGAGAGACATGGCACAGTCTGAGAGAGACGTGGCACAGTCTGAGAGAGACTTGGCACAGTCTGAGAGGGACATGGCACAGTCTGAGAGAGACATGGCACAGTCTTAGAGAGACTTGACACAGACTGAGAGAGACTTGGCACAGTCTGAGAGACATGGCACAGTCTGAGAGAGACATGGCACAGTATGAGAGAGACTTGGCACAGTCTGAGAGAGACATGGCACAGTCTGAGAGAGACTTGGCACAGTCTGAGAGAGACTTGGCACAGTCTGAGAGAGACATGGCACAGTCTGAGAGAGACATGGCACAGTCTGAGAGAGACTTGGCACAGTCTGAGGGAGACATGGCACAGTCTGAGAGGGGCATGGCCCAGTCTGAGAGAGACATGGCACAGTCTACGAGGGACATGGCACAGACTGAGAGAGACTTGGCACAGTCTGAGAGACATGGCACAGTCTGAGAGAGACATGGCACAGTCTGAGAGAGACTTGGCACAGTCTGAGAGAGACATGGCACAGTCTGAGAGAGACATGGCACAGTCTGAGAGAGACTTGGCACAGTCTGAGAGAGACATGGCACAGTCTGAGAGGGACATGGCACAGTCTGAGAGAGACATGGCACTGCCCGAGAGAGACATGGGACAGTCTGAGAGGGACATGGCACAGTCTGAGAGAGACATGGCACAGTCTGAGAGGGACATGGCACAGTCTGAGAGGCACATGGCACAGTCTGAGAGAGACATGGCACAGTCTGAGAGGGGCATGGCCCAGTCTGAGAGTGACATGGCACAGTCTACGAGGGACATGGCACAGACTGAGAGAGACTTGGCACAGTCTGAGAGACATGGCACAGTCTGAGAGAGACATGGCACAGTCTGAGCGAGACTTGGCACAGTCTGAGAGAGACATGGCACAGTCTGAGAGAGACATGGCACAGTCTGAGAGAGACTTGGCACAGTCTGAGAGAGACATGGCACAGTCTGAGAGGGACATGGCACAGTCTGAGAGAGACATGGCACTGCCTGAGAGAGACATGGGACAGTCTGAGAGGGACATGGCACAGTCTGAGAGAGACATGGCACAGTCTGAGAGGGACATGGCACAGTCTGAGAGGGACATGGCACAGTCTGAGACAGACATGGCACAGCCTGAGAGGGACATGGCACAGTCTGAGAGAGGCATGGCACAGTCTGAGTAGGACATGGCACAGTCTGAGAGAGACTTGGCACAGTCTGAGAGAGACGTGGCACAGTCTGAGAGAGACTTGGCACAGTCTGAGAGGGACATGGCACAGTCTGAGAGAGACATGGCACAGTCTTAGAGAGACATGGCACAGTCTGAGAGAGACATGGCACAGTCTGAGAGAGACATGGCATGATCTGAGAGAGACATGGCACAGTCTGAGAGAGACATGGCATCGTCTCAGAGAGACATGGCACAGTCTAAGAGAGACATGGCACAGTCTGAGAGAGACATGGCACAGTCTAAGAGAGACATGGCACAGAGTGAGAGAGACATGGCACAGTCTGAGAGAGACATGGCACAGTCTGAGAGAGACATGGCACAGTCTGAGAGAGACGTGGCACAGTCTGAGAGAGACTTGGCACAGTCTGAGAGGGACATGGCACAGTCTGAGAGAGACATGGCACAGTCTTAGAGAGACTTGACACAGACTGAGAGAGACTTGGCACAGTCTGAGAGACATGGCACAGTCTGAGAGAGACATGGCACAGTATGAGAGAGACTTGGCACAGTCTGAGAGAGACATGGCACAGTCTGAGAGAGACTTGGCACAGTCTGAGAGAGACTTGGCACAGTCTGAGAGAGACATGGCACAGTCTGAGAGAGACATGGCACAGTCTGAGAGAGACTTGGCACAGTCTGAGGGAGACATGGCACAGTCTGAGAGGGGCATGGCCCAGTCTGAGAGAGACATGGCACAGTCTACGAGGGACATGGCACAGACTGAGAGAGACTTGGCACAGTCTGAGAGACATGGCACAGTCTGAGAGAGACATGGCACAGTCTGAGAGAGACTTGGCACAGTCTGAGAGAGACATGGCACAGTCTGAGAGAGACATGGCACAGTCTGAGAGAGACTTGGCACAGTCTGAGAGAGACATGGCACAGTCTGAGAGGGACATGGCACAGTCTGAGAGAGACATGGCACTGCCCGAGAGAGACATGGGACAGTCTGAGAGGGACATGGCACAGTCTGAGAGAGACATGGCACAGTCTGAGAGGGACATGGCACAGTCTGAGAGGGACATGGCACAGTCTGAGAGAGACATGGCACAGTCTGAGAGGGGCATGGCCCAGTCTGAGAGTGACATGGCACAGTCTACGAGGGACATGGCACAGACTGAGAGAGACTTGGCACAGTCTGAGAGACATGGCACAGTCTGAGAGAGACATGGCACAGTCTGAGCGAGACTTGGCACAGTCTGAGAGAGACATGGCACAGTCTGAGAGAGACATGGCACAGTCTGAGAGAGACTTGGCACAGTCTGAGAGAGACATGGCACAGTCTGAGAGGGACATGGCACAGTCTGAGAGAGACATGGCACTGCCTGAGAGAGACATGGGACAGTCTGAGAGGGACATGGCACAGTCTGAGAGAGACATGGCACAGTCTGAGAGGGACATGGCACAGTCTGAGAGGGACATGGCACAGTCTGAGACAGACATGGCACAGCCTGAGAGGGACATGGCACAGTCTGAGAGAGGCATGGCACAGTCTGAGTAGGACATGGCACAGTCTGAGAGAGACTTGGCACAGTCTGAGAGAGACGTGGCACAGTCTGAGAGAGACATGGCACAGCCTGAGAGAGACTTGGCACAGTCTGAGAGAGACATGGCACAGTCTGAGAGACATGGCACAGTCTGAGAGAGACATGGCACAGCCTGAGAGAGACTTGGCACAGTCTGAGAGAGACATGGCACAGTCTGAGAGAGACTTGGCACAGTCTGAGAGAGACATGGCACAGTCTGAGAGAGACTTGGCACAGTCTGAGAGAGACTTGGCACAGTCTGAGAGAGACATGGCACAGTCTGAGAGAGACATGGCACAATCTGAGAGGGACATGGCACAGTCTGAGAGGGAGTCTGAGAGGGACATGGCACAGTCTGAGAGAGACATGGCACAATCTGAGAGGGACATGGCAGAGTCTGAGAGGGACAAGGCACAGTCTGAGAGAGACATGGCACAATCTGAGACAGACATGGCACAGTCTGAGACGAACATGGCACAGTATGAGAGAGACATGGCACAGTCTGAGAGGGACATGGCACAGTCTGAGAGAGACATGGCACAATCTGAGAGAGACATGGCACAGACTGAGAGAGACATGGCACAGTCTGAGAGAGACATGGCACAGTCAGAGAGAGACATGGCACAGTCTGAGAGATTCATGGCACAGTCTCAGAGAGACATGGTACAGTCTGAGAGAGTCATGGCACAGTCTGAGAGAGACATGGCACAGTCTAAGAGAGACATGGCACAGTCTGAGGGAGACATGGCACAGTCTCAGAGAGACATGGCACAGTCTGAGAGAGACATGGCACAGTCTGAGAGAGACATGGCACAGTCTGAGAGAGACATGGCACAGTCTGAGAGAGACGTGGCACAGTCTTAGAGAGACTTGACACAGACTGAGAGAGACTTGGCACAGACTGAGAGAGACATGACACAGTCTGAGAGAGACGTGGCACAGTCTTAGAGAGAGTTGACACAGACTGAGAGGGACATGGCACAGTCTGAGAGAGACATGACACAGACTGAGAGAGACTTCGCACAGTCTGAGAGAGACTTGGCACAGTCTGAGAGAGGCATGGCACAGTCTGAGTGGGACATGGCACAGTCTGAGAGGGACATCGCACAGTCTGAGAGAGACATGGCACCGTCTGAGAGAGATATGGCACAGTCTGAGAGGGACATGGCACAGTCTGAGAGAGACATGGCACAGTCTGAGAGAGACATGGCACAGTCTGAGAGAGACATGGCACTGTCTGAGAGACATGGCACAGTCTGAGAGAGACATGGCACTGTCTGAGAGACATGGCACAGTCTGAGAGAGACATGGCACAGTCTGAGAGGGACATGACACAGTCTGAGAGAGACATGGCACAGTCTGAGAGAGACATGGCACAGTCTGAGAGGGACATGGCACTGTCTGAGAGACATGGCACAGTCTGAGAGAGACATGGCACAGTCTGAGAGGGACATGGCACTGTCTGAGAGACATGGCACAGTCTGAGAGAGACATGGCACAGTCTGAGAGGGACATGACACAGTCTGAGAGAGACATGGCACAGTCTGAGAGAGACATGGCACAGTCTGAGAGGGACATGGCACTGTCTGAGAGACATGGCACAGTCTGAGAGAGACATGGCACAGTCTGAGAGGGACATGGCACAGTCTGAGAGAGACATGGCACAGTCTGAGAGGGACATGGCACAGTCTGAGAGAGACATGGCACTGTCTGAGAGACATGGCACAGTCTGAGAGAGACATGGCACAGTCTGAGAGAGACATGGCACAGTCTGAGAGGGACATGACACAGTCTGAGAGGGACATGACACAGTCTGAGAGGGACATGGCACAGTCTGAGAGAGACATGGCACAGTCTGAGAGAGACATGGCACAGTCTGAGAGGGACATGACACAGTCTGAGAGGGACATGGCACAGTCTGAGAGAGACATGGCACAGTCTGACAGGGACATGGCACAGTCTGAGAGACATGGCACAGTCTGAGAGAGACATGGCACAGTCTGACAGGGACCTGGAACTGTCTGAGAGACATGGCACAGTCTGAGAGAGACATGGCACAGTCTGAGAGGGACATGACACAGTCTGAGAGAGACATGGCACAGTCTGAGAGAGACATGGCACAGTCTGAGAGGGACATGGCACTGTCTGAGAGACATGGCACAGTCTGAGAGAGACATGGCACAGTCTGAGAGGGACATGGCACAGTCTGAGAGAGACATGGCACAGTCTGAGAGGGACATGGCACAGTCTGAGAGAGACATGGCATTGTCTGAGAGACATGGCACAGTCTGAGAGAGACATGGCACAGTCTGAGAGAGACATGGCACAGTCTGAGAGGGACATGACACAGTCTGAGAGGGACATGGCACAGTCTGAGAGAGACATGGCACAATCAGAGAGGGACATGGCACAGTCTGAGAGGGAGTCTGAGAGGGACATGGCACAGTCTGAGAGAGACATGGCACAATCTGAGAGGGACATGGCAGAGTCTGAGAGGGACAAGGCACAGTCTGAGAGAGACATGGCACAATCTGAGACAGACATGGCACAGTCTGAGACGAACATGGCACAGTATGAGAGAGACATGGCACAGACTGAGAGAGACATGGCACAGTCTGAGAGAGACATGGCACAGTCAGAGAGAGACATGGCACAGTCTGAGAGATTCATGGCACAGTCTCAGAGAGACATGGTACAGTCTGAGAGAGTCATGGCACAGTCTGAGAGAGACATGGCACAGTCTAAGAGAGACATGGCACAGTCTGAGGGAGACATGGCACAGTCTCAGAGAGACATGGCACAGTCTGAGAGACATGGCACAGTCTGAGAGAGACATGGCACAGTCTGAGAGAGACATGGCACAGTCTGAGAGAGACGTGGCACAGTCTGAGAGAGACTTGACACAGACTGAGAGAGACTTGGCACAGACTGAGAGAGACATGACACAGTCTGAGAGAGACGTGGCACAGTCTTAGAGAGAGTTGACACAGACTGAGAGGGACATGGCACAGTCTGAGAGAGACATGACACAGACTGAGAGAGACTTGGCACAGTCTGAGAGAGACTTGGCACAGTCTGAGAGAGGCATGGCACAGTCTGAGTGGGACATGGCACAGTCTGAGAGGGACATCGCACAGTCTGAGAGAGACATGGCACAGTCTGAGAGAGATATGGCACAGTCTGAGAGGGACATGGCACAGTCTGAGAGAGACATGGCACAGTCTGAGAGAGACATGGCACAGTCTGAGAGAGACATGGCACTGTCTGAGAGACATGGCACAGTCTGAGAGAGACATGGCACTGTCTGAGAGACATGGCACAGTCTGAGAGAGACATGGCACAGTCTGAGAGGGACATGACACAGTCTGAGAGAGACATGGCACAGTCTGAGAGAGACATGGCACAGTCTGAGAGGGACATGGCACTGTCTGAGAGACATGGCACAGTCTGAGAGAGACATGGCACAGTCTGAGAGGGACATGGCACTGTCTGAGAGACATGGCACAGTCTGAGAGAGACATGGCACAGTCTGAGAGGGACATGACACAGTCTGAGAGAGACATGGCACAGTCTGAGAGAGACATGGCACAGTCTGAGAGGGACATGGCACTGTCTGAGAGACATGGCACAGTCTGAGAGAGACATGGCACAGTCTGAGAGGGACATGGCACAGTCTGAGAGAGACATGGCACAGTCTGAGAGGGACATGGCACAGTCTGAGAGAGACATGGCACTGTCTGAGAGACATGGCACAGTCTGAGAGAGACATGGCACAGTCTGAGAGAGACATGGCACAGTCTGAGAGGGACATGACACAGTCTGAGAGGGACATGACACAGTCTGAGAGGGACATGGCACAGTCTGAGAGAGACATGGCACAGTCTGAGAGAGACATGGCACAGTCTGAGAGGGACATGACACAGTCTGAGAGGGACATGGCACAGTCTGAGAGAGACATGGCACAGTCTGACAGGGACATGGCACAGTCTGAGAGACACGGCACAGTCTGAGAGAGACATGGCACAGTCTGACAGGGACATGGCACTGTCTGAGAGACATGGCACAGTCTGAGAGAGACATGGCACAGTCTGAGAGGGACATGACACAGTCTGAGAGAGACATGGCACAGTCTGAGAGAGACATGGCACAGTCTGAGAGGGACATGGCACTGTCTGAGAGACATGGCACAGTCTGAGAGAGACATGGCACAGTCTGAGAGGGACATGGCACAGTCTGAGAGAGACATGGCACAGTCTGAGAGGGACATGGCACAGTCTGAGAGAGACATGGCATTGTCTGAGAGACATGGCACAGTCTGAGAGAGACATGGCACAGTCTGAGAGAGACATGGCACAGTCTGAGAGGGACATGACACAGTCTGAGAGGGACATGGCACAGTCTGAGAGAGACATGGCACAGTCTGAGAGAGACATGGCACAGTCTGAGAGAGACATGGCACAGTCTGAGAGAGACATGGCACAGTCTGAGAGGGACAAGGCACAGTCTGAGAGAGACATGGGACAGTCTGAGAGAGACATGGGACAGTCTGAGAGAGACATGGCACAGTCTGAGAGAGACATGGGACAGTCTGAGAGAGACATGGCACAGTCTGAGAGAGACATGGCACAGTCTGAGAGAGACATGGCACAGTCTGAGAGGGACATGGCACAGTCTGAGAGAGACATGGTACAGTCTGAGAGAGACATGGCACAGTCTGAGAGAGACATGGCACAGTCTGAGAGAGACATGGCACAGTCTGAGAGGGACATGGCACAGTCTGAGAGGGACATGGCACAGTCTGAGAGAGACATGGCACAGTCTGAGAGAGACATGGCACAGCCTGAGAGAGACATGGCACAGTCTGAGAGGGACATGGCACAGCCTGAGAGAGACATGGCACAGTCTGAGAGGGACATGGCACAGTCTGTGAGAGACATGGCACAGTCTGAGAGGGACATGGCACAGTCTGTGAGAGACATGGCACAGTCTGAGAGGGACATGGCACAGTCTGAGAGAGACATGGGACAGTCTGAGCGAGACATGGGACAGTCTGAGAGAGACATGGCACAGTCTGAGAGAGACATGGGACAGTCTGTGAGAGACATGGCACAGTCTGAGAGAGACATGGCACAGTCTGAGAGAGACATGGCACAGTCTGAGAGAGACATGGCACAGTCTGAGAGGGACATGGCACAGTCTGAGAGAGACATGGTACAGTCTGAGAGAGACATGGCACAGTCTGAGAGAGACATGGCACAGTCTGAGAGAGACATGGCACAGTCTGAGAGGGACATGGCACAGTCTGAGAGAGACATGGCACAGCCTGAGAGAGACATGGCACAGTCTGAGAGGGACATGGCACAGCCTGAGAGAGACATGGCACAGTCTGAGAGGGACATGGCACAGTCTGTGAGAGACATGGCACAGTCTGTGAGAGACATGGCACAGTCTGAGAGGGACACGTTGCTTCTTTCTCAGCAGGCATGGCACTCGGTCCCCATTTTTCGATAGCTGCAGTGAATGCTGACAGGGGCGGAGCATTGCAGGGCCCAGAGAATACTGGGCCACACCCAGTAATAATACGTTAACACATGCAAATGTCGGTTTTGCATACTGAAGCCTGTAGTGCTATGCATCACTGGATATAAACAAGGGGTTAAGGTAAATACACTACAACTAAGTAACCACTAGAGGGAGCACCAGATTTGTGTAGAGACATAGACAAACAGGAAATAGAGACTCTTCACAGGAATGGCAGCTGGTGAGCAGGACACAGACAGGCAGCTCAGATGTAACATAGTATAAGCGCTGGAGAGAGGACGAACCAGTAGAAATAAAGCATCTACTTCAACTTATTGGATAAGCATGCTTATTGGATAAGCATATGGATGATAATGGCTTAGTGTAGGTTAGATGGCTTTTGTTTCGGTGCAACATCGTGGGCCGAAGGGCCTGTACTGCGCTGTATCGTTCTATGTTCTATGTTCTAACTGTAAGACTACGAGCTTTATTCAAACACAAGTAACAATACAAATCCGATGCGGGGGGGGCATTGAGTGTGTTGTTGCCATCAGAGGGCCCCTGGAGCATTACGGTCAGATCGGCACCCGAAAACAACCTCGGATTTTGGCGGATGCCCGATTCCCTACCCAATCTCGATCCACATGTCCGGCATCGGAGGGTGGAGAATCGACCCCTCTGTTTTCTTTGTGACAGCAAGTGTTCAATCCATGCTAACCCACTCTCTACAATTCCATGGGCTTTTACTTTATACACCAGCCTCTTATGCGGCACCTTGTCCAATGTCTTTTGGAAATCTAAATATACTACATCTACAGGTTCTCCTCTATCAACTCTCCCTGTTACATCCCCAAAGAATTTGAGCAAATTTGTCAAACTTTTTTCTTTTAATCTAGAGTACCTAATTCATTTTTTCCAATTAAGGGGCAATTTAGCATGGCCAATCCACCTAGCCTGCACATCTTTGGGTTGTGGGGGCGAAACCTACGCAAACACAGGGAAAATTGGGGCAGCCCTTTGAGTTTGGCGAATACCCTGTCCCTTGTGATTGGGATTTTTGTAGGTTTGGTCAGGTTATTTGAAATCAGCCCATCTGACACCATTAAAGGTCCATTGACCTGAGGTTCATTGACCTGGATAGAGTGGACGTGGAGAGGAAGTTTACACTTGTTGGAAAAAACAAAGGGCACAGCCTCAGACTAAAGGGACGATCCATTAAAACAGAGATGAGGAGGAATTTCTTCAGCCAGAGGGTGGTGAATCTGTGGCACTCTTTGCCGCAGAAGGCTGTGAAGGCCAAATCACTGAGTGTCTTTAAGACAGAGATAGATAGGTTCTTGATCAATAACGGGATCAGGGGTTATGGGGAGAAGGCAGGAGAATGGGAATGAGAAAATATCAGCCATGATTGAATGGCGGAGCGGACTCGATGGGCCGAGTGGCCCAAGTCTGCTCCGATATATTATGCTCCATTCAGGGATTGAGGACACCATTTGGTAGGGATTAGAATTTATTTCATTTTCAAACCGGAGAAGTTTATCGGGGAAAGATGTCTTACCTACGGTGCTTTGCTGAGCCTCTGTTGTCATCCTGACGTCCGCCTCAGCCGTTATCGAGTCAGCTGGGGTAACAAAAAAACAGAAACATCCTCAATAAGCGTTCGACTCTGTTCCTGCACCGCCGCACTGGGACCTGGCCCAGCACCAAGACTTCCCTCAGAGTGACCACAGTCAGAGCCACAGAGCCCTGCTGTGCCAGTCCTCGTCACTCTGCAATGCAATTAGAGTCTTAGCCCTAATGACCACCTCTCACAAATCCCACATCTCAGGGGCATTGAATTGATCCCGGGTTCTGGAGAAGTCTCTGGAGTCAAAACGTTGATTCTATTTTCTCTTTGCACACATGCTGCCACATTGGCTGGGTTTTTCCAGAATGCTCTGGTTTTGCCTCAGGTATCTGGATCTTGGCGTGTTTTGTGATCCCCTGAATTTGCAGTGTACCGGCAGGACTGTGCAAGAATGGTGATAGGATTTAGTCTCCAATTTCAGTCACCAGACCACACCAACCACAATCCAGTCATCAGGAAAGGCCAGAGTACTTGTGCAGTTTCAGTGTTTGTCTCCAATGGCCGACAGAACCCAGCAGTAAACTACACGAAACAGTTCTCTGACTTTCCCAGGCTGAGGAAACAGCAACATGTGGGAACAGCCTCAGGATAAGCAATCAATCATTTAGGATTGAGATAGAATCATACAATCATGGAATCACAGGTGGTCTTCTTGAAGGTGGATTGGCCATGATGAATTGCCCTTCGTGTCCAAGGTTACCCTTAGTGTTGGGTGGGGTTACTGGGTTATGGGGATTGGGTGGAGGTGTTGACCTTGGGTAGGGTGCTCTTTCCAAGAGCCGGTGCAGCCTCGATGGGCTGAATGGCCTCCTTCTGCACTGTAAATTCTATGATAATCTATGATAAGGAGGTCACTCCTCCCTGGAATGAAGAACTTGTCGTATGAGGAATGGTTGAGGACTCTGGGTCTGTTCTCGATGGAGTTTAGAAGGATGAGGGGGGATCTTATTGAAACTTACAGGATACTGCGAGGCCTGGATAGATGGACGTGGAGAGGATGTTTCCACTTGTAGGAAAAACTAAAACCAGAGGACACCATCTCAGACTAAAGGGACGATCCTTTAAAACAGAGATAAGGAGGAATTTCTTCAGCCAGAGGGGGGTGAATCTGTGGAATTCTTTGCCGCAGAAGGCTGTGGAGGCCAAATTTAAGACAGTGATAGATAGGGTCTTGATTAATAAGGGGATTAGGGGGAAAAGGAGGAGAATGAGGATGAGGACAGTCAGCCAATACATCAGTGCAACCCGCCCCATCATCCCTGGACACACCCATACCCACTATTACAGCCTCAGAGGTAAGAGCTGCCTTCTTGAAAGTGAATCCGCGGAACGGGACGGGCCCCGGCGGAGTCCCTGGACGAGCACTCAGAGCCTGCATAGACCAGCTGGCGAGTGTATTCGCAGATATCTTCACCACCTCACTTCTCCGCTCTGAGGTCCCCACCTCCTTCAAGAAGACCATCATAATACCATCACCAAAGAAGTACAAGGTAGCCTGTCTCAATGACTGCCGCCCGGTGGCCCTGATGTCTGTTGTCATGAAATGCTTCGAGCGGCTCGTCATGAGACGGATCACTGCCAGCCTCCCAGACGGTCTCGATCCACTGCAGTTTGCCTACCACCGCAACCGGTCCACAGCAGATGCTATCTCACTGGCTCTACAATCAACACTCGAACACCTCGACAACAAGGACACCTACGTCAGACTGCTGTTCATAGACTACAGCTCCGCCTTCAACACCATTATCCCGACAAGACTCATAACCAAACTCTACAATCTTGGACTTGACCCCTCCCTGTGCAGCTGGATCCTCGACTTCCTCACCAACAGACCACAATCTGTCAGGATAGGCAACAACACCTCCTCCACAATAGTCCTCAACACCGGGGCCCCGCAAGGATGTGTGCTCAGTCCTCTACTGTACTCCCGATACACACGACTGTGTGGCAAGATTCAACTCCAAATCAATCTATACGTTTGTGGATTATACGACTGTGGTGGGGCGTATCTCAAACAACGACGAATCAGACTACAGGAGGGAGATAGATCACTTGGTTGCAGGGTGTACCGAAAACAACCTCTCTCTAAATGTCGGAAAGACCAAGGAACTGATCATCGACTTCAGGAAGCGCAGCACGACACACACTCCCGTCTGCATCAATGGCTCCGAAGTGGAGATGGTTGATAGATTTAAGTTACTGGGGCGTCACCATCAACAGTCTGTCCTGGTCCACTCACGTTGATGCAACGGTCAAGAAAGCTCAACAACGTCTCTATTTCCTTCGGAAACTAAAGAAATTCGGCATGTCTGCATCCACCCTCACAAACTTCTACAGATGTGCCATAATGCCTCAATGACTACCGTCCGGTGGCCCTGACTTCAGTCGTAATGAAGTGCTTCGAGAGGTTGATCATGAAGCGCATCACCTCCATACTCCCAGAACGCCTTGATCCACTGCAATTCGCATACCGCTGCAACCGGTCCACATCAGACACCATTTCCCTGGCCCTACACTCATCCCGAGAGCATCTCGACAGCAAGGACTCCTACATCAGAATCCTATTTATTGACTACAGCTCCGCCTTCAACACCATAATTCCAGCCAAGCTCATATCAAAGCTCCAAAACCGAGGACTTGGCTCCTCCCTCTGCAACTGGATCCTCGATTTTCTGACCAACAGACCACAATCAGTAAGAATGAACAACAACACCTCCTCCACAATAGTCCTCAACACCGGCGCCCTGCAAGGCTGCATACTTAGCCCCCTACTCTACTCCCTGTACACACACGACTGCGTGGCAAAACTTGGTTCCAACTCCATCTACAAGTTTGCTGACGATACGACCATAGTGGGCCGGATCTCGAATAACGACGAGTCCGAATACAGGAGGGAGATAGAGAATCTAGTGGAGTGGTGTAGCGACAACAATCTCTACCTCAATGCCAGCAAAACTAAAGAGCTGGTAATTGACTTCAGGAAGAAAAGTACTGTACACACCCCTGTCAGCATCAAAGGGCCGAGGTGGAGATGGTTAGCAGTTTCAAATTCCTAGGGGTGAACATCTCCAAAAATCTGTCCTGGTCCACCCACGTCAATGCTACCACCAAGAAAGCACAACAGCGCCTGTACTTCCTCAGGAAACTAAGGAAATTCGGCATGTCCACATTAACCCTTACCAACTTTTACAGATGCACCATAGAAAGCATCCTATCGGGCTGCATCACAGCCTGGTATGGCAACTGCTCGGCCCAGGACCGCAAGAAACTTCAGAGAGTCGTGAACACCGCCCAGTCCATCACACGAACCAGCCTCCCATCCATTGACTCCATCTACACCTCCCGCTGCCTGGGGAAAGCGGGCAGTATAATCAAAGATCCCTCCCACCCGGCTTACTCACTCTTCCAACTTCTTCCATTGGGCAGGAGATACAGAAGTCTGAGAACACGCACGAACAGACTCAAAAACAGCTTCTTCCACTCTGTCACCAGACTCCTAAATGACCCTCTTCTGGACTGACCTCATTAACACTACACCCTGTATGCTTCATCCAATGCCGGTGCTTATGTAGTTACATTGTATATGTTGTGTTGCCCTATTATGCATTTTCTGTTGAGCTGCTCGCAGAAAAATAGTACCTCAGTACATGTGACAATAAATAAATCCAATCTAATCCAATCCAATAGAGAGCATTCTATCCGCTGCATCACAGCTGGTATGGCAACTGCTCGGTCCAAGATCGCAAGAAACTGCAGAGTGTGGTGAACTCAGCCCAACGCATCACACAAGCTTGCCACCCCCACATTGATTCTGTCTACACCTCCCGCTGCCTCAGGAAGGCAGACAGCATTGTCAGAGACCCCTCCCACCCAGGCATTGCCCTTTTCCAGACCCTCACTAACACTAACTCATTAACTTGATAGAGTTTTTCGAGGAGGTCACAAAGATGATTGATGCAGGTAGGGCAGTGGATGGTGTCTATATGGACTTCAGTAAGGCCTTTGACAAGGTCCCTCATGGTACAAAAGGTGAAGTCACACGGGATCAGGGGTGAGCTGGCAAGGTGGATACAGAACTGGCTCGGTCAGAGAAGGCAGAGAGTAGCAATGGAAGGATGCTTTTCTAATTGGAGGGCTGTGACCAGTGGTGTTCCACAGGGATCAGTGCTGGGACCTTTGCTCTTTGTAGTATATATAAATGATTTGGAGGAAAATGTAACTGGTCTGATTAGTAAGTTTGCAGACGACACAAAGGTTGGTGGAATTGCGAATAGCGATGAGGACTGTCAGAGGATACAGCAGGATTTAGATTGTTCGGAGACTTGGGCGGAGAGATGGCAGATGGAGTTTAATCCGGACAAATGTGAGGTAATGCATTTTGGAAGGTCTAATGCAGGTAGGGAATATACAGTGAATGGTAGAACCTTCAAGAGTATTGAAAGTCAGAGAGATCTGGGAGTACAGGTCCACAGGTCACTGAAAGGGGCAACACAGGTGGAGAAGGTAGTCAAGAAGGTATACGGCATGCTTGCCTTCATTGGCCGGGGAATTGAGTATAAGAATTGGCAAGTCATGTTGCAGCTGTATAGAACCTTAGTTAGGCCACACTTGGAGTATAGTGTTCAATTCTGGTCGCCACACTACCAGAAGGATGTGGAGGCTTTAGAGAGGGTGCAGAAGAGATTTACCAGAATGTTGCCTGGTATGGAGGGCATTAGCTATGAGGAGCGATTGAATAAACTCGGTTTGTTCCCACTGGAACGAAGGAGGTTGAGGGGAGACCTGATAGAGGTATACAAAATTATGAGGGGCATAGACAGAGTGGATAGTCAGAGGCTTTTCCCCAGGGTAGAGGGGTCAATTACTAGGGGGCATAGGTTTAAGGTGAGAGGGGCAAGGTTTAGAGTAGATGTACGAGGCAAGTTTTTTACGCAGAGGGTAGTGGGTGCCTGGAACTCGCTACCGGAGGAGGTGGTGGAAGCAGGGACGATAGTGACATTTAAGGGGCATCTTGACAAATACATGAATAGGATGGGAATAGAGGGATACGGACCCAGGAAGTGTAGAAGATTGTAGTTTAGTCGGGCAGCATGGTCAGCATGGGCTTGGAGGGCCGAAGGGCCTGTTCCTTTGTTGTACATTTCTTTGTTCTTTGTTCTTACATCAGGCAGAGGATAGAGAAGTCTGAAGACCCGCACATCCAGACATAGGAACAGCTTCTTCCCCACAGCTACAAGACTCCTCAACGACTCCCCCTCGGACTGATCTGTTCCCTGTAAGAACACTATTCACGACGCCCTATGCTGCTCTTGCTCATGTATTTGCTTTGTTTGGCCCCTTGTTCCGCACTGTAACCAATCACTGTTTGTCGATGTGCCATTTGTTAATGTTCCCTGTTGATTATTCTTGTGTCTGAGGGAACTGTGTACGTTCCCTCGGCCGCAGAAAAATACTTTTCACTGTACTTCGGTACATGGGTCAATAAATCAAATCAATCAATCAATCGATGTTCGGCTAACTGGACTGTAGTTTCCTCTTTTCTGTCTGCTGCTGTTTTTTCCATGGAAACAATGAGCAGGGAAAGGGGGGAAACGGCAGGGGAATGGTACTGAATCGTGATGCTGGAGGGCTATTGCATGCATGGTGGGCCTAATGGTCTCCTTCTACATCGTACCAATTCTGTGATTCTGTGAATAGCAAAGTTACATTTGATATTTTCAAATCTAATGGAACCTTCCCTTGATCGAAGAAATTTTGGAAAATTAAAATCTTACATCTACCCATTGTGGCAAGGGTCATGTTTTATCCCATCAATTACAATGATAAGTACTTTATCCATTGGTTAAAGAGATTTTTAATGAGTCTAGCCCGTCTGGGCTCGGGAACCAGAGTGATGTCAGTTTCCCAACCCAATATCACCGTGCTGGATTTAATGCATTGTGGGACTATGGCAGTCCCAACTTCATCCCACGATGGAGGACTACATTTCGAACATAGAACATAGAACTGTCCAGCACAGTACAGGCCCTTCAGCCCACGATGTTGTGCCAAAACAGTCTGAAACTAAGATCAAATTAACCTACTCCCAATCATTCTAGTGCCCTCCATGTGCCTATCCAATAACCACTTGAAAGTTCCGAAAGTGTCCGACTCCACCGTAGCTGGGAGTGCGTTCCATGCCCCAACCACTCTCTGAGTAAAGAACCTACCTTGGATATCCCTCTTATATCTTCCACCATGAACCTTAAATTTATGCCTCCGTGTAACATCTACCCGAGGAAAAAGTCGCTGAACGTCCACTCTATCTATCCCTCTCATCATCTCATGCACCTCAATTAAGTCACCTCTCATCCTCCTTCGCTCCAATGAGGAAAGCCCTAGCTCCCTCAACCTTTCCTCAGAAGACCTACCCTCCAATCCAGGCAGCATCCTGGTAAATCTCCTTTGCACCCTTTCCAATGCTTCCACATCTTTCCTATAATGAGGTGACCAGAACTGCACACAATACTCAATGTGGTCTAACCAAGGTCTTGAACAGTTGCAGCATAACCTCACGGCTCTTAAACTCAAGCCCCCTGTTAATAAACGCTAACACACTATAGGCTTTCTTCACGGCTCTATCCACTTGGGCGGCAACTTTCAGAGATCTATGGACAGGAACTCCGAGATCTCTCTGCTCCTCCACATTCCTCAGAACCCTGCCGTTGACCCTGTAATCCGCATTCAGGTTTGTCCTACCAAAATGAATCACCTCGCACTTATCAGGGTTAAACTCCATCTGCCACATTCCAGCCCAGCTCTGCATCCTATCAATGTCTCTTTGCAGCCTACAACAGCCCTCCACCTCATCCACTGCTCCACCAATCTTGGTGTCATCAGCAAATTTACTGACTCACCCTTCAACTCCATCATCCAAGTCATTGATAAAAATCACAAATAGCAGAGGACCCAGAACTGCTCCCTGTGGTACACCGCTGGTAACTGGGCTCCAGGATGAAAATTTACCATCGACCACCACCCTCTGTCTTCTATGTGATAACCAGTTACTGATCCAATCGGCCAAATTTCCCTCTATTCCATGCCTCCTTACTTTCTGCATGAGCCGACCATGGGGCACCTTATCAAACGGCTTACTGAAATCCATGAATACAACATCAACTGCTCTATCTTCATCTATGTACTTAGTTATCTCCTCAAAGAATACAATCAAACTTGTGAGGCAAGACTTACCCCTCACAAATCCGTGCTGACTATCCTGGATTAAGCTGTATCTTTCCAAATGATCATAAATCCTATCCCTCAGGACCCTTTCCAATAATTTATCTATGACCGAAGTGAGACTAACCGGCCTATAATTCCCAGGGTTATACCTATTCCCTTTCTTGACCAAGGGGACAACATTCGCCTCTCTCCAGTCTTCTGGCACTATTCCTATAGACAGTGAGGACATAAAGATCAAAGCCAAAGGCTCTGCAATCTCATCCCTCACCTCCCAAAGAATCCTAGGATATATCCCATCAGGCCCAGGGGACGTATCTATCCTCAGGCTTCTCAAAATTTCTAACACATCTTCCTTCCAAATATCTACCTCCTCCAGCCTACCAGCCTGTATCGCGCTATCCTCCTCAACAACATGGCCCCGCTCCTTTGTGAACACTGAAGAAAAGTATTCATTTTGGGCCTCTGCTATATCTTCAAACTCCATGCACACGTTCCCACTACTGTCCTTGACCGGCCCTAAATTCACCTCGGTCATTCTTTTATTCCTCACATAAGTGTAAAAGGCTTTGGGGTTTTCCTTGATCCTACCCGCCAAGGACTTCTCATGGCCCCTCCTAGCTCTCCTAAGCCCTTTCTTCAGCTCCTTCCTAGTTATCTTGTATCCCCCAAGTGTCCTAACTGAACCTTGTTTCCTCATCCTTACATAAGCCCCCTTCTTCCTCTTGATAAGACATTTAACCTCTTTTGTAAACCATGGTCCCCTCACTCGACCATTTCCTCCCTGCCTGACAGAGACATACATATCAAGGACACACAGTATTTGCTCCTTGAACAAGCTCCACATCTCAATTGTGCCGATCCCTGACAGTTCCTGTTTCCATCTTATGCTCCCCAATTCTTACCTAATCGCATCGTAATTACCCTTCCCCCAGTTATAAACCTTCCCCTGTCATATGTTCCTATCCCCCTCCATTGCTATTGTGAAAGACACCGAATTGTGGTCACTATCTCCAAAGTACTCCCCCACAACCAAATCTAACACTTGGCCCGGTTCATTACCCAGTACCAAATCCAATGTGGCTCCGCCTCTTGTCGGTCTATCCACATATTATGTGAGGAAACCCTCCTGCACACACTGTACAAAATCTGACCCATCCGAACTGTTCGAATTACAGTGGTTCCAATCAATATTTGGAAAGTTAAAGTCACCCATGACAACTACCCTATGACTAGCGCACCTATCCAAAATCTGCATTGCAATCTTTTCCTCCACGTCTCTGTTACTGTTTGGGGGCCTATAGAAAACTCCGAACAAAGTGACCGCTCCTTTCCTATTTCTTTTTAAAAAAATATATTTTATTGAAAATTTTTGGCCAACCATCACCGTACATTGTGTATCCTTTACACAGTAATATAACAGTACAAATAACAATGGCCTGTTTTATAAACAAAAAATAAATAATATATAACAAAAACGAAAACGAAAACTAAATGGCAACTGCCTTGAATCAAATAAACACTCTCCAAAAATATGATTTAACAGTCCAATATACAATTATCTATAACAACAACCTATACATATTATACATATATATTAACAACCCTGAGAGTCCTTCTGGTTTCCCCCCCCCCCCCCCCCACACCCCACCCCCCCCCCTTGGCTGCTGCTGCTGTCTTCTTCTTTTCCACTCCCTCTATCTTTCTGTGAGGTATTCGACGAACGGTTGCCACCGCCTGGTGAACCCTTGAGCCGATGCCCTTAGGACGAACTTAATCTGTTCCAGCTTTATAAACCCTGCCATGTCATTTATCCAGGTCTCCACCCCCGGGGACTTGGCTTCCTTCCACATCAACAGTATCCTGCGCCGGGCTACTAGGGACGCAAAGGCCAAAACATCAGCCTCTTTCGCCTCCTGCACTCCCGGCTCTTCTGCAACCCCAAATATAGCCAACCCCCAGCTTGGTTCGACCTGGACCCCACTACTTTCGAAAGCACCTTTGTCACCCCCAGCCAGAACCCCTGTAGTGCCGGACATGACCAGAACACGTGGGTGTGATTCGCTGGGCTTCTCGAGCATCTCGCACACCTATCTTCTACCCCCAAAAATTTACTGAGCCGTGCTCCAGTCATGTGCGCCCTGTGTAACACCTTAAATTGTATCAGGCTTAGCCTGGCACACGAGGACGATGAGTTTACCCTATGTAGGGCATCAGCCCACAGCCCCTCCTCAATCTCCTCCCCCAGCTCTTCTTCCCATTTCCCTTTCAGCTCATCTACCATAATCTCCCCCTCGTCCCTCATTTCCCTATACATATCTGACACCTTACCGTCCCCCACCCATGTCTTTGAGATCACTCTATCCTGCACCTCCTGCGTCGGGAGCTGCGGGAATTCCCTCACCTGTTGCCTCGCAAAAGCCCTCAGTTGCATATACCTGAATGCATTCCCTTGGGGCAACCCATATTTCTCGGTCAGCGCTCCCAGACTTGCAAACTTCCCATCCACAAACAGATCTTTCAATTGTGTTACTCCTGCTCTTTGCCATATTCCAAATCCCCCATCCATTCTCCACGGAGCAAACCTATGATTATTTCTTATCGGGGACCCCACCAAGGCTCCCGTCTTTCCCCTATGCCGTCTCCACTGCCCCCAAATTTTCAAAGTAGCCACCACCACCGGGCTTGTGGTGTAGTTCCTCGGTGAGAACGGCAATGGGGCTGTCACCATAGCTTGTAGACTAGTCCCCCTACAGGGCGCCCTCTCCAATCTCTTCCACGCTGCTCCCTCCTCCTCTCCCATCCACTTACTCACCATTGAGATATTGGCGGCCCAGTAGTACTCACTTAGGCTCGGTAGTGCCAGCCCCCCCCTATTCCGACTACGCTGTAAGAATCCCTTCCTCACTCTCGGGGTCTTCCCGGCCCACACAAAACTCATGATACTCTTTTCAATCCTTTTGAAAAAAGCCATCGTGATCACCACCGGGAGGCACTGAAACACAAAAAGGAATCTCGGGAGGACTACCATTTTAGCCGCCTGCACCCTCCCTGCCAATGACAGGGATACCATGTCCCATCTCTTGAAGTCCTCCTCCATCTGTTCCACCAACCGCGTTAAATTTAACCGATGCAATGTGCCCCAATTCTTGGCTATCTGGATCCCCAAATAACGAAAGTCCCTTGTTACCTTCCTCAACGGTAAGTCCTCTATTTCTCTGCTCTGCTCCCCTGGATGCACCACAAACAACTCACTTTTCCCCATGTTCAGTTTATATCCTGAGAATTCTCCAAACTCCCGAAGTGTCCGCATTATCTCTGGCATCCCCTCCGCCGGGTCCGCTACATATAGCAGCAAATCGTCCGCATACAGAGATACCCGGTGTTCTTCTCCTCCTCTAAGTACTCCCCTCCATTTCCTGGAACCCCTCAATGCTACTGCCAGAGGCTCAATCGCCAGTGCAAACAATAATGGGGACAGAGGGCATCCCTGCCTTGTCCCTCTATGGAGCCGAAAGTATGCAGATCCCCGTCCATTCGTGACCACACTCGCCATCGGGGCCCTATACAACAGCTGTACCCATCTAACATACTCATCTCCAAAACCAAATCTCCTCAGCACCTCCCACAAATAATCCCACTCCACTCTATCAAATACTTTCTCGGCATCCATCGCCACCACTATCTCCGCTTCCCCCTCTGGTGGGGGTATCATCATTACCCCTAACAACCTCCGTATATTCGTATTCAGCTGTCTCCCCTTCACAAACCCAGTTAGGTCCTCATGGACCACCCCCGGGACACAATCCTCTATCCTCATTGCCATTACCTTAGCCAGAATCTTAGCGTCTACATTTAGGAGGGAAATAGGTCTATAGGACCCGCATTGCAGCGGGTCTTTTTCCTTCTTTAGGAGAAGCGATATCGTTCCCTCTGACATAGTCGGGGGCAGCTGTCCCCTTTCCCTCGCCTCATTAAAGATTCTCATCAGTAGCGGGGCGAGCAAGTCCACATATTTCCTATAAAATTCAACTGGAAATCCATCCGGTCCCGGAGCCTTCCCCGCATGCATGCTCCTAATTCCTTTCACTACTCCCTCTATTTCGATCTGTGCTCCCAGTCCCACCCTTTCCTGCTCCTCCACCTTGGGAAATTCCAGCCAGTCCAGAAAGCCCATCATTCTCTCCCTCCCATCCGGGGGTTGAGCTTCGTATAATCTTTTATAGAATGCCTTGAACACTCCATTCACTCTCTCCGCTCCCCGCTCCATCTCTCCTTCCTCATCCCTCACTCCCCCTATTTCCCTCGCTGCTCCCCTTTTCCTCAATTGGTGGGCCAGTAACCTGCTCGCCTTCTCCCCATATTCGTACTGTACACCCTGTGCCTTCCTCCACTGTGCCTCTGCAGTACCCGTTGTCAGCAAGTCAAATTCTACGTGTAGCCTTTGCCTTTCCCTGTACAGTCCCTCCTCCGGTGCCTCCGCATATTGCCTGTCCACCCTCAGAAGTTCTTGCAGCAACCGCTCCCGTTCCCTACTCTCCTGCTTTCCTTTATGTGCCCTTATTGATATCAGCTCCCCTCTAACCACTGCCTTCAGCGCCTCCCAAACCACTCCCACCTGGACCTCCCCATTATCATTGAGTTCCAAGTACTTTTCAATGCACCCCCTCACCCTTAGACACCCCCCCCTCATCTGCCATTAGTCCCATGTCCATTCTCCAGGGTGGGCGCCCTTCTGTTTCCTCCCCTATCTCCAAGTCCACCCAATGTGGAGCGTGATCCGAAATGGCTATAGCCGTGTACTCCGTTCCCCTCACCTTCGGGATCAACGCCCTTCCCAAAACAAAAAAGTCTATTCGCGAATAGACTGTATGGACATAGGAGAAAATCGAAAACTCCTTACTCCTAGATCTGCTAAATCTCCACGGGTCTACTCCTCCCATCTGCTCCATAAAATCTTTAAGCACCTTAGCTGCTGCCGACCTCCTTCCAGTCCTGGACCTCGACCTGTCCAGCCCTGGTTCCAGCACAGTATTGAAATCTCCCCCCATTACCAACTTTCCCACTTCTAGGTCCGGGATGCGTCCTAGCATACGCCTCATAAAATTGGCATCATCCCAGTTCGGGGCATATACGTTTACCAAAACCACCGTCTCCCCCTGTAATTTGCCACTCACCATCACGTATCTGCCCCCACTATCCGCCACGATAGTCTTTGCCTCAAACATTACCCGCTTCCCCACTAGTATAGCCACCCCCCTGTTTTTCGCGTCTAGCCCCGAATGAAACACCTGCCCCACCCATCCTTTGCGTAGTCTAACCTGGTCTATCAGTTCCAAGTGCGTCTCCTGCAGCATAATCACATCTGCCTTAAGTTTCTTAAGGTGTGCGAGTACCCGTGCCCTCTTTATCGGCCCGTTCAGCCCTCTCACATTCCACGTGATCAGCCGGGTTGGGGGGCTTCCTACCCCCCCCTCGTCGATTAGCCATCCCCTTTTTCCAGCTCCTCACCCGGTTCCCACGCAGCTGTGTCCCCCCCAGGCGGTGCCCCCCCGCCCACCCCACCCCATGCCAGCTCCCGCCTCTCCCCAGCAGTAGCAACCCAATAACTCCCCCCCCCCCCCCCACCCCCCCTGCTAGATCCCCCACTAGCGTAGTTACACCCCCATGTTGCTCCCAGAAGTCAGAAAACTCTGGCTGACCTCGGCTTCCCCCCGTGACCTCGGCTCGCACCATGCAACGCCCCCTCCTTCCTGCTTCCCTATTCCCGCCATGATTATCATAGCGCGGGAACCAAGCCCGCGCTTCCCCCCTGGCCCCGCCCCCAATGGCCAACGCCCCATCTCCTCCACCTCCTTTCCTCCCCCCACCGCCACCTGTGGAAGAGAGAAAAGTTACCACATCGCAGGATTAATAACATAAAACTCCTCTTTCCCCCCTTTTTACCCCACTCTTCGCCCCCCATACTCGCCCCAACCTTTCCTATTTCTAACTTCAGCTCACACTACCTCAGTAGTCAGATCCTCCTCAAACAGCCTTTCTGCAGCCATTATACTAACCTTGATTAACAATGCTACTCCCAGGGCCTGATGGGATCTACCCCAGAATACTGAAGGAGGCTGGAGAGGAAATTGCTGAGGCCTTGACAGAAATCTTTGGATCCTCGCTGTCTTCAGGGGATGTCCCGGAGGACTGGAGAATAGCCAATGTTGTTCCTCTGTTTAAGAAGGGTAGCAAGGATAATCCCGGGAACTACAGGCCGGTGAGCCTTACTTCAGTGGTAGGGAAATTACTGGAGAGAATTCTTCGAGACAGGATCTACTCCCATTTGGAAGCAAATGGACGTATTAGTGAGAGGCAGCACGGTTTTGTGAAGGGGAGGTCGTGTCTCACTAACTTGATAGAGTTTTTCGAGGAGGTCACTAAGATGATTGATGCAGGTAGGGCAGTGGATGTTGTCTACATGGACTTCAGTAAGGCCTTTGACAAGGTCCCTCATGGTAGACTAGTACAAAAGGTGAAGTCACACGGGATCAGGGGTGAACTGGCAAGGTGGATACAGAACTGGCTAGGCCATAGAAGGCAGAGGGTAGCAATGGAGGGATGCTTTTCTAATTGGAGGGCTGTGACCAGTGGTGTTCCACAGGGATCAGTGCTGGGACCTTTGCTGTTTGTAGTATATATAAATGATTTGGAGGAAAATGTAACTGGTCTGATTAGTAAGTTTGCAGACGACACAAAGGTTGGTGGAATTGCGGATAGCGATGAGGACTGTCTGAGGATACAGCAGGATTTAGATTGTCTGGAGACTTGGGCGGAGAGATGGCAGATGGAGTTTAATCCGGACAAATGTGAGGTAATGCATTTTGGAAGGGCTAATGCAGGTAGGGAATATACAGTGAATGGTAGAACCCTCAAGAGTATTGAAAGTCAAAGAGATCTAGGAGTACAGGTCCACAGGTCATTGAAAGGGGCAACACAGGTGGAGAAGGTAGTCAAGAAGGCATACGGCATGCTTGCCTTCATTGGACGGGGCATTGAGTATAAGAATTGGCAAGTCATGTTGCAGCTGTATAGAACCTTAGTTAGGCCACACTTGGAGTATAGTGTTCAATTCTGGTCGCCACACTACCAGAAGGATGTGGAGGCTTTAGAGAGGGTGCAGAAGAGATTTACCAGAATGTTGCCTGGTATGGAGGGCATAAGCTATGAGGAGCGATTGAATAAACTCGGTTTGTTCTCTCTGGAACGAAGGAGGTTGAGGGGCGACCTGATAGAGGTCTACAAAATTATGAGGGGCATAGACAGAGTGGATAGTCAGAGGCTTTTCCCCAGGGTAGAGGGGTCAATTACTAGGGGGCATAGGTTTAAGGTGAGAGGGGCAAGGTTTAGAGTAGATGTACGAGGCAAGTTTTTTACCCAGAGGGTAGTGGGTGCCTGGAACTCGCTACCGGAGGAGGTGGTGGAAGCAGGGACGATAGGGACATTTAAGGGGCATCTTGACAAATATATGAATAGGATGGGAATAGAAGGACACGGACCCAGGAAGTGTAGAAGATTGTAGTTTAGTCGGGCAGTATGGTCGGCGCGGGCTTGGAGGGCCGAAGGGCCTGTTCCTGTGCTGTACTTTTCTTTGTTCTTTGTTCTTTGTTCCTCCACCTCTTTTACCACCTTGCCTAACCTTACTGAAACATTTAAACCCCGGAACCTCCAACAACCATTCCTGCCCCTGCTCTACCCACATCTCCGTAATGGCCACAATATCGTAGTCCCAGGCACCTACCCTTGCTTCAAGCTCACCAACCTTATTCCTGATGCTCCTCGCATTGAAGTAGACACACTTCAAACCACCTTCATGCCTGCAGGTGTGACCTTGTGACCTTGGTACCTTCCTCAGTACTGCACGACATGTGGCTGCTTTATGAAGCAATAGTGAACATTGCATATTGGATAATATTTTGTTATTATTTATTCAATGCTTATTAAACTGGACAAACAAAGAACAAAGAACAAAGAAATGTACAGCACAGGAACAGGCCCTTCGGCCCTCCAAGCCCGTGCCGACCATACTGCCCGACTAAACTACAATCTTCTACACTTCCTGGGTCCGTATCCTTCTATTCCCATCCTATTCATATATTTGTCAAGATGCCCCTTGAATGTCCCTATCGTCCCTGCTTCCACTACCTCCTCCGGTAGTGAGTTCCAGGCACCCACTACCCTCTGCGTAAAAAACTTGCCTCGTACATCTACTCTAAACCTTGCCCCTCTCACCTTAAACCTATGCCCCCTAGTAATTGACCCCTCTACCCTGGGGAAAAGCCTCTGACTATCCACTCTGTCTATGCCCCTCATAATTTTGTATACCTCTATCAGGTCTCCCCTCAACCTCCTTCGTTCCAGTGAGAACAAACCGAGTTTATTCAATCGCTCCTCATAGCTTATGCCCTCCCTACCAGGCAACATTCTGGTATTCATGGTTCATGGAGAGATTTCTTACCTGGTGCCACCTTGTCTGGGCCAGTCTCTGATGTGACAATGGTTTCAGCTCCTGATATCTCAGGTAATGTATCTGTGGAAAGTAAAATCCAGAAAGATCTTCAATAAACCTGGCATTCTGTGTTCATGGGTTTGAGAATCAGGCTGAGATTAGCATTATGGTATCAGTACCTGCCAATGTCTATCAGTATTAGTCAGTGTCCATTACTGTCTATCAATTTTGATCAATTTCTCTTAGTATCTGTCAGTATTTTTTATTTTTGTTAGTATCTGCGAATTGGATTATAATTCGAGGTTCTTTTTGGGATGATTCCATAAGACCATAGGACATAGGAGGAGAATTAGGCCACTCGGACCATCGAGTCTGCTCTGCCATTCTCATATTTTTCTCATCCCCATTCTCCTGCCTTCGCCCCATAACCCCTGAGAGTTCCACAGATTCACCACCCTCTGGCTGAAGATATTCCTCCTCATCTCTGTTTTAAAGGATCGTCCCTTTAGTCTGAGATGATGCCCTCTGGTTCTAGTTTTTCCTACAAGTGGAAACATCCTCTCCACGTCCACTCTATCCAGGCCTCGCAGTAACCTGTAAGTTTCAATAAGATCCCCTCTCATCCTTCTAAACTCCACCGAGTACCGATTCAGAGTCCTCAAACGTTCCTCATACGACAAGTTCTTCATTCCAGGGATCATTCTTGTGAACCTACTCTGGACCCTTTCCAAGGCCAGCACATCCTTCCTTAGGAGGAATGTTGGGGGTATACTACAGGCCTCCCAACAGCCAGCGGGAGATAGAGGAGCAGATAGGTAGACAGATTTTGGGAAAGAGTAAAAACAACAGGGTTGTGGTGATGGGAGACTTCAACTTCCCCAATATTGACTGGGACTCACTTAGTGCCAGGGGCTTAGACGGGGCGGAGTTTGTAAGGAGCATCTAGGAGGGCTTCTTAAAACAATATGTAGACAGTCCAACTAGGGAAGGGGCGGTACTGGACCTGGTATTGGGGAATGAGCCCGGCCAGGTGGTAGATGTTTCAGTAGGGGAGCATTTCGGTAACAGTGACCACAATTCAGTAAGTTTTAAAGTGCTGGTGGACAAGGATAAGAGTGGTCCGAGGATGAATGTGTTAAATTGGGGGAAGGCTAATTATGACAATATTAGGCGGGAACTGAAGAACATAGATTGGGGGCGGATGTTTGAGGGCAAATCAACATCTGACAGGTGGGAGACTTTCAAGTGGCAGTTGAAAGGAATACAGGACCGGCATGTTCCTGTGAGGAAGAAAGATAAATACGGCAATTTTCGGGAACCTTGGATGACGAGTGATATTGTAGGCCTCGTCAAAAAGAAAAAGGAGGCATTTGTCAGGGCTAAAAGGCTGGGAACAGACGAAGCCTGCGTGGAATATAAGGAAAGTAGGAAGGAACTTAAGCAAGGAGTCAGGAGGGCTAGAAGGGGTCACGAAAAGTCATTGGCAAATAGGGTTAAGGAAAATCCCAAGGCTTTTTACACGTACATAAAAAGCAAGAGGGTAGCCAGGGAAAGGGTTGGCCCACTGAAGGATAGGCAAGGGAATCTATGTGTGGAGCCAGAGGAAATGGGCGAGGTACTAAATGAATACTTTGCATCAGTATTCACCAAAGAGAAGGAATTGGTAGATGTTGAGTCTGGAGAAGGGGGTGTAGATAGCCTGGGTCACATTGTGATCCAAAAAGACGAGGTGTTGGGTGTCTTAAAAAATATTAAGGTAGATAAGTCCCCAGGGCCTGATGGGATCTACCCCAAAATACTGAAGGAGGCTGGAGAGGAAATTGCTGAGGCCTTGACAGAAATCTTTGGATCCTCGCTGTCTTCAGGGGATGTCCCGGAGGACTGGAGAATAGCCAATGTTGTTCCTCTGTTTAAGAAGGGTAGCAAGGATAATCCCGGGAACTACAGGCCGGTGAGCCTTACTTCAGTGGTAGGGAAATTACTGGAGAGAATTCTTCGAGACAGGATCTACTCCCATTTGGAAGCAAATGGACGTATTAGTGAGAGGCAGCACGGTTTTGTGAAGGGGAGGTCGTGTCTCACTAACTTGATAGAGTTTTTCGAGGAGGTCACTAAGATGATTGATGCAGGTAGGGCAGTAGATGTTGTCTATATGGACTTCAGTAAGGCCTTTGACAAGGTCCCTCATGGTAGACTAGTACAAAAGGTGAAGTCACACGGGATCAGTGGTGAGCTGGCAAGGTGGATACAGAACTGGCTAGGCCATAGAAGGCAGAGAGTAGCAATGGAGGGATGCTTTTCTAATTGGAGGGCTGTGACCAGTGGTGTTCCACAGGGATCAGTGCTGGGACCTTTGCTCTTTGTAGTATATATAAATGATTTGGAGGAAAATGTAACTGGTCTGATTAGTAAGTTTGCAGACGACACAAAGGTTGGTGGAATTGCGGATAGCGATGAGGACTGTCAGAGGATACAGCAGGATTTAGATTGTCTGGAGACTTGGGCGGAGAGATGGCAGATGGAGTTTAATCCGGACAAATGTGAGGTAATGCATTTTGGAAGGTCTAATGCAGGTAGGGAATATACAGTGAATGGTAGAACCCTCAAGAGTTTTGAAAGTCAAAGAGATCTAGGAGTACAGGTCCACAGGTCATTGAAAGGGGCAACACAGGTGGAGAAGGTAGTCAAGAAGGCATACGGCATGCTTGCCTTCATTGGCCGGGACATTGAGTATAAGAATTGGCAAGTCATGTTGCAGCTGTATAGAACCTTAGTTAGGCCACACTTGGAGTATAGTGTTCAATTCTGGTCGCCACACTACCAGAAGGATGTGGAGGCTTTGGAGAGGATGCAGAAGAGATTTACCAGAATGTTGCCTGGTATGGAGGGCATTAGCTATGAGGAGCGATTGAATAAACTCGGTTTGTTCTCACTGGAATGAAGGAGGTTGAGGGGAGACCTGATAGAGGTATACAAAATTATGAGGGGCATAGACAGAGTGGATAGTCAGAGGCTTTTCCCTAGGGTAGAGGGGTCAATTACTAGGGGGCATAGGTTTAAGGTGAGAGGGGCAAGGTTTAGAGTAGATGCACGAGGCAAGTTTTTTTACGCAGAGGGTAGTGGGTGCCTGGAACTCGCTACCAGAGGAGGTGGTGGAAGCAGGGACGATAGGGACATTTAAGGGGCATCTTGACAAATATATGAATAGGATGGGAATAGAAGGATACGGACCCAGGAAGTGTAGAAGATTGTAGTTTAGTCGGGCAGCATGGTCGGCACGGGCTTGGAGGGCCGAAGGGCCTGTTCCTGTGCTGTACATTTCTTTGTTCTTTGTTTGTTCTTTGTTAGATACGGGGCCCAAAACTGCTCACAATACTCCAAATGGGGTCTTACCAGAGCCTTATACAGCCTCAGAAGTACATCCCTGGTCTTGTATTCTAGTGATTCAAGATTCCTCAGATGCTGGCTCTAATTTAAGGTTGAGATAGACAGACCTCACAAATACAAAATGTGTCTGAAGACCTGATCTAACTCTCCCTGGAGGGAAGAAACCACCAGATAATATTGCCAGCATCCAGATAGCCTTTCTAACAAGTTCTAGCTAGATTATAAAAACCCCAATATTATCAGGGTCTGAGCATTTCTCCTCAACAATGTACCTCTTTACTGACGAATGCACAGAGATGGGTTCTAGTTTGGATACAGAAGACTATGGCTGGCTTCAAGGGCAGCTTCCTCTGCCATATCTTCCCCGTGTTTAAACATGCGTTGCCATGTTAATGTTAGCCTACTTGGGACAGTAATAAAGATTATTATTATTACAAAGAACAAAGAAAAGTACAGCACAGGAACAGGCCCTTCGGCCCTCCAAGCCTGTGCCGACCAATATGCCCATCTAAAGTAAAATCTTCTACACTTCCTGGGTTCGCATCCCTCTATTCCCTCTTCATGTCTTTGTCAAGATGCCCCTTAAATGTCACTGTCGTCCCTGCTTCCACCACCTCCTCCGCCAGCGAGTTCCAGGCACCCACTACCGTCTGTGAAAAAGACCTGCCTCGTATATCTCCTCTAAACCTTGCCCCTCGCACTTTAAACCTATGCCCCCTAGTAATTGACCCCTCTACCCTGGGGAAAAGCCTCTGACAATCCACTCTGTCAATGTCCCTCATAATTTTGTAGACCTCTATCAGGTCGCCCCTCCACCTCCGTAGTTCCAGTGAGAACAAACCGAGTTTATACAACCGCTCCTCAAAGCTAATGCCTCCATACCAGGCAACTTTCTGGTAAATCTCTTCTGCACCCTCTCTAAAGCCTCCACATCCTTCTGGTAGTGTGGTGACCAGAATTGAACACTGTACTCCAAGTGTGGCCTAACTAAAGTTCTATACAGCTGCAACATGACTTGCCAATTCTTATACTCAATGCCCCAGCCAATGAAGGTAAGCATGCCGTATGCCTTCTTGACTACCTTCTCCACCTGTGTTGCCCCTTTCAATGACAACTTCAGGACCTCAGTCAAAGAAAGGTAGAGGGTGGGTCCCATGATCGGCTGAGCTCATATTTTTGAACGATCTTTCTAATGGGTGCTCCGATTTTAAAAAACACCAATATTAAACAATACTATTTCCAAATTGACAAGAGTTTATGGAATAACCAAAGCAGCAATTCACTTCTGATGTTACTTCAAGCACAACATTGACAGTCTCAGGACAAGTACAATCTTGTTTCTAATAGAGAATCCAGTTCACGTTAATATTCCAGAGATATGTTTAAGATATCTTTCAATATTTAAAGTAGTATTACTGCACATGGCATCACTAAGCAGAAGGTTCTGGGGAAACTGAAAGGTCTGAAGGTGGATAAGTCACCTGGACCAGATGGACTACACTCCAGGATTGCAAAAGAGATAGCTGAGGAAATAGCGGAGGCATTGGTGGTGATCTTTCAGGAATCACTGGAGGCAGGAAGGGTCCCAGAGGACTGGAAAGTTTAAGAAGGGAGGGAGGCAGATGGGAAATTATAGGCCGGTTAGCCTGACTTCGGTCATTGGTAAGATTTTAGAGTCTGTTATTAAAGATGAGATTGCGGAGTACTTGGAAGTGCACGGTAAAATAGGACTGAGTCAGCACGGCTTCGTCAAAGGGAGGTCATGTCTGACAAATCTGTTAGAGTTCTTTGAGAAGGTAACTAGGAAGTTAGACAAAGGAGAACCAGGGGACGTGGTTTATTTAGATTTCCAGAAGGCCTTTGACAAGATGCCGCATAGGAGACTGTTAAATAAGTTAAAAGCCCATGGTGTTAAGGGTAAGATCCTGGCATGGATAGAGGATTGGCTGACTGGCAGAAGGCAGAGAGTGGGGATAAAGGGGTCTTTTTCAGGATGGCAGCCGGTGACTAGTGGTGTGCCTCAGGGGTCTGTGCTGGGACCACAACTTTTCACAATATACATTAATGATCTGGAAGAAGGTACTGAAGGCACTGTTGCTAAGTTTGCAGATGATACAAAGATCTGTAGAGGGACAGGTAGTATTGAGGAAGCAAGGGGGCTGCAGAAGGACTTGGACAGGCTAGGAGAGCGGGCAATGAAGTGGCAGATGAAATTCCATGTGGAAAAGTGTGAGGTTATGCATTTTGGAAGGAGGAATTTAGGCATAGGCTATTTTCTAAATGGGGAAATGCTTCGGAAATCAGAAGCACAAAGGGACTTGGGAGTCCTTGTTCACGATTCTCTTAAGGTTAATGTGCAGGTTCAGTCGGCAGTTAGGAAGGCAAATGCAATGTTAGCATTCATGCCAAGAGGGCTAGAATACAAGACCAGGGATGTACTTCTGAGGCTGGATAAGGCTCTGGTCAGACCCCATTTGGAGTATTGTGAGCAGTTTTGGGCCCGTATCTAGGGAAGGATGTGCTGGCCTTGGAAAGGGTCCAGAGGAGATTCACAAGAATGATCCCTGGAATGAAGAACTTGTCGTGTGAGGAATGGTTGAGGATTCTGTGTCTGTACTCATAGAGTTTACAGTGCAGAAGGAGGCCATTCGGCCCATCGAGTCTGCACCGGCTCCTGCAAAGAGCACCCGACCCAAGGTCAACACCTCCACCCTATCCCCATAACCCAGTAACCCCACCCAACAGTAAGGTTCGATTCCCGGCTTGGGTCACTGTCTGTGCGGAGTCTGCACGCCCTCCCCGTGTCTGCGTGGGTTTCCTCCGGGTGCTCCGGTTTCCTCCCACAGTCCAAAGATGTGCAGGTTAGGTGGATTGGCCAGGCGAAATTGCCTTCAGTGTCCAAAAAAAGGTTAGGTGGGTTTCCTGGGTTATGGGGATAGGGTGGAGGTGTGGGCTTAGGTAGGGTGCTCTTTCCAGGGGCCGGTGCAGACTCGATGGGCCGAATGGCCTCCTTCTGCACTATAAATTCTGGGATTCTATGAATGAATTTTAAAAACCCCATGACGTTGAGGAAGGCAGAGAAAGAGAAGAGAGAGCAGGGAGAAAATCCATCATGAGTATCAGCACAGTCAATAACTGGAATGATTACCATCGTCTTTGTGGGACATTGGACCACTATCAATGCTGCCGCCTGGCCCTGGGGAATTGCAATGTGGAGGCGCCAAGTCTATGTCACAGTGACAGTTGCCTTTACTGTTACAAATCTGAAACAAAATACACATGTAATATTCTTTAAACATTCAGAAATAAAAGTTACATGAAAGGCAAGAATATTTAATGGCTTTTGGAATCATCTCTGGCTGGGCCACAATTCATTGCGTCCCTAATTGCCCATCTACTGAGTGTGCTGCTTGGACTTTGGAGAAGGCAGTTTCAGGGAACAGATGTTGTTTAAATATTCTATATTTGTACATTAGGGTATTAATAGCACTGTTGCTTCACAGCTCCAGGGTCCCAGGTTCGATTCCCGGCTTGGGTCACTGTCTGTGCGGAGTCTGCACATCCTCCCCGTGTGTGCGTGGGTTTCCTCCGGGTGCTCCGGTTTCCTCCCACAGTCCAAAGATGTGCAGGTTAGGTGAATTGGACATTCTGAATTCTCCCTTTGTGTCCCCGAACAGGCGCCGGAGTTAATGTAAGCCTACTTGTGAGAATAAAGATGACTATTATTAGAAACAAGGCACAGCATAATGTATGTTTCATTTTGTTTTTCTGTGTTAATGACTTCAGTTTGGTTTAATTGCATACATGGTAATAGGGCTTTTTGATATGAAAACAAACAGCTTAAAGGAACACAATATTGTTGCTTAGCAACCAGGAGCCACCCTGGGGCAGAAATTACTTTGAGTTAGTTGTAAGGTATTGCCGGGAGAATGCGTACACGACAAGGGAACTGCAGAAAGCAAACTTCCAAAAGAACAAAATAAAATCCCAAAAAAACAACGAGTGGCTACGTCCAGGCTCAAAATGTTAACCCCCCCCTTCACTGTCAGACCTGCTGAGATTGCCCAGCAGTTTCTGTTTTTGTTGTGTGAGAGAAAGATTTGTTTGGGAGACAATTCCAATGCGTGGTTTTTACAGAATGAAGTTCGGGTACCCTGGTGGGGAAGCCATTGTTCTGTAGTTGGATTACAGTGTGACAGGCATGTGGGGGAATTGCTGTGTAATCCACAGAAGCTGTTTTGGGTGGTACCTGTCACTTGGTTTCAGACTGTGGTGTGTCTGACCACATTTCATCTGCTGGTTTACATGGACTGTGTACCCACTCAGCACATTAGACTCAAATATATACTTTGTAACTTGAGTGATGCTTACAAATCTATGCACATCTGTAAAGGTATAGGTGTGGGGAAGTTATAAAAATTCTAAAAATTTTGATTAAAAATTCTATCATTTTGCTCATCCCCAAGGGGTCTCGCACAGCCAGATTGGCAACGATTCCCTTCTCGTTACACAGTGCCCAGTCTAGGATGGCCTGCTCTCTAGTTGGTTCCACCACATATTGGTAAAGAAAACCATCCCGTATACACTCCAGGAATTCCTCCTCTACGGCATTGCGGCTAATTTTTTGTTTTTTTAAATATTTCATTGAAAATTTTTGGTCAACCATCACAGTACATTGTGTATCCTTTACACAATAATATAACAGTATAAATAACAATGACCTGTCTTATAAACAAAGAATAAATAATATATAACAAAAACTAAAACTAAAACTAAATGGCAACTGCCTTGTCTCAAATAAACACTCTCCAAAAATATGATTTAACAGTCCAATATACAATTATTTATAACAACGACCTATACATATTATACATATATATTAACAACCCTGAGAGTCCTTCTGGTTCCTCTCCCCCCCCCCCCCTCCCCCCCCCACCCCCCCCGCACCCCCCACCCCCCCGGGCTGCTGCTGCTGCCTTCTTCTTTTCCATTCCCTCTATCTTTCTGTGAGGTATTCGACGAACGGTTGCCACCGCCTGGTGAACCCTTGAGCCGATGCCCTTAGGACGAACTTAATCCGTTCCAGCTTTATAAACCCTGCCATGTCATTTATCCAGGTCTCCACCCCCAGGGGCTTGGCTTCCTTCCACATCAACAGTATCCTGCGCCGGGCTACTAGGGACGCAAAGGCCAAAACATCGGCCTCTCTCGCCTCCTGCACTCCCGGCTCTTGTGCAACCACAAATATAGCCAACCCCCAGCTTGGTTCGACCTGGACCCCCACTACTTTCGAAAGCACCTTTGTCACCCCCACCCAGCTCCCCTGTAGTGCCGGACATGACCAGAACACGTGGGTGTGATTCGCTGGGCTTCTCGAGCATCTCGCACACCTATCCTCTACCCCCAAAAATTTACTGAGCCGTGCTCCAGTCATATGCGCCCTGTGTAACACCTTAAATTGAATCAGGCTTAGCCTGGCACACGAGGACGATGAGTTTACCCTACTTTGGGCATCCGCCCACAGCCCCTCCTCAATCTCCTCCCCCAGCTCTCCTTCCCATTTCCCTTTCAGCTCATCTACCATAATCTCCCTCTCGTCCCTCATTTCCCTATATACATCTGACACCTTACCGTCCCCCACCCATGTCTTTGAGATCACTCTGTCCTGCACCACATGCGTCGGGAGCTGCGGGAATTCCCTCACCTGTTGCCTCGCAAAAGCCCTCAGTTGCATATACCGGAATGCATTCCATTGGGGCAACCCATATTTCTCGGTCAGCGCTCCCAGACTTGCAAACTTCCCATCCACAAACAGATCTTTCAGTTGCGTTACTCCTGCTCTTTGCCATATTCCAAATCCCCCATCCATTCTCCCCGGGGCAAACCTGTGGTTATTTCTTATCGGGGACCCCACCAAGGCTCCCGTCTTTCCCCTATGCCGTCTCCACTGTCCCCAAATTTTCAAAGTCGCCACCACCACCGGGCTTGTGGTGTATTTCTTCGGTGAGAACGGCAATGGGGCCATCACCATAGCCTGTAGGCTAGTCCCCCTACAGGACGCCCTCTCCAATCTCTTCCACGCTGCTCCCTCCTCCTCTCCCATCCACTTACTCACCATTGAGATATTGGCGGCCCAGTAGTACTCACTTAGGCTCGGTAGTGCCAGCCCCCCCCTATCCCTACTACGCTGTAAGAATCCCTTCCTCACTCTCGGGGTCTTCCCGGCCCACACAAAACTCATGATACGCTTTTCAATCCTTTTGAAAAAAGCCTTCGTGATCACCACCGGGAGGCACTGAAACACAAAAAGGAATCTTGGGAGGACTACCATTTTAACCGCCTGCACCCTCCCTGCCAATGACAGGGATACCATGTCCCATCTCTTGAAGTCCTCCTCCATCTGTTCTACCAACCGCGTTAAATTTAACCTATGCAATGTGCCCCAATTCTTGGCTATCTGGATCCCCAAATAACGAAAGTCCCTTGTTACCTTCCTCAGCAGAAAGTCCTCTATTTCTCTGCTCTGCTCCCCTGGATGCACCACAAACAACTCACTTTTCCCCATGTTCAGTTTATATCCTGAGAATTCTCCAAACTCCCGAAGTATCCGCATTATCTCTGGCATCCCCTCCGCCGGGTCCGCTACACATAACAAGTCATCCGCATACAGAGATATCCGGTGTTCTTCTCCTCCTCTAAGTACTCCCCTCCACTTCTTGGAACCCCTCAGTGCTATTGCCAGGGGCTCAATCGCCAGTGCAAACAATAATGGGGACAGAGGGCATCCCTGCCTTGTCCCTCTATGGAGCCGAAAGTATGCAGATCCCCGTCCATTCGTGACCACACTCGCCATCGGGGCCCTATACAACAGCTGCACCCATCCAACATACTCATCTTCAAAACCAAATCTCCTCAGCACCTCCCACGAATAATCCCACTCCACTCTATCAAATGCTTTCTCGGCATCCATCGCCACTACTATCTCCGTTTCTCCCTCTGGCGGGGGCATCATCATTACCCCTAGCAGCCTCCATATATTCGTATTCAGCTGTCTCCCCTTCACAAACCCAGTTTGGTCCTCATGGACCACCCCCGGGACACAATCCTCTATCCTCATTGCCATTACCTTGGCCAGAATCTTAGCGTCTACATTTAGGAGGGAAATAGGTCTATAGGACCCGCATTGCAGCGGGTCCTTTTCCTACTTTAGGAGAAGTGATATCGTTGCCTCAGACATAGTCGGGGGCAGTTGTCCCCTTTCCTTTGCCTCATTAAAGGTCCTCGTCAGTACCGGGGCGAGCAAGTCCACATATTTTCTGTAAAATTCAACTGGGAATCCATCTGGTCCCGGAGCCTTCCCCGCCTGCATGCTCCTAATTCCTTTCACTACTTCCTCTATTTCAATCTGTGCTCCCAGTCCCACCCTTTCCTGCTCCTCCACCTTGGGAAATTCCAGCCGGTCCAGAAAGCCCATCATTCTCTCCCTCCCATCCGGGGGTTGAGCTTCGTATAATTTTTTATAAAATGCCTTGAACACTCCATTCACTCTCTCCGCTCCCCGCTCCATCTCTCCTTCCTCATCCCTCACTCCCCCTATTTCCCTCGCTGCTCCCCTTTTCCTCAATTGGTGGGCCAGCAACCTGCTCGCCTTCTCCCCATATTCGTACTGTACACCCTGTGCCTTCCTCCACTGTGCCTCTGCAGTACCCGTTGTCAGTAAGTCAAATTCTACGTGTAGCCTTTGCCTTTCCCTGTACAATCCCTCCTCCGGTGCCTCCGCATATTGCCTGTCCACCCTCAGAAGTTCTTGCAGCAACCGCTCCCGTTCCCTACTCTCCTGCTTTCCTTTATGTGCCCTTATTGATATCAGCTCCCCTCTAACCACTGCCTTCAGCGCCTCCCAGACCACTCCCACCTGGACCTCCCCATTATCATTGAGTTCCAAGTACTTTTCAATGCACCCCCTCACCCTTAGACACACCCCCTCATCTGCCATTAGTCCCATGTCCATTCTCCAGGGTGGGCGCCCTTCTGTTTCCTCCCCTACCTCCAAGTCCACCCAATGTGGAGCGTGATCCGAAATGGCTATAGCCGTATACTCCGTTCCCCTCACCTTCGGGATCAACGCCCTTCCCAAAACAAAAAAGTCTATTCGCGAATAGACTTTGTGGACATAGGAGAAAATCGAAAACTCCTTACTCCTAGGTCTGCTAAATCTCCACGGGTCTACTCCTCCCATCTGCTCCATAAAATCTTTAAGCACCTTGGCTGCTGCCGGCCTCCTTCCAGTCCTGGACCTCGACCTGTCCAGCCCTGGTTCCAACACCGTATTGAAATCTCCCCCCATTACCAACTTTCCCACCTCTAGGTCCGGGATGCGTCCTAGCATACGCCTCATAAAATTGGCATCATCCCAGTTCGGGGCATATACGTTTACCAAAACCACCGTCTCCCCCTGTAGTTTGCCACTCACCATCACGTATCTGCCCCCGCTATCCGCCACTATAGTCTTTGCCTCAAACATTACCCGCTTCCCCACTAATATAGCCACCCCCCTGTTTTTCGCATCTAGCCCCGAATGGAACACCTGCCCCACCCAACCTTTGCGTAGTCTCACCTGGTCTATCAGTTTCAAGTGCGTTTCCTGTAACATAACCACGTCTGCCTTAAGTTTCTTAAGGTGTGCGAGTACCCGTGCCCTCTTTATCGGCCCGTTCAGCCCTCTCACGTTCCACGTGATCAGCCGGGTTGGGGGGCTAGATCCCCCACTAGCGTAGTTACACCCCCCATGTTGCTCCCAGAAGTCAGCAAACTCTGGCCGACCTCGGCTTCCCCCCGTGACCTCGGCTCGCACCGTGCGACGCCCCTTCCTTCCTGCTTCCCTATTCCCGCCATGATTATCATAGCGCGGGAACCGAGCCCGCGCTTCCCCCTTGGCCCCGCCCCCAATGGCCAACGCCCCATCTCCTCCACCTCCTTTCCTCCCCCCACCACCTCCTGTGGAAGAGAGAAAAGTTACCACATCGCAGGATTAATAACATAAAACTCCTCTTTCCCCCCTTTTTACCCCCCTCTTCGCCCCCCATACTCGCCCCACCACTTTGTTTCAAACGTTCTTTTTTTAAAAATTATTATTAAATAACCCGCTCATTCCAATTTTTCTTGCACGATAAAAGTCCACGCCTCATCCGCCGTCTCAAAGTAGTGGTGCCTCCCTCGATATGTGACCCACAGTCTTGCCGGTTGCAGCATTCCAAATTTTATCTTCTTTTTGTGAAGCTCCGCCTTGGCCCGATTAAAGCTCGCCCTCCTTCTCGCCACCTCCGCACTCCAGTCTTGATATACGCGGATCACCGCGTTCTCCCACTTACTGCTCCGAGTTTTCTTTGCCCATCTAAGGACCATCTCTCTATCCTTAAAACGGAGGGATCTCACCACTATGGCTCTAGGAATTTCTCCTGGTCTCGGTCCTCGCGCCATCACTCGGTATGCTCCCTCCACCTCCAGCGGACCCGCCGGGGCCTCCGCTCCCATTAACGAATGCAGCATCGTGCTCACATATGCCCCGACGTCCGCTCCCTCCGCACCTTCAGGAAGACCAAGAATCCTTAGGTTGTTCCTCCTTGCGTTGTTCTCCAGCGCCTCCAGCCTTTCCACACATCGTTTATGGTGTGCCTCGTGCATCTCCGTCTTCACCACCAGGCCCTGTATGTCGTCCTCATTCTCGGCAGCCTTTGCCTTCACGACCCGAAGCTCCCGCTCCTGGGTCTTTTGCTCCTCCTTTAGCCCTTTGATCGCCTGTAATATCGGGGCCAACAGCTCCTTCTTCATTTCCTTTTTGAGTTCTTCCACGCAGCGTTTCAAAAACTCGTGTTGTTCAGGGCCCCATGTTAAACTGCCACCTTCCGACGCCATCTTGGTTTTTGCTTGCCTTCCTTGCCGCTGCTCTAAAGGATCCACCGCAATCCGGCCACCTTCCTCTCCTTTTTTCATCCGTATCCAGGGGGGATTCCCTTCTGGTTCGCCGCACAGTACTTTTAGCCGTTAAAATTGCCGTTGGGGCTCTTATTAAGAGCCCAAAAGTCCGTTCCACCGGGAGCTGCCGAAACGTGCGACTTAGCTGGTCATCGCCGCACCCGGAAGTCGCATTGCGGCTAATTTGATTTGCCCAATCTATGTGAAGATTAAAATCACCCATGATCACCGATATTCCCTTGTTACATGCATCTTGTTTAATGCCATTTCCAACATCACCACTGCAGTTTGGGGGTCTATACAACACCCGCTAATGTTTTTTGTCCCTTGGTATTTCTCAACTCTACCCAGACAGATTCCACATTGTCAAAGCGAATATCCTTTCTCATTAAGGTGTTAATTTCCTCTTTAACCAGTAGTACCCCGCCACCAACTTTTCTTTGATGCCTGTCCTTCCTAAATACTGAGAACACCGGGACATTCAGATTATATCCAATGTCTCGTTTACTGTTTTAAAAAGAACTGAGTATTTATCCATCTAGATTTGAAAACAAATTTAAAATAGTTATTTAATTGAAATTAAAATAGTTATTTCAACCAATTTAGACAGAGTAATTTAAATCAAATTAAGCCTCGTATTAAAATTAAACCTCGCAGGTCCGACTATCACCGTAGGAGTGTCCCTCGCAGGTCCGACTGTCCCAGTAGGAGTGTCCCTCGCAGGTCCGGCTTTCCCAGTAGGAGTGTTCCTACTGGGAATGGGGTACAGTCACAAGTGGAGTACCACAAGGATCTGTTCTGGGGCCGTTGCTGTTTGTCATTTTTATCAATGACCTAGAGGAAGGCGCAGAAGGGTGGGTGAGTAAATTTGCAGACGATACTAAAGTCGGTGGTGTTGTCGATAGTGTGGAAGGATGTAGCAGGTTACAGAGGGATATAGATAAGCTGCAGAGCTGGGCTGAGAGGTGGCAAATGGAGTTTAATGTAGAGAAGTGCGAGGTGATTCACTTTGGAAGGAATAACAGGAATGCGGAATATTTGGCTAATGGTAAAGTTCTTGAAAGTGTGGCTGAGCAGAGGGATCTAGGTGTCCATGTACATAGATCCCTGAAAGTTGCCACCCAGGTTGATAGGGTTGTGAAGAAGGCCTATGGAGTGTTGGCCTTTATTGGTAGAGGGATTGAGTTCCGGAGTCGGGAGGTCATGTTGCAGCTGTACAGAACTCTGGTCCGGCCGCATTTGGAGTATTGCGTACAGTTCTGGTCACCGCATTATAGGAAGGACGTGGAGGCTTTGGAGCGGGTGCAGAGGAGATTTACCAGGATGTTGCCTGGTATGGAGGGAAAATCTTATGAGGAAAGGCTGACGGACTTGAGGTTGTTTTCGTTGGAGAGAAGAAGGTTAAGAGGAGACTTAATAGAGGCATACAAAATGATCAGGGGGTTGGATAGGATGGACAGTGAGAGCCTTCTCCCGCGGATGGATATGGCTGGCACGAGGGGACATAACTTTAAACTGAGGGGTAATAGATATAGGACAGAGGTCAGAGGTAGGTTCTTTACGCAAAGAGTAGTGAGGCCGTGGAATGCCCTACCTGCTACAGTAGTGAACTCGCCAACATTGAGGGCATTTAAAAGTTTATTGGATAAACATATGGATGATAATGGCATAGTGTAGGTTAGATGGCTTTTGTTTCGGTGCAACATCGTGGGCCGAAGGGCCTGTACTGCGCTGTATTGTTCTATGTTCTATGTTCTATGTTACTCTCAGGTCCGGCTGTCCCAGTAGGAGTGTCCCTCGCAGGTCCGACTATCCCTATAGGAGTGTCCCTCACAGGTCCGACTATCCCAGTAGGAGTGTTACTCACAGGTCCGACTATCCCAGTAGGAGTGTCTCTCGCAGGTCCATCCCAGTAGGAGTATCCCTCGCAGGTCCGACTGTGCCAGTAGGAGTATCCCTCGCAGGTCCGACTGTGCCAGTAGGAGTATCCCTCGCAGGTCCGACTGTGCCAGTAGGAGTGTCCCTCGCAGGTCCGACTGTCCCAGTAGTAGTATCCCTCGCAGGTCCGACTGTGCCACTAGGAGGGTCCCTCGCAGGTCCGACTGTCCCAGTAGGAGTGTCCCTCGCAGGTCCGACTGTCCCAGTAGGAGTGTCCCTCGCAGGTCCGACTGTCCCAGTAGGAGTGTTACTCGCAGGTCCGACTATCCTAATAGGAGGGTCCCTCGCAGGTCCGACTGTCCCAGTAGGAGTGTCCCTCGCAGGTCCGACTGTCCCAGTAGGAGTGTCCCTCGCAGGTCCGACTGTCCCAGTAGGATGGTCCCTCGCAGGTCCGACTGTCCTAGTAGGAGTGTCCCTCGCAGGTCCGACTATCTCAGTACGAGTATCCCTCGCAGGTCTGACTGTCCCAGTAGGAGTGCCCCTCGCAGGTCCCACTTTCCCAGTAGGAGTGTGTCTCGCAGGTCCGACTGTCCCAGTAGGATTGTCACTGGCAGGTCCGACTATCCTAATAGGAGGGTCCCTCGCAGGTCCGACTGTCCCAGTAGGAGTATCCCTCGCAGGTCCGACTGTGCCAGTAGGAGGGTCCCTCGCAGGTCCGACTGTCCCAGTTGGAGTGTCCCTCGCAGGTCCGACTGTCCCAGTAGGAGTGTCCCTCGCAGGTCCGACTGTGCCAGTAGGAGGGTCCCTCGCAGGTCCGACTGTCCCAGTAGGAGGGTCCCTCGCAGGTCCGACTGTTCCATTAGGAGGGTCCATCGCATGACCGACTGTTCCAGTAGGAGTATCCCTCGCAGGTCCGACTGTCCCAGTAGGAGTATCTCTCTCAGGTCCGACTGTCCCAATAGGAGTGTCCCTCGCAGTTCTGCCTGTCCCAGTAGGAGTGTCCCTCGCAGGTGCGACTATCCCAGTCGGAGTGTCCCTTGCATAGACGGCTGTCCATAAGACCATAAGACATTGGAGCAGAATTAGGCCACTCGGCCCATCGAGTCTGCTCCGCTATTCAATCATGGCTGATATTTTCTCATCCCCATACTCCTGCCTTCTCCCCATAACCACTGATCCCCTTATTGATCAAGAACCTATCTATCTCGGTCTTAAAGACACTCAGTGAATTGGCCTCCACAGCCTTCTGCGGCAAAGAGTTCCACAGATTCACCACCCTCTGGCTGAAGAAATTCCTCCTCATCTCTGTTTTAAAGGATCGTCCCTTCAGTCTGAGATTGTGTCCTCTGGTTCTAGTTTTTCCTACAAGTGGAAACATCCTCTCCACATCCACTCTATCCAGGCCTCGCAGTATCTTTTTTTTCATTTAAAATTTAGAGTACCCAATTATTTTTTCCAATTAAGGGGCAATTTAGCGTGGCCAATCGACCTGTGCAATGTGCAAACTCCTCACGGACAGTGACCCAGGGCCGGGATTCGAACCCGGGTCCTCAGCGCCGTAGGCATCAATGCTAACCACTGTGCCACCGTGCTGCCCAGCCTCGCAGTATCTTGTGCGTTTCAATAAGATCCCCTCTCATCCTTCTAAACTCCACCGAGTACAGACCCAGAGTCCTCAACCGTTCCTCATACGACAAGCTCTTCATTCCAGGGATCATTCTTGTGAACCTCCTCTGGACCCTTTCCAAGGCCAGCACATCCTTCCTTAGATACGGGGCCCAAAACTGCTCACAAAACTCCAAATGGGGTCTGACCAGAGCCTTATACAGCCTCAGAAGTGCATCCCTGGTCTTGTATTCTAGCCCTCTTGACATGAATGCTAACATTGCATTTGCCTCCCTAACTGCCGACTGAACCTGCACATTAACCTTAAGAGAATCATGAACAAGGACTCCCAAGTCCCTTTGTGCTCCTGCTTTCCGAAGCATTTCCCCATTTAGAAAATAGTCTATGCCTAGATTCCTCCTTCCAAAGTGCAGAACCTCACACTTTTCCACATTGTATTTCATTTGCCACTTCATTGCCCGCTCTCCTAGCCTGTCCGAGTCCTTCTGCAGCCCCCTTGCTTCCTCAATGCTACCTGTCCCTCTACAGATCTTTGTATTGTTGTGGGCCAAGATTTAGAGAACCCCAACGTGTATCATGGAGTTCACCTGACCCACAACTTTTAATAGATTGTGGTATGGGGAGCACACGGCCCACTCTACAGGTGTGGGACAGCAGAAATGGAATTTTATTCTATGAACTCAAGTTAACCTTTTTAAAACATACAGTGAACATCTCAGCAACCATTAATTCAAATACAATCCCCAAAGAATACAACACTAAGTAATCCTTATACCTTCCCAAACATCCATAATACTTAAAACACCTTTTACCAGAAACACATCAGGTTAAAGTCACTACTGTTATTAGTTTCAAATCACCAGGATCGATTTACAGTCTTTAGATTGCAGAGAGAGACTCGAAAACACCTTCTGGCTGTGACTGCAGCAATTGAGCTCTGAAAATGAAATTAAAACACACCCTGCAGCAAACAGTCTAAAACGAAAGTTAAACGCTGACAGACAGCCCACCTTCAGCCACTCTCTGACATCACTGCAGTAATAAACACACATTTCTAAAAGGTATTCTCACTACAGATACTTATATACACACACATTTGTAAACAAACATTTCTTAAAGGTACTCTCACATGACACCTCCCCCCAAGAAAAAATAAATAAACTTCAAGATGGTTTCATTTTTCATCTTTTCACCATCCTTCAAGAAATGCACACAGTAAATATACTTTATCGTTTAAAAAAAAAACACGCCAACAGGTATAATAATATAGTCCATTTTTTTTTTGTTCGTCTTCCTCCAACTGAAATCCTTCTCGATTGACAGTCTCTTTGAACAAGAAGGTCACTGCACGATCCATCCATTTCCCTACGCCTCGGCATTTCTCTTCAAAGTCAGATACTTTAGTTCAGTCTGATCACAGAGTCCCTTGTAATCCTCCAACACATAAATATTGGTTATCACAGCTTTCAGGCAGTCAATGCATGTTGAAACTACGTTGCCCATTGACATTTTTGATGTTTCTTCAGCAAGTCCATCCGTGGAGAAATCACGCTACAAAACTGTTGCACAAATGTTCGATCAAATCCATTCATGCCAAGAAATCACATTATTTCCCTTCATGTCGAGGGTATTGGAAACTCCTGTTGTTTTCCCATCCCATGTGACCATACGGCCCTGTCCGATTGTATGGCCAAGGAAAGTGACTTGGGCCTTTCCAAATTCACTTTTGGCTAGGTTTATCACCAACCCCGCCTCCTGAAGTCGATCGAATAACTCCATCAGATGTTTTAAATGTTCTGTCCATGTCTGGCTGAAAACTACCAGATCGTCGATGTATACCGCACAATTGGGTAATCCTGAAACAACTTTGTTAGTTAACCGTTGAAATGTGGCTGGTGAATTTTTCATGCCAAATGGCATAACTTTGAATTGGTATATACCATCTGGAGTCACAAAAGCTGAACTCTCCTTCGCCCTTTTGGATAAAGGTACCTGCCAGTAACCTTTAAGTAAATCCAGTTTGGAAAGAAAAGCTGATTGTCCCGCTTTCTCAATGCAATCCTCCAAACGTGGGATAGGATAAGCGTCCATTCTTGTAACTGCATTAACCTTTCTATAGTCCACACACAACCGTTGGGTACCGTCTGGTTTAGGTACCATCATTATGGGTGAGAACCATTGGCTGCAACCAATTATGCCATTTTTAAGTATACTCTTAATCTCTTGGTTGACCTGTGCCAATTTTAAAGGGTTAAGCCTATATGGATGTTGTTTGATAGGACCAGCATTTCCCACATCTACATCATGTGCAGCACGGTAGCATTGTGGTTAGCACAATTGCTTCACAGCTCCCGGGTCCCAGGTTCGATTCCCGGCTTGGGTCACTGTCTGTGCGGAGTCTGCACGTTCTCCCCGTGTGTGCGTGGGTTTCCTCCGGGGGCTCCGGTTTCCTCCCACAGTCCAAAGATGTGCAGGTTAGGTGGATTGGCCATGCTAAATTGCCCTTAGTGTCCAAAATTGCCCTTAGTGTTGGGTGGGGTTACTAGGTTATGGGGATAGGGTGGAGGTGTGGGCTTGGGTAGGGTGCTCTTTCCAAGAGCTGGTGCAGACTCAATGGGCTGAATGGCCTCCTTCTGCACTGTAAATTCTATGATTCTATGTATAGCCATTTTAGTACATCCCAATTTACCTCTACAAACTTGCCCATGTGATATCAATAACTCTTTCAGGTCAGTCTGTTTTCCTCTGGAAGGTAACTCAACAATTTATCCCAATTTTTAAGAACATCCTCATTTTCCAATTTAATTTGAGATATGTCAAATTCGCAGTCATCTGGATTTGGTTCGTCACTTTGAGTCAGAATCATTAAAACCTCCTTTTTCTCTCCTTCCCTTTCAAAGTACCTTTTAAGCATATTCACATGACACACTCGGTGAGTCTTCCTTCTATCTGGTGTTTTTACCACATAATTCACCTCACTTAATTTCCTTTCAATCTGATGAGGTCCACAAAACTTTGCTTTTAAAGGTTCACCTACCACTGGTAACAACACTAATACTTTATCCCCACTGGCAAAACTACGAACTTTGGATTTCTTGTCCACTACCCGTTTCATCACATTTTGTGCAACTTTTAAATGTTGTCTAGCCAATTCACCTGCTCTATTTAATCATTCCCTAAAATTTGACACGTAATCCAATCATGTAATTTCCGAATTCTCACTCACCAATTTTTCCTTCATAAATTTAACTGGTCCTCTTACCTCATGACCAAAAATTAGTTCAAAAGGACTGAATTTGGTTGACTCATTAGGTGCATCCCAAATTGCAAACAAAACGAATGGAATTCCAATCCTCTGGATAATCTTGACACTAAGCCCTCAACATTGTCTTTAATGTCTGATGCCACCTTTCTAACGCTCCCTGCGATTCTGGATGGTACGCAGTTGATTTAAATTGTTTTACTCCTAAGCTATCCATAACTTCTTTGAATAACCTTGAGGTAAAATTTGATCCTTGATCCGATTGAATTTCTGTGGGTAGTCCATATCTAGTAAAGAATTTAAGTAACTCCTCCACAATCCTTTTAGTTGTAATATTACGTACTGGAATGGCCTCTGGAAACCTAGTAGACACATCCATTATAGTCAAAAGATATTGATTCCCACTTTTCATTTTAGGAAGCGGTCCTACGCAATCAACTAGGACTCTTGTAAAAGGTTCCTCAAATGCTGAAGTAGGTATTAAGGACGCTGGTTCTATCACTGCTTGAGGTTTCCCTATCACTTGACATGTGTGACATGATCGACAAAAGTTAACAACATCTGTATGTAGTCCAGGCCAATAAAAATGTTTTTGTATTTTAGCTTGAGTTTTCCTTATTCCCAAATGACCTCCCACTGGTACCTCATGTGTCACTCGCAACACCTCCTTTCTATACCCTACCGGCAAAACTACGTGATGAACTTCTGCCCACTTTTCATCCGCCTGCATATGTACAGGTCTCCATTTTCTCATCAAGACATCACTTTTACGTTAATGACACTCTGGTATACACTCAGATTCCTCTTCTGTGTATGCTTTCTGATACATCCGTTTTATTTCTACATCTTTCTGTTGTAACTCCGCCAATTTTCCTGAACTAAAAATATCTGCCTCATCCTCCACCTGTTCTTTCCCAACCATCGGATCAAAAATCGTTTCTGATAATTTCACTTCAACTTGAGCATCACTCTGTGATTTCTGCTCTTGTCTTAACCTGTGACTTTGCTATCTTGTTACTACACAATCCGGAAAAATCCCAGGATATGCGTCCTTCAACACTCTAGTTGACTGATTTTGCACTGGCTTATCAATCACAGTAGGCATCACTCCCACCAGCGATCAAGCAGTATCATTACCCAAGATAAACTGTTTTCCTGGACACGATAGTTTCTCTATTACTCCGACTACCACTTGACCACTCTTCACTGGACTTTCCAACTTTACCTTATATAATGGAACACTACTCCTCTCACCCTGAATTCCACATATTACCACCTTTTCTGGCAACATTCTTCCCAAACTACATAACTCCTCATCTCTTACCATTACAGACTGATTAGCTCCCGTATCTCCTACAAATTGTGACTTCTTTACCTGCTCCTCCTGATACACATGAGTAAACTTTACCCACATAAGTAAATTCTTTAAAGAGATCTGGCACCTTCTCATCAATCACCTATTGATTAGGCTGTACAATCTTTTGCATCTCTTTTGCTTCACTTGGGCTTTCCATTACCACTTTAACAAACCCCACTATCTTATCCTGTTTTACCACAGCAGCCTTCCCAGTGCTTTTCTTCAACCACCAACACTGTGACTTTACATGGCCTAGTTTATTACAGTGAAAACATTTCAAACTTTTCATGTCTCTTCCACCCTCCTGGATTTCTTTTTTAATCTGAGGTACATTCTCCTTATTATCTCCCATCGATCACCTTTACCTTTACCCCTTGAGTATTTCTCATGTCCCCAGTTTCTCTTCCTCACCGGCTGAAACTGATGTTGGAAACCAAGCTTTGATTTATGAACTAATTCATAATCATCTGCCATTTGTGCTGCTAATCTTGCAGTTTTAACCCTCTGGAATTTTTAAATTCCTCCAAAAGTATAATTTCTCTGAGAGCTTCAGACGTTTGATCTATTTTCAAAGCCCTTATCCACCTATCAAAATTACTGTGTTTGAGCCTTTCATATTCCATGTATGTTTGACCAAATTCTTTCCTTAAATTTCTAAACCTTTGTCTGTAAGCTTCAGGCACTAGTTCATATGCACCTAAGATGGATTTTTTCACCTGCTCATACATCCCAGATACGTCCTCCGGTAGTGATGCAGACGCTTCACTAGCCCTACCGACCAGCCTTGTTTGAATCAGTGATACCCACATGCCCTGTGGCCATTTCATTTGTTTAGCTACCTTCTCAAATGAAATGAAAAAGGCATCTACCTCCTTCTCTTCAAACCTTGGCAATGCTTGGACACATTTAAATAGATTCCTACCCAAGCCTTTGACTTTAACGCCCTTGCGCACTATCCTCATCACTATCCTCAAACTCTACATTTCCCTTTATGTCTGCAAATTGTAACTGACTCTCATGTTTCATGGTCATTTTCTGAAGTTCACACTCTCTCTTTATCTTTTTCTATGATCTGTATTTCCCTTTCTCTTTCTTGTTGTTCTGCGAGGGTTATTCTTTCTTTTTTCCTTTCTTCTCTCTCCTTTTCTTTTTCCTCGCGCTCCCTTTCTTTTTCCTCTCTCTTTGCTTGCCCTCTCTTTCATCTTCAAGCTGCTTTAATTCTTTCTCATGTTCCGTTTGTTTAATTTGTAACTGAATTTTTGCCATTTCCAATGAGTTGAACTGTATCTTAAGCAACTTTAAATGCTTAGCCACCGCCATAATTTCCTATTTTTTTCGCATTTTGTCAGGTAATGTTAACTGCAATGTTTTTGCCAAATCTAAAAGTCTGCTTTTAGTCTCTGTCCGTAAGGTACTGTGTGTGACCGTCTCCACCCCCAAAAACTTCAGAGCCTCTGAAAGAGCCGTTGTCCACAACACATTCCCCACTTAAACTACAATACCACACCTGAAAAGCAACCCCAATATGCTCACCCCTCACTGTCTTTAATTACTAAGTCAATCCAATAGATAGACTTTTATCCCCCTCGAGCTCCCAATTTGTTATGGGCCAGGGTTTAGAGAACCCCGAAGTGTATCATGGAGTTCACCTGACCCACAACTTTTACTAGATTGTGGTATGGGGAGCACACGGCCCACTCTACAGGTGTGGGACAGCAGAAATAGAAAAGTATTTTTTAAAGCAAAACAATGTTTATTCTATGAACTCAAGTTAACCTTTTTAAAACATACAGTGAACATCTCAGCGACCATTAATTCAAATACAACCCCCAAAGAATACAACACAAAGTAATCCTTAATACCTTCCCAAACAAGGACTCCGACATAAGACTCTTACTTATTGACTACAGCTCCACCTTCAACACCATAATCGCGGCCAAGCTCATATCAAAGCTCCAAAACCTAGGACTTGGCTCCCCACTCTGCAACTGGATCCTCGATTTTCTGACCCACAGACCACAATCAGTAAGAATGAACAACAACACCTCCTCCACAATAGTCCTCAACACCGGGGCCCCGCAAGGCTGCGTACTTAGCCCCCTACTCTACTCCCTGTACACACACGACTGCGTGGCAAAACTTGGTTCCAACTCCATCTACAAGTTTGCTGACGATACGACCATAGTGAGACGGATCTCGAATAACGACGAGTCAGAATACAGGAGGGAGATAGAGAACCTAGTGGAGTGGTGTAGCGACAATAATCTCTCCCTCAATGCCAGCAAAACTACAGAGCTGGTCATTGACTTCAGGAAGAAAAGTACTGTACACACCCCTGTCAGCATCAACGGGGCCGAGGTGGAGATGGTTAGCAGTTTCAAATTCCTAGGGGTGCACATCTCCAAAAATCTGTCCTGGTCCACCCACGTCGACGCTACAACCAAGAAAGCACAACGGCACCTATACTTCCTCAGGAAACTAAGGAAATTCGGCACGTCCACACTAACCCTCACCAACTTTTACAGATGCACCATAGAAAGCATCCTATCGGGCTGCCTCACAGCCTGGTATGGCAACTGCTCGGCCCAGGACCGCAAGAAACTTCAGAGAGTCGTGAACACCGCCCAGTCCATCACACGAACCTGCCTCCCATCCATTGACTCCATCTACACCTCCCGCTGCCTGCGGAAAGCGGGCAGCATAATCAAAGACCCCTCCCACCCGGCTTACTCACTCTTCCAACTTCTTCCATCGGGCAGGAGACACAGAAGTCTGAGAACACGCAGGAACAGACTCCAAAACAGCTTCTTCCCCACTGTCACCAGACTCCTAAAGGACACTCTTATGGACTGACCTCATTAACACTACACCCTGTATGCTTCATCCGATGCCAGTGGTTATGTAGTTACATTGTATATGTTGTGTTGCCCTATTATGTATTTTCTTTTATTCCATTTTCTTCCCATGTACTTAATGATCTGTTGAGCTGCTCGCAGAAAAATACTTTTCACTGTACCTCGGTACACGTGATAATAAACAAATCCAATCGAATCCAACATCCAGAAGACTTAAAACACCTTTTACCAGAAGCACACCAGGTTAAAGTCATTACTGTTATTAGTTTTAAATCACCAGGATCGATTTACAGTCTTTAGATTGCAGAGTGAGACTCTAAAACACCTTCTGGCTGTGACTGCAGCTATCCAGCTCTGAAAATGTAACTAAAACACACCCTGCAGCAAAGTCTAAAACGTAAGTAAAAAGCTGACACAGCCCATCTTCACCCACTCTCTGACATCACTGCAGTAATAAACACACATTTCTTGAAGGTACTCTCACTACAGATACTTATATACACACACATTTATAAACACCTATTTCTTAAAGGTACTCTCACATGACAACTCCCCCCAAGAAAAAAAAACCCATCAAGTTCAAGATGGTTTCATTTTCACCTTTTCACCATCCTTTAAGAAATGCACGCAGTAAATATACTTTATCGTTTAAAAAAACAACACACGCAAACAGGTATAATAATATAGTCCATTTTTTTTTTGTTCGTCTTCCTCCAACTGAAATCCTTTTCGATTGACAGTCTCTTTGAACAAGAAAGTCTCTGCACGATCCATCCATTTCTCTACTCCTTGGCATTTCTCTTTAAAGTCAGATACTTTAGTTCAATCTGATCACAGAGTCTCTTGTAATTCTCCAGCACAGGAGCATTGGTTATCACAGCTTTCAGGCAGTCGGTTATCACAGCTTTCAGGCAGTCAAATGCCTTTTGAAACTCTGCTGTCCACTGAAATTTTCGACGTTTCTTCAGCAAGTCCATCAGTGGACAAATCACGCTACAAAACTGTTGCACAAATGTTCGATCAAATCCACTCATGCCAAGAAAGCGCATTATTTCCCTTCATGTCGAGGGTATTGGAAACTCCTCAATAACTTTCGCTTTCACATCCCGTGGTACCAGTCGACCCTGTTCGATTGTATGGCCAAGGAAAGTGCCTTGGGCCTTTCCAAATTCACTTTTGGCTAGGTTTATCACCAAACCCGCCTCCTGAAGTCGATCGAATAACTCCATCAGATGGTTTAAATGTTCTGTCCATGTCTGGCTAAAAGTTACCAGATCGTCGATGTATACCGCACAATTAGGTAATCCTGAATCAACTTTGTTAACCGTTGAAATGTGGCTGGGGCGTTTTTCATTCCAAATGGCATAACTTTGAATTGGTATATACCATCTGGAGTCACAAAAGCTGAAATCTCCTTCGCCCTTTCGGATAAAGGTACTTGCCAGTAACCTTTCAGTAAATCCAGTTTGGAAATAAAAGCTGATTGTCCCACTTTCTCAATGCAATCCTCCAAACGTGGGATAAGATAAGGGTCCATTTTTGCATCTGCATTCACCTTTCTATAGTCCACACATCCATTAGGTACCGTCTGGTTTAGGTACCATCACTATGGGTGAGCTCCATTGGCTGCAACCCACTTCAATTATGCCATTTTAAAGCATACTCTCAATCTCTCTGTTCACCTGTGCGTATTTTAAAGGGTTAAGTGTATATGGATGTTGTTTGATTGGAACAGCATTTCCCACATCTACATCATGGATAGCCATTTTAGTACTTGCGAATTTACCTCTACAAATTTGCCCATGTGTAGTTACTCCGAAGAATAAAGATAGATGGGTGACGGTGAGAGGGGCTGGGAGGAAGCAGTCAGTACAGGGATCCCCTGTGGTCGTTCCCCTTAGTAACAAGTATACCGCTTTGGATACTGGTGTGTATGTGTGTGGGGGGGGAGGGGGGGGACTTACCAGGGGTAAGCCATGGGGTACGGGCCTCTGGCACGGAGTCTGTCCCTGTTGCTCAGAAGGGAAGGGGGGAGAGGAGCAGAGCATTAGTCATTGGAGACTCCATAGTTAGGGGGACAGATGGGAGATTCTGTGGGAACGAGAGAGACTCGCGGTTGGTGTGTTGCCAGGGTGCGTGATGTCTCGGATCGTGTTTTCGGGATCCTAAAGGGGGAGGGGGAGCAGCCCCAAGTTGTGGTCAACATCTGTACCAACGACATAGGTAGGAAAAGGGATCGGGATATAAGGCAAGAATTCAGGGAGCTAGGGTGGAAACTTAGATCAAACAGAGTTATTATCTCTGGGTTGTTACCCGTGCCACGTGCTAGCGAGACGAGGAATAGGGAGAGAGAGGAGTTGAACACGTGGCTACAGGGATGGTGCAGGAGGGAGGGTTTCAGATTTCTGGATAATTGAGGCTCATTCGGGGTTGGTGGGACCTCTACAAACGGGATGGTCTACACCTGGACCAGGGGGGTACCAATATCCTGGAGGGGAAATTTGCTAATGCTCTTCGGGAGGGTTTAAACTAGTTCAGCAGGGGCTTGGGAACCTGAATTGTCGCTCCAGTATACAGGAGGTTGAGAGTAGTGAGGTCATGAGTAAGGTTTTAAAGTTGCAGGAGTGTACCGGCAGGCAGGAAGGTGGTTTAAAGCGTGTCTTCTTCAATGCCAGGAGCATCCGGAATAAGGTGGGTGAACTTGCGGCATGGGTTGGTACCTGGGACTTCGATGTTGTGGCCATTTCGGAGATATGGATAGAGCAGGGACAGGAATGGTTGTTGCAGGTGCCAGGGTTTAGATATTTCAGTAAGCTCAGGGAAGGTGGTAAAAGAGGGGGAGGGGTGACATTGTTAGTCACGGACAGTATTACGGTGGCAGAAAGGACGATTGATGAGGACTCGTCTACTGAGGTAGTATGGGCTGAGGTTAGAAACAGGAAAGGAGAGGTCACCCTGTTAAGAGTTTTTTATAGGCCTCAGAAAAGTTCCAGAGATGTAGAGGAAAGGATTGCAAAGATGATTCTGGATAGGAGCGAAAGCAACAGGGTAGTTGTTATGGGGGGACTTTTAACTTTCCAAATATTGACTGGAAACGCTATAGTTCGAATACTTTAGATGGGTCCGTTTTTGTCCAATGTGTGCAGGAGGGTTTCCTGACTCAGTATGTAGATAGGCCAACGAGAGGCGAGGCCATATTGGATTTGGCACTGGGTAATGAACCAGGACAGGTGTTAGATTTGGAGCTAGATGACCACTTTGGTGATAGTGACCACAATTCGATTACATTTACTTTAGTGATGGAAAGGGATAGGTATATACCGCAGGACAAGAGTTATATCTGGGGGAAGGCAATTACGATGTGATGAGGTAAGACTTAGGATGCATCGGATGGAGAGGAAACCTGCAGGGGATGGGCACAATGGAAATGTGGAGCTTGTTCAAGGAACAGCTACTGCGTGTCCTTGATAAGTATATACCATCAGGCAGGGAGGATGTGGTCGAGCGAGGGAACCGTGGTTTACTAAAGCAGTCGAGACACTTGTCAAGAGGAAGAAGGAGGCTTATGTAAAGATGAGACATGAAGGTTCAGTTAGGGCGCTCGAGAGTTACAAGTTAGCTAGGAAGGACCTAAAGAGAGAGCTAAGAAGAGCCAGGAGGGGACATGAGAAGTCTTTGGCAGGTAGGATCAAGGATAACCCTAAAGCTTTCTATATATATGTCAGGAATAAAAGAATGACGAGGGTAAGATTAGGGCCAGTCAAGGACAGTAGTGGGAATTTCTGCTTGGAGTCCGAGGAGATAGGAGAGGTGCTAAATGAATATTTTTCGTCAGTATTCACACAGGAAAAATACATTTTTGTTTGAGGAGAATACAGAGATACAGGCTACTAGACTAGAAGGGCTTTAGGTTCATAAGGAGGAGGTGTTAGCAATTCTGGAAAGTGTGAAAATAGAATGGTCACCAGGACCGGATGGGATTTATCCTAAGATTCTCTGGGAAGCTAGGGAGGAGATTGCTGAGCCTTTGACTTTGATCTTTATGTCATCATTGTCAACAGGAATAGTGCCAGAAGACTGGAGGATAGCAAATGTTGTCCCCTTGTTCAAGAAGGGAAGTAGAGACAACCCCGGTAACTATAGACCAGTGAGTCTTACTTCTGTTGTGGGCAAAATCTTGCAAACGTTTATCAGAGATAGGGTGTATAATCATCTGGAAAGGAATAATTTGATTAGAGATAGTCAACACGGTTTTGTGAAGGGTAGGTCGTGCCTCACAAACCTTATTGAGTTCTTTGAGAAGGTGACCAAACAGGTGGATGAGGGTAAAGCAGTTGATGTGTATATGGATTTCAGTAAAATGTTTGATCAGGTTCCCCATGGTAGGCTACTGCAGAAAATACGGAGGCATGGGATTCAGGGTGATTTAGCAGTTTGGATCAGAAATTGGCTAGTTGGAAGAAGCCAAAGGATGGTGATTGATGGGAAATGTTCAGACTGGAGTCCAGTTGCTAGTGGTGTACCACAATGATCTGTTTTGAGGCCACTGCTGTTTGTCATTTTTATAAATGACCTGGAGGATGGCGTAGAAGGATGGGTGAGTAAGTTTGCAGATGACACTAAAGTCGGTGGAGTTGTGGACAGTGCGGAAGGATGTTACAAGCTACAGAGGGACACAGATAAGCTGCAGAGCTGGGCTGAGAGGTGGGAAATGGAGTTTAATGCAGAAAAGTGTGAGGTGATTCATTTTGGAAGGAATAACAGTAAGACAGAGTACTGGGCTAATGGTAAGGTTCTTGGCAGTTTGGATGAGCAGAGAGATCTCGGTGTCCATGCACATAGATCCCTGAATGTTGCCACCCAGGTGGAGAGGGTTGATAAGAAGGCGTACAGTGTGTTAGCTTTTATTGGTAGAGGGATTGAGTTTCGGAGCCATGATGTCATGTTGCAGCTGTACAAAACTCTGGTGCGGCCGCATTTGGAGTATTGCGTGCAATTCTGGTCGCCGCATTATAGGAAGGATGTGGAAGCATTGGAAAGGGTGCAGAGGAGATTTACCAGAATGTTGCCTGGTATGTAGGGAAGATCTTATGAGGGAAGGCTGAGGGACTTGAGGCTGTTTTCGTTAGAGAGAAGACGGTTAAGAGGTGACTTAATTGAGGCATACAAGATGATCAGAGGATTGGATAGGGTGGACAGTGAGAGCCTTTTTCCTCGGATGGTGATGTCTAGCACGAGGGGACAGAGCTTTAAATTGAGGGGAGATAGATATAGGTCAGATATCAGAGGCAGGTTCTTTACTCAGAGAGTAGAAAGGGCGTGGAATGCCCTGCCTGCAACAGGAGTGGATTCGCCAACATTAGGGGCATTTAAATGGCCATTGGATAAACATCTGGATGATAAGGAAAGAGTGTAGGTAGGCTTTCGAGTGGTTTCACAGGTCGGCGCAACATCGAGGACTGAAGGGCCTGTACTGCGCTGCAATGTTCTATGTTCTAAACTCCTCCAAAAGTATAATTATTTCTCTGAGAGCTTCATACTTTCGATCTATTTTCAAAGCCCTTATCCACCTATCAAAATTACTGTGTTTGATCCTTTCAAACTCCATGTTTGTTTGACCAAATTCTTTCCTTAAATTTCTAAACCTTTGTCTGCAGGCTTCAGGCACTCGTTCATATGCACCTAAGATGGATTTTTTCACATCATCATACGTCCCAGATACCTCCTCCGGTAGTGATGCAAACGCTTCACTAGCCCTACCTACCAGCTTTGTTTGAATCAGTGATGCCCACATGCCCTGTGGCCATTTCATTTGTTTAGCTACCTTCTCAAATGAAATGAAAAAGGCTTCTACCTCCTTCTATTCAAACCTTGGCAATGCTTGGACATATTTAAATAGATTCCCACCCAAGCCTTCAACTTTAACGCCCTTTCGCACTATCCTCAGCACTATTCTCAAACTCTACATTTCCCTTTACGTCTGCCAATTTTAACTGACTGTCATGTTTCATGGCCATTTTCTGAAGTTCACACTCTCTCTCTTTATCTTTTTCTATGATCTGTATTTCCCTTTCCCTTTCTTGTTGTTCTGCTCGGGCTATTCTTTCTTTTCTCCGTTCTCCTCTCTCCTTTTCTTTTTCCTCTCTCTCTTTCTTATTCCTCTCCCGCTCTTTCTTTTCCCTCTCTTTCGTATTCAAGCTGCTTTAATTCTTTCTCATGTTCCATTTGTTTAATTTGTAACTGAATTTTTGCCATTTCCAATGAGTCAAACTGTATCTCAGGCAACTTTAAATGCTTAGCCACCGCCATAATTACCTAATTTTTTCGCATTTTGTCAGGTAATGTTAACTGCAATATTTTTGCCAAATCTAAAAGTCTGCTTTTAGTCTCTGTCCATAAGGTACTGTGTGTGACTGTCTCCACCCCCAAAAACTTCAGAGCCTCTGAAAGAGCCATTGTCCACAACACACTCCCTACTTAAACTACAATACCACACCTGAAAAGCAACCACAATATGCTCACCCCTCACTGTCTTTAAGTTCACTAAGCCAATCCAATAGATAGACTTTTATCCCCCTCGAGCCCCCAATTTGTTATGGGCCAGGGTATAGAGAACCCCAAAGTGTATCATGGAGTTCACCTGACCCACAACTTTATGGTATGGGGAGCACACGGCCCACTCTACAGGTGTGGGACAGCAGAAATGGAAAAGTATTTTTTAAAACAAAACAATGTTTATTCTATGAACTCAAGTTAACCTTTTTAAAACATACAGTGAACATCTTAGCAACCATTAATTCAAATACAACCCCCAAAGAATACAATACTTAGTAATTCTTAATACGTTCCCAAACATTTATAAGACTTAAAACACCTTTTACCAGAAGCACATCAGGTTAAAGTCACTACTGTTATTAGTTTCAAATCACCAGGATCGATTTACAGTCTTTAGATTTCAGGGAGAGATACATTCCCCTTCTGGCTGAGACTGCAGCTATCCAGCTCTGAAAACGAAACTAAAACACACCCTGCAGCAAACAGCCTAAAACGAAAGTAAAAAGCGGACAGACAGCCCAGCTCCAACCATTCTCTGACATCCATTTCTTAAAGATACTCTCACATGACAGTATCATCTGCAAATTTAGCAACAGCGCCTTCAGTACCTTCTTCCAGATCATTAATGTATATTGTAAAAGGTTGTGGTCCCAGCACAGACCCCTGAGGCACACCACTAGTTACTGGCTGCCATCCTGAAGAAGACCCCTTTATCCCCACTTTCTGCCTTCTGCCAGTCTCAATCCTCGATCCATGCCGGGATCTTACCCTGAACACCATGGGCTCTTAACTTATTTAACAGTCTCCTATGTGGCACCTTGTCAAAGGCCTTCTGGAAATCTAAATAAATCACGTCCACTGGTTCTCCTTTGTCTAACTTCCTTGTTACCTCCTCAAAGATCTCGAACAGATTTGTCAGACGTGACCTCCCCTTGACGAAGCCGTGCTGACTCAGTCCTATTTTACCGTGCACTTCCAAGTACTCCGCGATCTCATCTTTAATAACAGACTCTAAAATCTCACCAATGACCGAAGTCAGGCTACCCGGCCTATAATTTCCCATCTTCTGTCTCCCTCACTTCTTAAACAGCGGTGTTACATTAGCCACCTTCTAGTCCTCTGGGACCCTTCCTGCCTCCAGTGATTCCTGAAAGATCACCAACAATGCCTCCACTATTTCCTCAGCTATCTCTTTTGCAATCCTGGAGTGTAGTCCATCCGGTCCAGGTGACTTAGCCACATTCAGATCTTTCAGTTTCCCCAGAATCTTCTCCTTAGTAATGGGCACTGCACTCACCTCTGCCCCCTGGTTCTCCTGGAGCTCTGGCATCCTACTGGTGTCTTCCACCATGAAGACTGATGCAAAGTAACAATTCATAGAACATAGAACAGTACAGCACAGAACAGGCCCTTCGGCCCTCGAAGTTGTGCCGACCTTTGTCCGAAACCAAGGTCAAGCTATCCCACTCCCTGTCATTCTGGTGTGCTCCATCTGCCTATCCAATAACCGCTTGAAAGTTCTTAAAGTGTCCGACTCCACTATCACAGCAGGCAGTCCATTCCACACCCTAACAACCCTACTAAAGCAGTCGAAACACTTGTCAAGAGGAAGAAGGAAACTTATGTAAAGATGAGACATGAAGGTTCAGTTAGGGCACTCGAGAGTTACAGGTTAGCTAGGAAGGACCTAAAGAGAGAGCTAAGAAGAGCCAGGAGGGGACATGAGAAGTCTTTGGCAGGTAGGATCAAGGATAACCCTAAAGCTTTCTATAGATATGTGAGGAATAAACGAATGGCTAGGGTAGGAGTAGGGCCAGTCAAGGATAGGGATGGGAAGTTGTGATTGGAGTCCGAGGAGATAGGAGAGGTGCTAAATGAATATTTTTCGTCAGTATTCACACAGGAAAAAGGCAATGTTGTTGAGGAGAATACTGAGATTCAGGCTACTAGACTAGCAGGGCTTGAGGTTCAAAATGAGGAGGTGTTAGCAATTCTGGAAAGTGTGAAAATATATAAGTCATCTGGGCCGGATGGGATTTATCCTAGGATTCTCTGGGAAGCTAGGGAGGAGATTGCTGAGCCTTTGGCCTTGATTTTTAAGTCATCTTTGTCTACAGGAAGTGCCAGAAGACTGGAGGATAGCAAATGTTGTCCCCTTGTTTAAGAAGGGGAGTAGAGATAACCCCAGTAACTATCGACCAGTGAGCCTTACTTCTGTTGTGGGAAAAATCTTGGAAAGATTTAAAAGAGATAGGATGTATAATCATCTGGAAAGGAATAATTTGATTGGAGATAGTCAACACGGTTTTATGAAGGGTAGGTCATGCCTCACAAACCTCGTAGAGTTCTTTGAGAAGGTGACCAAACAGGTGGATGAGGGTAAAGCAGTTGATGTGGTGTATATGAATTTCAGTAAAGCATTTGATAAGGTTCTCCATGGCAGGCTACTGCAGAAAATATGGAGGCATGGGATTCTGGGTGATTTAGCAGTTTGGATCAGAAATTGGCTAGCTGGAAGAAGACAAAGGGTGGTGGTTGATGGGAAATGTTCAGACTGGAGTCCAGTTACTAGTGGTGTACCACAAGGATCTGTTTTGGGGCCACTGCTGTTTGTCATTTTTATAAATGACCAGGAGGAGGGCGTAGAAGGATGGGTGAGTAAATTTGCAGATGACACTAAAGTCGGTGGAGTTGTGGACAGTGCGGAAGGATGTTACAAGTTACAGAGGGACAGAGATAAGCTGCAGTGCTGGGCTGAGAGGTGGGAAATGGAGTTTAATGCAGAAAAGTGTGAGGTGATTCATTTTGGAAGGAATAACAGGAAGACTGAGTACTGGGCTAATGGTAAGATTCTTGGCAGTGTGGATGAGCAGAGAGATCACAGTGTCCATGTGCATAGATCCCTGAAAATTGCCACCCAGGTTGAGAGGGTTGTTAAGAAGGCAGACGGTGTGTTAGCTTTTATTGGTGGAGGGATTGAGTTTAGGAGCCATGAGGTCATGTTGCAGCTATACAACACTCTGGTGCTGCCGCATTTGGAGTATTGCTTTCAATTCGGGTTGCCGCATTATAGGAAGGATAGAACATAGAACATAGAAAATACAGCACAGAACAGGCCCTTTGGCCCAAGATGTTGTGCCGAACCTTTGTCCCAGATTAATCATAGATTATCATTGAATTTACAGTGCAGAAGAAGGCCATTCGGCCCTTTGAGTCTGCACCGGCTCTTGGAAAGAGCACCCTACCCAAACTCAACACCTCCACCCAACACCAAGGGCAATGTTGGACACTAGGGGCAATTTATCATGGCCAATCCACCTAACCTGCACATCTTTGGACTGTGGGAGGAAACCAGAGTACCCGGAGGAAACCCACGCAGACACGGGGAGGATGTGCAGACTCCGCACAGACAGTGATCGAAGCCGGAATCGAACCTGGGACCCTGGAGCTGTGAAGCAATTGTGCTATCCACAATGCTACCGTGCTGCCCTTAAGAACAAATAAATCTACACTATATCATTTTACCGTAATCCATGCACCTATCCAATAGCTGCTTGAAGGTCCCTAATGTTTCCGACTCAACTACTTCCACAGGCAGTGCATTCCATGCCCCCACTACTCTCTGGGTAAAGAACCTACCTCTGATATCCCTCCTATATCTTCCACCTTTCACCTTAAATTTATGTCCCCTTGTAATGGTGTGTTCCACCTGGGGAAAAAGTCTCTGACTGTCTACTCTATCTGTTCCCCTGATCATCTTATAAACCTCTATCAAGTCGCCCCTCATCCTTCTCCGTTCTAATGTGAAAAGGCCTAGCACCCTCAACCTTTCCTCGTAAGACCTACTCTCCATTCCAGGCAACATCCTGGTAAATCTCCTTTAAGACCATAAGACCATAAGACATAGGAGCGGAAGTAAGGCCATTCGGCCCATCGAGTCCACTCCGCCATTCAATCATGGCTGATTTCAACTCCATTTACCCGCTCTCTCTCCGAAGCCCTTAATTCCTCGAGAAATCAAGAATTTATCAACTTCTGTCTTAAAGACACTCAACGTCCCGGCCTCCACCGCCCTCTGTGGCAATGAATTCCACAGACCCACCACTCTCTGGCTGAAGAAATTTCTCCTCATCTCTGTTCTAAAGTGACTCCCTTTTATTCTAAGGCTGTGCCCCCGGGTCCTAGTCTCCCCTGCTAATGGAAACAACTTCCCTACATCCACCCTATCTAAGCCATTCATTATCTTGTAAGTTTCTATTAGATCTCCCCTCAACCTCCTAAACTCCAATGAATATAATCCCAGGATCCTCAGACGTTCATCGTATGTTAGGCCTACCATTCCTGGGATCATCCGTGTGAATCTCCGCTGGACCCGCTCCAGTGCCAGTATGTCCTTCCTGAGGTGTGGGGCCCAAAATTGCTCACAGTATTCTAAATGGGGCCTAACTAATGCTTTATAAAGCTTCCGAAGTACATCCCTGCTTTTATATTCCAAGCCTCTTGAAATAAATGACAACATTGCATTTGCTTTCTTAATTACGGACTCAACCTGCAAGTTTACCTTTAGAGAATCCTGGACTCGGACTCCCAAGTCCCTTTGCACTTCAGCATTATGAATTTTGTCACTGTTTAGAAAATAGTCCATGCCTCTATTCTTTTTTCCAAAGTGCAAGACCTCGCACTTGCCCACGTTGAATTTCATCAGCCATTTCTTGGACCACTCTCCTAAACTGTCTAAATCTTTCTGCAGCCTCCCCACCTCCTCCATACTGCCTGCCCCATCACCTATCTTTGTATCATCGGCAAACTTAGCCAGAATGCCCCCAGTCCCGTCATCTAGATCGTTAATATATAAAGAGAACAGCTGTGGCCCCAACACTGAACACTGCGGGACACCACTCGTCACCGGTTGCCATTCCGAAAAAGAACCTTTTATCCCAACTCTCTGCCTTCTGCCTGACAGCCAATCGTCAATCCATGTTAGTACCTTGCCTCGAATACCATGGGCCCTTATTTTACTCAGCAGTCTCCCGTGAGGCACCTTATCAAAGGCCTTTTGGAAGTCAAGATAGGTAACATCCATTGGCTCTCCTTGGTCTAACCTATTTGTTATCTCTTCAAAGAACTCTAACGGGTTTGTCAGGCACGACCTCCCCTTACTAAATCCATGCTGACTTGTCCTAATCCGACCCTGCACTTCCAAGAATTTAGAAATCTCATCCTTAACAATGCATTCTAGAATTTTGCCAACAACCGAGGTTAGGCTAATTGGTCTATAATTTTCCATCTTTTTCCTTGTTCCCTTCTTGAACAGGGGGGTTACAACAGCGAGTTTCCAATCCTCTGGGACTTTCCCTGACTCCAGTGACTTTTGAAAGATCATAACTAACGCCTCCACTATTTCTTCAGCTATCTCCTTTAGAACTCTAGGATGTAGCCCATCTGGGCCTAGACATTTATCAATTTTTAGACCTTTTAGTTTCTCTAGCACTTTCTCCTTTGTGATGGCTACCATATTCAAATCTGCCCCCTGACTCTCCGGAATTGTTGGGATATTACTCATGTCTTCTACTGTGAAGACTGACGCAAAGTACTTATTTAGTTCCTCAGCTATTTTCTTGTCTCCCATCACAAAATTACCAGCGTCATTTTGGAGCGGCCCAATGTCAACTTTTGCCTCCCGTTTGTTTTTAATGTATTTAAAGAAACTTTTACTATCATTCCTAATGTTACTGGCTCGCCTACCTTCATATTTGATCCTCTCTTTCCTTATTTCTCTCTTTGTTATCCTCTGTTTGTTTTTGTAGCCTTCCCAATCTTCTGACTTCCCACTACTCTTTGCCACATTATAGGCTTTCTCTTTTGCTTTGATGCATTCCCTAACTTCCTTTGTCAGCCATGGCTGCCTAATCCCCCCTCTGATAACCTTTCTTTTCTTTGGGATGAACCTCTGTACTGTGTCCTCAATTACTCCTAGAAACTCCTGCCATTGTTGTTCTACTGTCTTTCCCACTAGGCTCTGCTCCCAGTCGAGTTTAGTCAGTTCCTCCCTCATGCCCCTTTATTTAACTGTAACACCTTTACATCTGATTCTACCTTCTTTCTTTCAAATTGGAGATTGAATTCGACCATATTATGATCACTGCCTCCTAAGTGCTCCCTTACTTTAAGATCTTTAATCAAGTTTGGCTCATTACATAACACTAAGTCCAGAATGGCCTGTCCCCTCGTGGGCTCCATCACGAGCTGTTCCAAAAAGCCCTCCTGTAAACATTCAATGAATTCCCTTTCCTTGGGTCCACTGGCAGCATTATTTACCCAGTCCACCTGCATATTGAAGTCCCCCATGATCACTGTGACCTTGCCTTTCTGACATGCACTTTCTATTTCGTGGTGCATTTTGTGCCCCCGGTCCTGACCACTGTTAGGAGGCCTGTACATAACTCCCAGTATGGTCTAAACCCCGGAACTTGCAACAACCATTCCTGTCCCTGATCTATCCATGTCTCCGAAATGGCCACAACATCGAATTCCCAGGTACCAACCCATGCCGCAAGTTCACCCACCTTATTCCGGATGCTCCTGGCATTGAAGGAGACAGACTTTAAAACACCTTCCTGCCTGCCGGTACACTCTTGCAACTTTGAAACCTTACTCATGACCTCACTACTCTCAACGTCCTGTAAACTGGAGCTACAATTCAGGTTCCCAAGCCCCTGCTGAACTAGTTTAAACCCTCCCGAAGAGCATTAGCAAATTTCCCCCCCAGGATATTGGTACCCCTCTGGTCCAGGTGTAGACCATCCCGTTTGTAGAGGTCCCACCGACCCCAGAATGAGCCCCAATTATCCAGAAATCTGAAACCCTCCCTCCTGCACCATCCCTGTCGCCACGCGCTCAACTGCTCTCTCTCCCTATTCCTCGTCTCGCTATCACGTGGCACAGGTAACAACCCAGAGATAATAACTCTGTTTGTCTTAGATCTAAGCTTCCACCCTAGCTCCCTGAATTCCTGCCTTACATCCCTATCCCTTTTCCTACCTATGTCGTCAGTGCCAATGTGGACCACGACTTGGGGCTGCTCCCCCTCCCCCTTAAGGGTCCCGAATACATGATCCGAAACATCGCGGACCCTGGCACCTGGGAGGCAACACACCAACCGCGAGTCTTTCTCGTTCCCACAGAATCTCCTATCTATCCCCCTAACTATGGAGTCTCCAATGACTAATGCTCTGCTCCTCTCCCCCCTGCCCTTCTGAGCAACAGGGACAGACTCTGTGCCAGAGACCTGTACCCCATGGCTTACCCCTGGTAAGTCCCCCCCCCCTCCCCCCCCCCCCACACACACACACACCAGTATCCAAAGCGGTATACTTGTTACTAAGGGGAACGACCACAGGGGATCCCTGTACTGACTGCTTCCTCCCAGCCCCTCTCACCGTCACCCATCTATCTTTATTCTTCGGAGTAACTACATCCCTGAAGCTTCAATCTATGACCACCTCTGCCTCCCGAATGATCCAAAGTTCATCCAGCTCCAGTTCCCTAACATGGTTTCTGAGGAACTTGAGATGGGTGCACTTCCCACAGGTGAAATCAGCAGGGACACATGGAGTGTGAAAGGCTCAAATAGAGTAATTTTGGTAGGTGGAAAAGGGCTTTGAAAATAGACCAAACATATGAAGCTCTCAGAGAAACTATACTTTTGGAGGAGTTTAAAAATTCAATTCCTGATGTAGTGAGAACTCATGTGGAAGAACAGAGGGTTCAAACTGCGAGATTAGCAGCGGAAACGTTAGATGATATGAATTAGCTCATAAATCAAGGCTTGGTTTCTGACATCAGTTTCAGACGGTGAGGGTCAGAAACTGGGGACATCAGAAATACTCAAGTGGTAAAGATAAAGATGATCTGATGGGAGACAATAAAAAGAGTGTACCTCAGATTAAAAAATAAATCCAGGAGGATGGAAAAGAAATGAAAAGTTTCAGATATTTTCACTGTAATAAACTAGGCCACATAAAGTCACAGTGTTGGTGGTTGAAGAAAAGCACTGGGAAGGCTGATGTGGTAAAACAGGATAAGACAGTGGGGTTTGTTAGAGTGGTAAAGGAAAGCCCAAGGGAAGCGAAGGAGGTGCAAACGATTGTACAGCCTGTTCAAGAAGTAATTGTGAAGAAGGTGCCAGGTGTCTTGAAAGAATTTACTTGTGTGGGTAAAGTTTACTCCTGTGTATCAGGAGGAGCAGGTAAAGAAGTCACAATTTTAAGAGATACAGGGGCTAGTCAATATTTAATGGTAAGAGATGAGGAATTATGTAGTTTGGGAAGAAAGTTGCCAGAAAAGGTGGTGATACGTGGAATTCAGGATGAGAGGAGTAGTGTTCCATTATATAAGGTAAGGTTGGAAAGTCCAGTGAATAGTGGTGAAGTGGTAGTAGGAGAAATAGATAAACTATCTTATCCAACCTGCAGTCGATTTCGGCGGCGTGAGAGCAGCTGGTTAGTCAGTTTCAGCGGGAGCATTGCGGAAGGAGGGTGCTGGGAGGTAAGTCAACCTTTAAAAGCACTTCTCTTTGCAGGGGCAGGCCAGTCGATTTCGGCGGCGTGAGAGCAGCTGGTTAGTCAGTTTCAGCGGGAGCATTGCGGAAGGAGGGTGCTGGGAGGTAAGTCAACCTTTAAAAGCACTTCTCTTTGCAGGGGCAGGCCAGTCGATTTCGGCGGCGTGAGAGCAGCTGGTTAGTCAGTTTCAGCGGGAGCATTGCGGAAGGAGGGTGCTGGGAGGTAAGTCAACCTTTAAAAGCACTTCTCTTTGCAGGGGCAGGCCAGTCGATTTCGGCGGCGTGAGAGCAGCTGGTTAGTCAGTTTCAGCGGGAGCATTGCGGAAGGAGGGTGCTGGGAGGTAAGTCAACCTTTAAAAGCACTTCTCTTTGCAGGGGCAGGCCAGTCGATTTCGGCGGCGTGAGAGCAGCTGGTGAGTGGTGAGTCAGTTTCAGCAGGAGCTGAGACTTTTTCTCTTTTCTTTAAATTAGTTTTTTAGGCGGGATCAGGAAGTCGACCCGCGGACGTCTGGGAAGACCCTCACCAATAAATTCTGGTGGAGAGGAAACCCAAGACACTACACGTGTAGTGTCTCCCACCCGCCCTCCTCCTCTAACCTAATAATAAAACCCATTGGTCTGAGGTAAGTACCATATTTTTATTATATTATTATTATTTTTTATAAAAATTTAATTTAGTTGTTAGCCAGATCTTGGTAGAAAGTTAGAGGAATGGCAGGGAAGGGAGTGCAATGTTCCTCCTGCAGGATGTTTGAGGTGAGGGATGCCGTTAGTGTCCCTGCTGATTTTACCTGCAGGAAGTGCTGCCATCTCCAGCTCCTCCAAGACCGAGTTAGGGAACTGGAGCTGGAGTTGGAAGAACTTCGGATCATTCGGGAGGCAGAAGGGGTCATAGATAGCAGCTTCAGGGAATTAGTTACACCAAAGATTGGAGATAGGTGGGTAACTGTAAGAGGGACTGGGAAAAAACAGTCAGTGCAGGGATCCCCTGCGGTCGTTCCCCTGAGAAACAAGTATACCGCTTTGGATACTTGTGGGGGGGACGACTTACCAGGGGTAAGCCATGGGGTACGGGCCTCTGGCACGGAGTCTGTCCCTGTTGCTCAGAAGGGAAGGGGGGAGAGGAGCAGAGCATTAGTAATTGGGGACTCGATAGTCAGGGGCACAGATAGGAGATTTTGTGGGAGCGAGAGAGACTCACGTTTGGTATGTTGCCTCCCAGGTGCAAGGGTACGTGATGTCTCGGATCGTGTTTACCGGGTCCTTAGGGGGGAGGGGGAGCAGCCCCAAGTCGTGGTCCACATTGGCACCAACGACATAGGTAGGAAAGGGGACAAGGATGTCAGGCAGGCTTTCAGGGAGCTAGGATGGAAGCTCAGAACTAGAACAAACAGAGTTGTTATCTCTGGGTTGTTGCCCGTGCCACGTGATAGTGAGATGAGGAATAGGGAGAGAGAGCATTTAAACACGTGGCTACAGGGATGGTGCAGGCGGGAGGGTTTCAGATTTTTGGATAACTGGGGCTCTTTCTGGGGAAGGTGGGACCTCTACAGACAGGATGGTCTACATTTGAACCTGAGGGGCACAAATATCCTGGGGGGGAGATTTGTTAGTGCTCTTTGGGGGGGTTTAAACTAATGCAGCAGGGGCATGGGAACCTGGATTGTAGTTTTAGGGTAAGGGAGAATGAGAGTATAGAGGTCAGGAGCACAGATTTGACGTCGCAGGAGGGGGCCAGCGTTCAGGTAGGTGGTTTGAAGTGTGTCTACTTCAATGCCAGGAGTATACGAAACAAGGTAGGGGAACTGGCAGCGTGGGTTGGTACCTGGGACTTCGATGTTGTGGCCATTTCGGAGACATGGATAGAGCAGGGACAGGAATGGATGTTGCAGGTTCCGGGGTTTAGGTGTTTTAGTAAGCTCAGAGAAGGAGGCAAAAGAGGGGGAGGTGTGGCGCTGCTAGTCAAGAGCAGTATTACGGTGGCGGAGAGGATGCTAGATGGGGACTCTTCTTCCGAGGTAGTATTGGCTGAAGTTAGAAACAGGAAAGGAGAGGTCACCCTGTTGGGAGTTTTTTATAGGCCTCCTAATAGTTCTAGGGATGTAGAGGAAAGGATGGCGAAGATGATTCTGGATATGAGCGAAAGTAACAGGGTAGTTATTATGGGAGACTTTAACTTTCCAAATATTGACTGGAAAAGATATAGTTCGAGTACAATAGATGGATCGTTTTTTGTACAGTGTGTGCAGGAGGGTTTCCTGAAACAATATGTTGACAGGCCAACAAGAGGCGAGGCCACGTTGGATTTGGTTTTGGGTAATGAACCAGGCCAGGTGTTGGATTTGGAGGTAGGAGAGCACTTTGGGGACAGTGACCACAATTCGGTGACGTTTACGTTAATGATGGAAAGGGATAAGTATACACCGCAGGGCAAGAGTTATAGCTGGGGGAAGGGCAATTATGATGCCATTAGACGTGACTTGGGGGGGATAAGGTGGAGAAGTAGGCTGCAAGTGTTGGGCACACTGGATAAGTGGGGCTTGTTCAAGGATCAGCTACTGCGTGTTCTTGATAAGTATGTACCGGTCAGACAGGGAGGAAGGCGTCGAGCGAGGGAACCATGGTTTACCAGGGAAGTGGAATCTCTTGTTAAGAGGAAGAAGGAGGCCTATGTGAAGATGAAGTGTGAAGTTTCGGTTGGGGCGATGGATAGTTACAAGGTAGCGAGGAAGGATCTAAAGAGAGAGCTAAGACGAGCAAGGAGGGGACATGAGAAGTATTTGGCAGGAAGGATCAAGGAAAACCCAAAAGCTTTCTATAGGTATGTCAGGAATAAGCGAATGACTAGGGAAAGAGTAGGACCAGTCAAGGACAGGGATGGGAAATTGTGTCTGGAGTCTGAAGAGATAGGCGAGATACTAAATGAATATTTTTCGTCAGTATTCACTCAGGAAAAAGATAATGTTGTGGAGGAGAATGCTGAGCCCCAGGCTAATAGAATAGATGGCATTGAGGTACGTAGGGAAGAGGTGTTGGCAATTCTGGACAGGCTGAAAATAGATAAGTCCCCGGGACCTGATGGGATTTATCCTAGGATTCTATGGGAGGCCAGGGAAGAGATTGCTGGACCTTTGGCTTTGATTTTTATGTCATCATTGGCTACAGGAATAGTGCCAGAGGACTGGAGGACAGCAAATGTGGTCCCTTTGTTCAAAAAGGGGAGCAGAGACAACCCCGGCAACTATAGACCGGTGAGCCTCACGTCTGTAGTGGGTAAAGTCTTGGAGGGGATTATAAGGGACAAGATTTATAATCATCTAGATAGGAATGATATGATCAGGGATAGTCAGCATGGCTTTGTGAAGGGTAGGTCATGCCTCACAAACCTTATTGAGTTCTTTGAGAAGGTGACTGAACAGGTAGACGAGGGTAGAGCAGTTGATGTGGTGTATATGGATTTCAGCAAAGCGTTTGATAAGGTTCCCCACGGTAGGCTATTGCAAAAATACGGAGGCTGGGGATTAAGGGTGATTTAGAGATGTGGATCAGAAATTGGCTAGCTGAAAGAAGACAGAGGGTGGTGGTTGATGGGAAATGTTCAGAATGGAGTACAGTCACAAGTGGAGTACCACAAGGATCTGTTCTGGGGCCGTTGCTGTTTGTCATTTTTATCAATGACCTAGAGGAAGGCACAGAAGGGTGGGTGAGTAAATTTGCAGATGATACTAAAGTCGGTGGTGTTGTCGATAGTGTGGAAGGATGTAGCAGGTTACAGAGGGATATAGATAAGCTGCAGAGCTGGGCTGAGAGGTGGCAAATGGAGTTTAATGTAGAGAAGTGTGAGGTGATTCACTTTGGAAGGAATAGCAGGAATGCGGAATATTTGGCTAATGGTAAAGTTCTTGAAAGTGTGGCTGAGCAGAGGGATCTAGGTGTCCATGTACATAGATCCCTGAAAGTTGCCACCCAGGTTGATAGGGTTGTGAAGAAGGCCTATGGAATGTTGGCCTTTATTGGTAGAGGGATTGAGTTCCGGAGTCGGGAGGTCATGTTGCAGCTGTACAGAACTCTGGTCCGGCCGCATTTGGAGTATTGCGTACAGTTCTGGTCACCGCATTATAGGAAGGACGTGGAGGCTTTGGAGCGGGTGCAGAGGAGATTTACCAGGATGTTGCCTGGTATGGAGGGAAAATCTTATGAGGAAAGGCTGGCGGACTTGAGGTTGTTTTCGTTGGAGAGAAGAAGGTTAAGAGGAGACTTAATAGAGGCATACAAAATGATCAGGGGGTTGGATAGGGTGGACAGTGAGAGCCTTCTCCCGCGGATGGATATGGCTGGCACGAGGGGACATAACTTTAAACTGAGGGGTAATAGATATAGGACAGAGGTCAGAGGTAGGTTCTTTACGCAAAGAGTAGTGAGGCCGTGGAATGCCCTACCTGCTACAGTAGTGAACTCGCCAACATTGAGGGCATTTAAAAGTTTATTGGATAAACATATGGATGATAATGGCATAGTGTAGGTTAGATGGCTTTTGTTTCGGTGCAACATCGTGGGCCGAAGGGCCTGTACTGCGCTGTATTGTTCTATGTTCTATGTTCTATGTTATCCAGGGATACCATTTATCTTGGGTAATGATACAGCTGGATGGCAGGTGGGAGTGATGCCCACTGTGGTTGAAATGCCAGTGGAAAATCAGTCAACATGTGTTGAAGGGTGAATATCCTGGGTTTTTTCTGTATTGTGTAGTAACAAGGTCGCAAAGTCACAGGTTAAGACAAGAGGATAAATCAAAGAGTGAAGATGAAGTTGAAGTGCAATTATCAGAAACGATTTTTGATCAGATGGTTGAAAAAGAACAAGAACAGTTGGAGGATGAGGCAGATATTTATAGTTCAGGAAAATTGGCAGAGTTACAACAGAAAGATGTAGAAATAAAACAGATATATCAGAAAGCATATACGGAAGAGGAATCTGAGAGTATACCAGAGTGTTATTACCGTAAAAATGATGTCTTGACGAGAAAATGGAGACCTGTACATATGCAGGCGGATGAAAAGTGGGCAGAAGTTCATCAAGTAGTATTGCCGGTAGGGTATAGACAGGAGGTGTTGCGAGTTGCACATGAGGTACCAGTGGGAGGTCATTTGGGGTAAGGAAAACTCAAGCTAAAATCCAGAAACATTTTTATTGGCCTGGACTACATAAAGATGTAGTTAAATGTTGTCGATCATGTCACACATGTCAAGTGATAGGGAAACCTCAAGCAGTGATAAAACCAGCGCCCTTAATCCCCATTCCATCATTTGAGGAACTTTTTACGAGCTCCCTAATTGATTGTGTCGGACCGCTTCCTAAAACAAAAGTGGAAATCAATATCTTTTGACTGTAATGGATGTGTCTACTAGGTTTCCAGAGGCCATTGCAGTATGTAATATTACAGCTAAAAGGATTGTGGAGGAGTTACTTAAATTCTTTGCTCGATATGGACTACCCACAGAAATACAATCGGATCAAGGATCACATTTTACTTCAAAGTTATTCAAAGAAGTTATGGATAGCTTAGGAATAAAACAATTTAAATCAGCTGCGTCCCATCCAGAATCGCAGGGAGGGTTAGAAAGGTGGCATCAGGCATTAAAGACAATGTTGAGGGCGTATTGTCAAGATTATCCCGAGCATTGGGATAAAGGAATTCCATTCGTATTGTTTGCAATTAGGGATGCACCTAATGAGTCAATCAAATTTAGTCCTATTGAACTAATTTTTGGTCATGAGGTAAGAGGACCACTTAAATTGATTGAGGAAAAAGTGGTGGGTGAGAAATCGGAAATTACACTATTGGATTACGTGTCAAATTTTAGGGAACGATTAAATAGAGCAGGTGAATTGGCTAGACAACATTTAAAAGTTGCACAAAATGTGATGAAACGGGTAGCGGACAAGAAATGCAAACATCCTAGTTTTGCCAGGGGAGATAATGTTTTAGTGTTGTTACCAGTGGTAGGTGAACCTTTAAAAGCTATCTTTTGTGGACCGTATCAGATTGAAAGGAAATTACTTTTCATCCACCTGCATATGTCCAGGTCTCCATTTTCTCATCATTTACGGTAAAAACACTCTGGTATACTCTCAGATTCTGATATATCCGTTTTATTTCTACATCTTTCTGTTGTAACTCCGTCAATTTTCCTGAACTAAAAATATCGGCCTCACCCTCCACCTGTTCTTGTTCTTTTTCAACCACCTGATCAAAAATAGTTTCTGATAATTGCACTTCAACTTCATCTTCACTCTTTGATTTCTCCTCTTGTCTTAACCTGTGACTTTGCGACCTTGTTTCCACACAATCCGGAAAAAACCCAGGATATTCGTCCTTCAACACGACAGTTGACTAATTTTCCACTGGCTTATCAACCACAGTAAGCATCACTCCCACTTGCGATCCAGCTATATCATTCCCCAAGATAAACTGTATTCCTGGACAAGATAGTTTATCTACTACTCCTACTACCACTTCACCGCTCTTCACTGGACTTTCCAACCTTACCTTATATAATGGAACGCTACTCCTCTCACCCTGAATTCCACATATCACCACCTTTTCTGCCAACATTCTTCCCAAACTACATAATTCCTCATCTCTGACCATTAAAGATCGACTAGCCCCTGTATCTCTTAAAATTGTGACTTCTTTACCTGCTCCTCCTGATACACATGAATAAACTTTACCCACACAAGTAAATTCTTTAAAGACATCTGGCACCTTCTTAACAATTACTTCTTGAACAGGCTGTACAATCGTTTGCACCTCCTTCGCTTCCCTTGGGCTTTCCTTCACCACTCTAACAAACCCCACTGTCTTATCCTGTTTTACCACATCAGCCTTCCCAGTGCTTTTCTTCAACCACCAACACTGTGACTTTACATGGCCTAGTTTATTACAGTGAAAACTTTTGAAATTTTTCATTTATTTTCCACCCTCCTGGAATTCTTTTTTAATCTGAGGTACACTCTCTTTATTGTCTCCTATCAGATCACCTTTACCTTTATCACTTGAGTCTCATGTCCCCAGTTTCTATCCCTCACAGGCTGAAACTGATGTCGGAAACCAATCTTTGATTTATGAACTAATTCATAATCATCTGCCATTTCCGCTGCTAATCTCGCAGTTTGAACCCTCTGTTCTTCCACATGTGTTGTCACTACATCAGGAATTGAATTGTTAAACTCCTCCAAAAGTATAGTTTCTCTGAGAGCTTCATACGTTTGGTCTATTTTCAAAGCCCTTATCCACCTATCAAAATTACTCTGTTTGAGCCTCTCAAACTCCATGTACGTTTGACCAAATTCTTTCCTTAAATTTCTAAACCTTTGTCTGGAAGCTTCAGGCACTAGTTCATATTCACCTAAGATGGATTTCTTCACCTCCTCATACGTTCCAGATACCTCCTCCGGTAGTGATGCAAACACTTCACTAGCTCTACCTACCAGCTTTGTTTGAATCAGAAACACCCACATGTCCTGTGGCAATTTCATTTGTTTAGCTACCTTCTCAAATGAAATGAAAAAGGCTTCCACTTCCTTCTCGTCAAATCTTGGCAATGCTTGGGCACATTTAAATAGATCCCCACCAAGCCTTCGACTATGGCGCTCTTTCTCACTATCCTCATCACTATCATCCAACTGTACATTTCCCTTTACGTCTGCCAATTTTAACCGATTGTCATGTTTCATGGCCATTTTCTGAAGTTCAAACTCCCTCTCTTTATCTTTTTCCCTGATCTGTATCTCCCTTTCTTTTTCTTTTTGTTCTGCTGGTGCTATTATTTATTTTCTCCTTCCTTCTCTCTTTCTCTTTCTTTTTCCTCTCTCTCTTTCTCTTTCCTTTTCCTCTCTCTCTCTTTCTCTTTCTTTTTCCTCTCTCTCTCTTCCTCTTTCTTTTTCCTCTCTCTCACTCTCGTATGCAAGCCACTTTAATTCTTTCTCATGTTCCATTTGTTGGATTTGCAACTGAATTTTTGCCATTTCCCATGAGTCAAACTGTATCTCAGGCAACTTTAAATACTTAACCACCGCCATAATTACCTCACCTTTTCGCATTTTGTCAGGTAATGTTAACTGCAATGTTCTTGCCAAATCTAACAGTCTGCTTGTCGTTTCTGTCCGTCAAGTATTACGTGTGACATTCTCCACCCCCAAAAACTTCTGAGCCTCTGAAAGAGCCATTGTTCACAACACTGTCCCCACTTAAACTAAAATACCACACCGGAAAAGCACCAATCCTTCACTGTCTTTAAGTTCACAAAAGCTAATCCAATAGATAGACTTTTAGCTCCCTCGAGCCCCCAATTGTTATGGGCGAGGCGTTTTGAAAACCCAAAATGTACCATGGAGTTCAACCAACATCTCCCTTTAATGAATTTTGTTGCTTTTCCTAGCACACGGCTCGTTCCCTAGGGGTGGGATTACAATTATGGACGCGTGGGTTTTTAAACACAAAACACTGTTTATTCTATGAACTCAACTTAACATCTTAAATAAACATTGGATCTCTTAACACCCCATACTTCAAAGATAACTCAGAAAATATTGCAACAGTAAATAATTCCTTAAAATGTTCCTTCAAACCTCCAAGAGACCTTTAAACCTTTAAACAAAATCACATCAGGTTAACGTCTTTACTTTAAATCATCCAAATGATCCAGAGATAGTCTTTCATGGCAGAGATCCAGCTCACTGCAAACACAGACACACATAAGCTGCTTTTCAAACAAAACGTGCAAATCTAAACTGCAAAATGGCTGACCTGACCTCAGCTCCACCCACTCTCTGATATCACTGTTTTCTTAAAGGTACATTGCTTAACATCCATGTCTTACACTATCAAACAACATCCATACAGATATTTCCAAATTGCATTTACTTAAAGGTTACTGGCAGGTACCTTTATCTGAACTGGTGAAGGAGATTTCAGCTTTTGTGACTCCAGATGGTATATACCAATTCAAAGTTATGCCATTTGGCATGAAAAACGCCCGGGCACATTTCAACGGTTAACTAATACAGTCGTTTCAGGATTACCCAATTGTGCGGTATACATCGACGATCTGGCAGTTTTCAGCCAGACATGGACAGAACATTTAAAACATCTGAGGGAGTTATTCGATCGACTTCAGGAGGCGGGTTTGGTGATAAACCTAGCCAAAAGTGAATTTGGAAAAGCCCAAGTCACTTTCCTTGGCCATACAATCGGACAGAGTCGACTGGTCCCACGGGATGTGAAAACCAAAGTTATTGGGGAGTTTCCGATACCCTTGACACGATGGGAAATAATGCGGTTTCTTGGTATGAGTGGATTTTACAGGAAATTTGTACCAGATTTTAGCAGTGTGGTCGCTCCACTGACGGACTTGCTCAAGAAGCGTAACAAATTCTACTGGATAGCGTAGTGTCAACAGGCACTTGACGACCTGAAGGCTGTGTTAACCACTGCTCCTGGGTTAGTCATCCCAAATTATACCAAACGCTTCAAAGTGGCTGTTGATGCGAGCGATGTGGGCGTAGGTGCGGTGCTTCTACAGGACGACGACGAAGGGCTAGAGCGGCCTGTTGGTTATTTTTCAAAGAAATCGAATTCTCACCAGAAAACGTATTCGCCGATTGAGAAGGAGACTCTGAGTTTGGTGCTCGCTTTGCAACATTTTCACATTTATGTGACCAGCAATCCGTCTGACACCGTTATATATACGGATCATAATCCTTTGGTGTTTTTGGAGCCATTCCGGAATAACAATGCGAGGCTGTTTCGCTGGAGTTTATTGTTGCAGCCATTTCATTTAAAAATAGTACATGTGGCAGGACGGGAAAATGTGATAGCCGATGCTTTGTCATGAATGTGATCAATCGGGAAGGTTTTCGGTTTTAGGAAGAAGAACAAAAAAAAATGGACTATATTATTGCACCTGTTTCCGTGTGTTGATTTTTTTAAACAAAAAGGTATATTTACTGTGTACATTTCTTAGTGGATGGTGCAAAAGTGAAAAATTAAACCATCTTGAAGTTGATGGGGGTTTCTTTCTTGGGGGGAGGTGTCATGTGAGAGTACCTTTAAGACATGCATGTTTAAGCAATGTACCTTTAAGAAAACAGTGATGTCAGAGAGTGGGTGGAGCTGGGCTTTAGGTCTGCCATTTTGAGGTTTCAGTTTTAAAAAGCAGCTTGTGTGTGTCTGTGTGTTTCCAGAGAGCTGCAGCTTTGCAGTTTGAAAAGAGTTTGGGGAAGTGTCTGTGTTTGCAGTGAGCTGAATCTCGGCCATGAAAGACTATCTCTGGATCATTTGGGTGATTTAAACTCATAATAGTAAAGCCATTAACCTGATATGATTCTGTTTAAAGCTGGTAAGTCTCTTGGAAGTTTGAAGGAACATTTTGAGCAATTATTTACTGTTGCAATATTTTCAGAGTTATCTTTGAAGTAAGGGGTGTTAAGAGATCCAATGTTTATAAAAGATGTTAAGTTGAGTTCATGGAATAAACAGTGTTTAAAAACCCACATGTCCATAATTGTAATCCCACACCGAGGGAACAAGCTAGGAAAAGCAACAAATACATTAAAGGGAGAGGTTGGTTGAACTCCATGATACATTTTGCGGTTCTGAAAACGCCTCGCCCATAACGAAAGAAAAAATAAATAAATTAGACAATGAAAAGAAAAACTACTTACCAGTCATTAACCAGCGATAAAAAGTACCTCCTTACGGAGGTTATTGAGGAAGCATCTGAAGATGTTTGAGCCGAGGACCATCCTGAGGACCTCCTCCTGCGATATCCAGACTGGGAAATTGGTCTCCAGCATCACAAACATTTTCCTTTGTGCTGGGGTAACTGATAGGGAGGCAGCAGATACATTGGGTGGCGTTCTCCATCCGGCCAGCCCAGTTTTCCAGCGCATCCCCGCCGGGAGCGGGATTCTCCATCCGGCCAGCCCAGTTTTCCAGCGCATCCCCGCCGGGAGCGGGATTCTCCGTCCCGCTAGCCCTGTTTTCCAGCGCATCCCCGCCGGGAGCGGGATTCCCCATCCAACCAGCCCTGTTCTCCAGCGCATTCCCGCCGGGAGCGGGATTCTCCATCCGGCCAGCCCAGTTTTCCAGCGCATCCCCGCCGGGAGCGGATTCTCCATCCCGCTAGCCCTGTTTTCCAGCGCATCCCCGCCGGGAGCGGATCCTCCATCCCGCTAGCCCTGTTTTCCAGCGCATCCCCGCCGGGATCGGGATTCTCCGTCCGGCCAGCCCCGTTTTCCGGCACTCCCCCGCCGGGAGAGGGATTCTCTGTCCGACCAGCCCCGTTTTCCGGCACGCCCCCACCGGGAGCGGGATTCTCCGTCCCACTAGCCCTGTTTTCCAGCGCATCCCCACCGGGAGCGGGATTCTCCATCCGACCAGCCCAGTTTTCCAGCGCATCACCACCGGGAGCGGGATTCTCCATACGACCAGCCCAGTTTTCCGGCTCTCCCCCACCGGGAGCGAGATTCTCCGTCCCGCTAGCCCTGTTTTCCAGCGCATCCCTGCCGGGAGCGGGATTCTCCATCCCGCTAGCCCAGTTTTCCAGCGCATCCCCGCCGGGAGCGGGATTCTCCGTCCGACCAGCCCAGTTTTCCAGCGCATCCCCACCGGGAGCGGGATTCTCCATCCGGCCAGCCCAGTTTTCCAGCGCATCCCCGCCGGGAGCGGGATTCTCCGTCCGACCAGCCCAGTTTTCCAGCGCATCCCCACCGGGAGCGGGATTCTCCATCCGACCAGCCCAGTTTTCCAGCGCATCCCCACCGGGAGCGGGATTCTCCATCCGACCAGCCCAGTTTTCCAGTGCATCCCCGCCGGGAGTGGGATTCTCCATCCGGCCAGCCCTGTTTTCCAGCTCTCCCCCGCCGGGAGCGGGATTCTCCATCCGGCCAGCCCTGTTTTCCAGCGCATCCCCGCCGGGAGCGGGATTCTCCGTCCGGCCAGCCCTGTTTTCCAGCGCATCCCCGCCGGGAGCGGGATTCTCCATCCCGCTAGCCCTGTTTTCCAGCGCATCCCCACCGGGAGCGGGATTCTCCATCAGGCCAGCCCTGTTTTCAAGCGCATCCCCGCCGGGATCGGGATTCTCCATCCGACCAGCCCAGTTTTCCAGCGCATCCCCGCCGGGAGCGGGATTCTCCACCCGCTAGCCCTGTTTTCCAGGTAATCCCCGCCGGGAGCGGGATTTTCCGTCCGGCCAGCCCTGTTTTCCAGCGCATCCCAACCGGGATCGGGATTCTCGATCCCGCTAGCCCTGTTTTCCAGTGCATCCCCGCCGGGAGCGGGATTCTCCGTCCAGCCGGCCCTGTTTTCCAGCGCATCCCCGCCGGGAGCGGGATTCTCCATCCGGCCAGCCCTGTTTTCCAGCACATCCCCACCGGGAGCGGGATTCTCCATCCGGCCAGCCCAGTTTTCCAGCGCATCCCCGCCGGGATCGGGATTCTCCATCCGACCAGCCCTGTTTTCCGGCACTCCCCCGCCGGGATCGGGATTCTCCATCCGACCAGCCCTGTTTTCCGGCACTCCCCCGCCGGGAGCGGGATTCTCCATCCGACCAGCCCTGTTTTCCGGCACTCCCCCGCCGGGAGCGGGATTCTCCATCCGACCAGCCCTGTTTTCCAGCGCATCCCCGCCGGGAGCGGGATTCTCCATCCGACCAGCCCTGTTTTCCAGCGCATCCCCGCCGGGAGCGGGATTCTCCATCCCGCTAGCCCTGTTTTCCAGCGCATCCCCGCCGGGAGCGGGATTCTCCATCCGGCCAGCCCTGTTTTCCAGCGCATCCCCGCCGGGAGCGGGATTCTCCATCCGACCAGCCCTGTTTTCCAGCGCATCCCCGCCGGGAGCAGGATTCTCCATCCGACCAGCCCTGTTTTCCAGCGCATTCCCGCCGGGAGCGGGATTCTCCATCCCGCTAGCCCTGTTTTCCAGCGCATCCCCGCCGGGAGCGGGATTCTCCATCCGACCAGCCCAGTTTTCCAGCGCATCCCCGCCGGGATCGAGATTCTCCATCCGGCCAGCCCCGTTTTCCGGCGCTCCCCCGCCGGGATCGGGATTCTCCTTTCCCGCAGCAGGCCAATGGGGTTCCTCATTATGGACACCCTGTCGGGAATCCTGCGGATATGGGTGCGCTGCCAGTGAAAGGGAGGATCCCGCTGACAGAGAATCCCCCAGGATCAATAATGTCCCATAAAATACTTTACTGCACAAAATTAGGCCTGATGTGCGTGGGGGTAATGTATCAGCCTGGAGAGTGTATTATTTCAGAAATAGCAAACACACAACAAACAATTCAAATTCAGTTTCTCAAAATGTAACCATTGGGGTAATTTAAGAATCAGTGTTTGGGACAAAGCAATTTACAATCTCGATCAATGACCCAACTGAAAGCCCGAGGTGGGATTGTGCAAGTTTGCTGATGGTTCAAAATGAGGTGAAAAATTAAGCTCTGTGGAGGAGACAAGCGGCTGCAAGAGCGAGTGAGGAAATATTCTATCTGAGGCCAAACCCAGAAGTTATAAACCTTTCACACAATAATAGCATTACCCCATTCCACTGCCAGCCCCGCCAACCCGGCCCCCACTCAATTTGTTCACCAATTTGAAAGAAATGTGATTAGTTCCATACCCCTTTGTCATGACAGGCGGCGTCACACTGTTTCACTTTGAACACACTCACATCCTGACACTTCGCATTGTAGCAGGCCTGTGAAATTAAAAATAGAGCAATATTGTCACCACAGTGTCTCTGCAATTAGGTTTTATGAATCAGTCAGTCAGCATCAAAATGGTTGAAAAATGCATATGGGACACTTGCTTTTATCAATTGGGGCTTTTCACTGGGACTTCATTTGAAGCCTACTTGTGACAATAAGCGATTTTCATTCATTTCATTTCACAGATTACAAAAGCAGGGAGGTCATGTTGGAGTTGTGGAGAACTTTGGTGAGGCACAGTTCTGGTCGCCACATTACAGGAAGGATGTGATTGCGCTGGAGTGGGTGCAGAGGAGATTCACCAGGATGTTGGTGGGATGGAACATTTCAGTTATGAAGAGAGGTTGGATAGACTTGGGTTGTTTTCACTGAAGCAGAGAAGACTGAGGGGCGACCTGATCGAGGTGGACAAGGTTATGAGGGGCATGGACAGGGTGGATAGGGAACAGCTGTTCCCCTAGTTGAAGGGTCAGTTACGAATTGAGGAAAACCTATTTAGCTAGAGGGTGGTGAGGGTCTGGAACACGCTGCCTGGGAGGGTGGCGAGGGTCTGGAACGCACGGCCTGGGAGGGTGGTGGGGGTCTGGAACGCACTGCCTGGGAGGGTGGTGAGGGTCTGGAACGCACTGCCTGGGAGGGTGGTGAGGGTCTGGAACGCACAGTCTGGGAGGGTGGTGAGGGTCTGGAACGCACAGTCTGGGAGGATGGTGAGGGTCTGGAACGCACGGCCTGGGAGGGGGGTGAGGGTCTGGAACACGCTGCCTGGGAGGGTGGCGAGGGTCTGGAACGCACGGCCTGGGAGGGTGGCGAGGGTCTGGAATGCACGGCCTGGGAGGGTGGTGAGGGTCTGGAACGCACTGCCTGGGAGGGTGGTGAGGGTCTGGAACGCACTGCCTGGGAGGGTGGTGAGGGTCTGGAACGCACAGTCTGGGAGGGTGGTGAGGGTCTGGAACGCACAGTCTGGGAGGGTGGTGAGGGTCTGGAACGCACAGTATGGGAGGGGGGGTGAGGGTCTGGAACGCACTGACTGGGAGGGTGGTGAGGGTCTGGAACGCACGGCCTGGGAGGGGGGTGAGGGTCTGGAACGCGCTGCCTGGGAGGGTGGTGAGGGTCTGGAACGCACAGTCTGGGAGGGTGGTGAGGGTCTGGAACGCACTGACTGGGAGGGTGGTGAGGGTCTGGAACGCACGGCCTGGGAGGGGGGTGAGGGTCTGGAACGCGCTGCCTGGGAGGGGGGTGAGGGTCTGGAACGCACTGCCTGGGAGGGGGGTGAGGGTCTGGAACGCGCTGCCTGGGAGGGGGGTGAGGGTCTGGAACACGCTGCCTGGGAGGGTGGTGAGGGTCTGGAACGCGCTGCCTGGGAGGGGGGTGAGGGTCTGGAACGCACTGCCTGGGAGGGTGGTGAGGGTCTGGAACGCACGGCCTGGGAGGGGGGTGAGGGTCTGGAACGCACGGCCTGGGAGGGTGGTGAGGGTCTGGAACGCACGGCCTGGGAGGGTGGTGGGGGTCTGGAACGCGCTGCCTGGGAGGGTGGTGAGGGTCTGGAACGCACTGTCTGGGAGGGTGGTGAGGGTCTGGAATGCACGGCCTGGGAGGGTGGTGAGGGTCTGGAACGCACTGTCTGGGAGGGTGGTGAGGGTCTGGAATGCACGGCCTGGGAGGCTGGCGAGGGTCTGGAACGCACTGCCTGGGAGGGTGGTGAGGGTCTGGAACGCACAGTCTGGGAGGGTGGTGAGGGTCTGGAACGCACAGTCTGGGAGGGTGGTGAGGGTCTGGAACGCACAGTCTGGGAGGGGGGTGAGGGTCTGGAACGCACTGACTGGGAGGGTGGTGAGGGTCTGGAACGCACGGCCTGGAGGGGGGTGAGGGTCTGGAACGCGCTGCCTGGGAGGGTGGTGAGGGTCTGGAACGCACAGTCTGGGAGGGTGGTGAGGGTCTGGAACGCACTGACTGGGAGGGTGGTGAGGGTCTGGAACGCACGGCCTGGGAGGGGGGTGAGGGTCTGGAACGCGCTGCCTGGGAGGGGGGTGAGGGTCTGGAACGCACTGCCTGGGAGGGGGGTGAGGGTCTGGAACGCGCTGCCTGGGAGGGGGGTGAGGGTCTGGAACACGCTGCCTGGGAGGGTGGTGAGGGTCTGGAACGCGCTGCCTGGGAGGGGGGTGAGGGTCTGGAACGCACTGCCTGGGAGGGTGGTGAGGGTCTGGAACGCACGGCCTGGGAGGGGGGTGAGGGTCTGGAACGCACGGCCTGGGAGGGTGGTGAGGGTCTGGAACGCACGGCCTGGGAGGGTGGTGGGGGTCTGGAACGCGCTGCCTGGGAGGGTGGTGAGGGTCTGGAATGCACTGTCTGGGAGGGTGGTGAGGGTCTGGAATGCACGGCCTGGGAGGGTGGTGAGGGTCTGGAACGCACTGTATGGGAGGGTGGTGAGGGTCTGGAATGCACGGCCTGGGAGGCTGGCGAGGGTCTGGAACGCACGACCTGGGAGGGTGGTGAGGGTCTGGAACGCACGGCCTGGGAGGGGGGTGAGGGTCTGGAACGCACGGCCTGGGAGGGTGGTGAGGGTCTGGAACGCACTGCCTGGGAGGGTGGTGAGGGTCTGGAACGCACGGCCTGGGAGGGTGGTGAGGGTCTGGAACGCGCTGCCTGGGAGGGTGGTGAGGGTCTGGAACGCGCTGCCTGGGAGGGTGGTGAGGGTCTGGAACGCACTGTCTGGGAGGGTGGTGAGGGTCTGGAACGCACGGCCTGGGAGGGTGGTGAGGGTCTGGAACGCACGGCCTGGGAGGGTGGTGAGGGTCTGGAACGCACGGCCTAGGAGGGTGGTGAGGGTCTGGAACGCACGGCCTGGGAGGGGGGTAGAGGCGGGGTGCCTCACATCCTTTAAAAAGTACCTGGATGAGCATTTGGAACATTCCAGGCTATGGGCCAAATGCTGGAAGCTGGGATTAGGTGGGCAGGTCAGGGCCTTCATGCGACGGTGCAGACTGGATGGGCCGAAAGGCCTCTTCGGCACTGCCGTGTTCTGTGATTCTGTGATTCAATAATTAGGAATCATGGCCGTTTGATTCAAAACATTATTTGGATGAATTGTCGGCACTGGGCTGGAGCAGAATAATGAAGCTTGAGTTTGTTGTTGCAGCCATTTCATTTAAAAATAGTACATGTGGCAGGATGGGAAAATGTGATAGCCGATGCTTTGTCACAAATGTGATCAATCGGGAAGGTTTTCGGTTGGAGGAAGAAGAAAAATGGACTATATTATTATACCTGTTTCCGTGTGTTGATTTTTTAAACAAACAAAAAGGTATATTTACTGTGTACATTTCTTAGTGGATGGTGCAAAAGTGAAAAATGAAACCATCTTGAAGTTGATGGGGGTTTCTTTCTTGGGGGGAGGTGTCATGTGAGAGTACCTTTAAGACATGCATGTTTAAGCAATGTACCTTTAAGAAAACAGTGATGTCAGAGAGTGGGTGGAGCTGGGCTTTAGGTCTGCCAGTTTGAGGTTTCAGTTTTAAAAAGCAGCTTGTGTGTGTCTGTGTGTTTCCAGAGAGCTGCAGCTTTGCAGTTTGAAAAGAGTTCGGGGAAGTGTCTGTGTTTGCAGTGAGCTGAATCTCGGCCATGAAAGACTATCTCTGGATCATTTGGGTGATTTAAACTCATCATAGTAAAGCCATTAACCTGATATGATTCTGTTTAAAGCTGGTAAGTCTCTTGGAAGTTTGAAGGAACATTTTGAGCAATTATTTACTGTTGCAATATTTTCAGAGTTATCTTTGAAGTAAGGGGTGTTAAGAGATCCAATGTTTATTTAAGATGTTAAGTTGAGTTCATGGAATAAACAGTGTTTTGTGTTTAAAAACCCACATGTCCATAATTGTAATCCCACACCGAGGGAACAAGCTAGGAAAAGCAACAAATACATTAAAGGGAGAGGTTGGTTGAACTCCATGATACATTTTGCGGTTCTGAAAACGCCTCGCCCATAACAAAAGCAAAAATAAATAAATTAGACAATGAAAAGGAAAACTACTTACCAGTCATTTACCAGCGATAAAAAGTGCCTCCTCCCCCGCGCCCCGCCCCCCAACCCAAGCTTCGAATTCCCACCTAGATTCAAATTCCCAAACTCACTCTTGGTTGTGTCTCACTCTGGCTGTGTCTTGTCTGGCTCACTGGGAGAACTCCACTGGGAACATTGTGGATGGGATGCTGTCAAACAGGCTGCCGTGGATAGTTCTGTTTTTGGATTCCATCAGCCTTCTGAATCTTTAGAAATTCTTTCAAAGGAGTTGGACAACACTGGCCATACCAGGATTCATCGTTCCTCAATTACCCTGGTGAAATCGGTGGCGATCTGGCTTCCTGAATTGTGAGAGTCCTAGTGGAGCAGGTCCACCCACAGTGCGGTTAGAAAGGGGGTTCCAGAAATAGATTACAAAGTGTTATGTTCCATGTCAGGAATGTTGACGAGCTTCTGAGTATTGTTGGAGCTGCACTCAGCCCAGCAAGTGGAGAGCATTCCATCGCATTCCTGACTTGTGTCTTGTGGGTGGGGAACAGGCTTTAGGAAGTCAGGAGGTGAGTTACTGTCTGCAGGATTCCCAGTTTCTGCTCTGCCAGCCCGGTTCAGTTTTTGGTCAATGGGAACCCCCAGGATGTTGATAATGGAGGATTCAGCGATGGTAATGCCTTGAAATGTCAGGGGAAGATGGTTAGCTTCTATCCGGTTGGAAATGCCCATTGCTTGGCACTTGTGTGGTACAAATGTTCATTTCAGTTATCAGGCCAAACCTGGATGCTGCCTTGGTCTTGCTGAATATCAACGTGGACTGCGTCAGTATCTGAGGGGTTGTGGAAGTTGCTGAACATTGTGCAGTCATCAGGGAACATCCTTATCTCTGACCTTACAGAGGTTATTGAGGAAGCATCTGAAGATGTTTGAGCCGAGGACCATCCTGAGGACCTCCTCCTGCGATGTCCAGACTGGGAAATTGGTCTCCAGCATCACAAACATTTTCCTTTGTGCTCCATCCGACCAGCCCAGTTTTCCAGCGCATCCCCGCCGGGAGCGAAATTCTCCATCCGGCCAGCCCAGTTTTCCAGCGCATCCCCGCCGGGAGCGGGATTCTCCATCCGGCCAGCCCTGTTTTCCAGCGCATCCCCGCCGGGAGCGGGATTCTCCATCCGGCCAGCCCTGTTTTCCAGCGCATCCCCGCCGGGAGCGGGATTCCCCATCCGACCAGCCCTGTTTTCCAGCTCTCCCCCGCCGGGAGCGGGATTCTCCATCGGCCAGCCCAGTTTTCCGGCACTCCACCGCCGGGAGCGGGATTCTCCGTCCGACCAGCCCAGTTTTCCAGCGCATCCCCGCCGGGAGCGGGATTCCCCATCCGACCAGCCCAGTTTTCCAGCGCATCCCCACCGGGAGCGGGATTCTCTGTCCAACCAGCCCTGTTTTCCAGCGCATCCCCGCCGGGAGCGGGATTCTCCATCCGGCCAGCCCTGTTTTCCAGCGCATCACTTCCGGGAGCGGATTCTCCGTCCGACCAGCCCTGTTTTCCAGCGCATCCCCGCCGGGAGCGGATTCTCCGTCCGACCAGCCCTGTTTTCCAGCGCATCCCCGCCGGGAGCGGGATCCTCCGTCCCGCTAGCCCTGTTTTCCAGCGCATCCCCGCCGGGAGCGGGATTCTCCATCCGGCCAGCCCTGTTTTCCAGCGCATCACTTCCGGGAGCGGATTCTCCGTCCGACCAGCCCTGTTTTCCAGCGCATCCCCGCCGGGAGCGGATTCTCCGTCCGACCAGCCCTGTTTTCCAGCGCATCCCCGCCGGGAGCGGGATTCTCCATCGTCCAGCCCTGTTTTCCAGCACTGCACACACTGCACTCCCCACACACACTGCACTCCCCACACACACTGCACTCCCCACACACACTGCACTCCCCGCACACACTGCACTACCCGCACACACTGCACTACCCACACACACTGCACTCCCCGCAAACACTGCACTACCCGCACACACTGCACTCCCCACACACACTGCACTACCCGCACACACTGCACTCCCCGCACACACTGCACTCCCCACACACACTGCACTCCCCACACACACTGCACTCCCCACACACACTGCACTCCCCGCACACACTGCACTCCCCGCACACACTGCACTACCCGCACACACTGCACTCCCCGCACACACTGCACTCCCCGCACACACTGCACTCCCCACACACACTGCACTTCCCCCACACACTGCACTCCCCACACACACTGCACTCCCCACACACACTGCACTCCCCACACACACTGCACTCCCCACACACACTGCACTCCCCACACACAATGCACTCCCCACACACACTGCACTCCCCACACACACTGCACTCCCCGCACACACTGCACTCCCCACACACACTGTACACCCCACACACACTGCACTCCCCACACACACTGCACTCCCCGCACACACTGCACTCCCCGCACACACTGCACTCCCCGCACGTACTGCACTCCCCCCACGCACTGCACTCCCCCCACACACACTGCACTCCCCACACTCACTGCACTCCCCACACACACTGCACTCCCCGCACGTACTGCACTCCCCCCACGCACTGCACTCCCCCCACACACACTGCACTCCCCGCACACACTGCACTCCCCACACACACTGCACTCCCCACACACACTGCACTCCCCACACACACTGCGCTCCCCACACACACTGCGCTCCCCACACACACTGCACTCCCCACACACACTGCACTCCCCGCACACACTGCACTCCCCGCACACACTGCACTCCCCGCACACACTGCACTCCCCGCACACACTGCACTCCCCGCACACACTGCACTCCCCGCACACACTGCACACCCCGCACACACTGCACTCCCCCCACACACTGCACTCCCCTCACACACTGCACTCCCCACACACACTGCACTCCCCACACACAGTGCACTCCCCGCACACACTGCACTCCCCACACATCTGCACTCCCCGCACCCACTGCACTCCCCACACACACTGCACTCCCCTCACACACTGCACTCCCCACACACACTGCATTCCCCGCACACACTGCACTCCCCGCACACACTGCACTCCCCGCACCCACTGCACTCCCCACACACACTGCACTCCCCTCACACACTGCACTCCCCACACACACTGCACTCCCCACACACACTGCATTCCCCGCACACACTGCATTCCCCGCACACACTGCACTCCCCACACACACTGCACTCCCCACACACTGCACTCCCCGCACACACTGCACTCCCCGCAGACATTGCACTCCCCGCACACACTGCACTCCCCGCAGACACTGCACTCCCCACACACACTGCACTCCCCGCACTCAGTGCACTCCCCGCACACAGTGCACTCCCCACACACACTGCACTCCCCGCACTAAGTGCACTCCCCGCACACAGTGCACTCCCCACACACACTGCACTCCCCGCACACACTGCACCCCCCGCACACACTGCACTCCCCGCACACACTGCACTCCCCGCACACACTGCACTCCCCGCACACACTGCACTCCCCGCACACACTGCACTCCCCGCACACACTGCACTCCCCACACACACTGCACTCCCCACACACACTGCACTCCCCGCACACAATGCACTCCCCACACACACTGCACTCCCCACACACACTGCACTCCCCGCACACACTGCACTCCCCACACACACTGTACACCCCACACACACTGCACTCCCCACACACACTGCACTCCCCGCACACACTGCACTCCCCGCACAGACTGCACTCCCCGCACGTACTGCACTCCCCCCACGCACTGCACTCCCCCCACACACACTGCACTCCCCACACTCACTGCACTCCCCACACACACTGCACTCCCCGCACGTACTGCACTCCCCCCACGCACTGCACTCCCCCCACACACACTGCACTCCCCGCACACACTGCACTCCCCACACACACTGCACTCCCCACACACACTGCACTCCCCACACACACTGCGCTCCCCACACACACTGCGCTCCCCACACACACTGCACTCCCCACACACACTGCACTCCCCGCACACACTGCACTCCCCGCACACACTGCACTCCCCGCACACACTGCACTCCCCGCACACACTGCACTCCCCGCACACACTGCACTCCCCGCACACACTGCACTCCCCGCACACACTGCACTCCCCGCACACACTGCACTCCCCGCACACACTGCACTCCCCGCACACACTGCACTCCCCGCACACACTGCACACCCCGCACACACTGCACTCCCCCCACACACTGCACTCCCCTCACACACTGCACTCCCCACACACACTGCACTCCCCACACACAGTGCACTCCCCGCACACACTGCACTCCCCACACATCTGCACTCCCCGCACCCACTGCACTCCCCACACACACTGCACTCCCCTCACACACTGCACTCCCCACACATCTGCACTCCCCGCACCCACTGCACTCCCCACACACACTGCACTCCCCTCACACACTGCACTCCCCACACACACTGCACTCCCCACACACACTGCATTCCCCGCACACACTGCACTCCCCGCACACACTGCACTCCCCGCACCCACTGCACTCCCCACACACACTGCACTCCCCTCACACACTGCACTCCCCACACACACTGCACTCCCCACACACACTGCATTCCCCGCACACACTGCATTCCCCGCACACACTGCACTCCCCACACACACTGCACTCCCCACACACTGCACTCCCCGCACACACTGCACTCCCCGCAGACATTGCACTCCCCGCACACACTGCACTCCCCGCAGACACTGCACTCCCCACACACACTGCACTCCCCGCACTCAGTGCACTCCCCGCACACAGTGCACTCCCCACACACACTGCACTCCCCGCACTAAGTGCACTCCCCGCACACAGTGCACTCCCCACACACACTGCACTCCCCGCACACACTGCACCCCCCGCACACACTGCACTCCCCGCACACACTGCACTCCCCACACTCACTGCACTCCCCACACTCACTGCACTCCGCACACACACTGCACTCCCCACACACACTGCACTCCCCTCACACACTGCACTCCCCGCACACACTGCACTCCCCGCACACACTGCACTCCCCGCACACACTGCACTCCCCGCACACACTGCACTCCCCGCACACACTGCACTCCCCGCACACACTGCACTCCCCGCACACACTGCACTCCCCGCACACACTGCACTCCCCACACACACTGCACTCCCCACACACACTGCACTCCCCGCACACAATGCACTCCCCACACACACTGCACTCCCCACACACACTGCACTCCCCGCACACACTGCACTCCCCACACACACTGTACACCCCACACACACTGCACTCCCCACACACACTGCACTCCCCGCACACACTGCACTCCCCGCACAGACTGCACTCCCCGCACGTACTGCACTCCCCCCACGCACTGCACTCCCCCCACACACACTGCACTCCCCACACTCACTGCACTCCCCACACACACTGCACTCCCCGCACGTACTGCACTCCCCCCACGCACTGCACTCCCCCCACACACACTGCACTCCCCGCACACACTGCACTCCCCACACACACTGCACTCCCCACACACACTGCACTCCCCACACACACTGCGCTCCCCACACACACTGCGCTCCCCACACACACTGCACTCCCCACACACACTGCACTCCCCGCACACACTGCACTCCCCGCACACACTGCACTCCCCGCACACACTGCACTCCCCGCACACACTGCACTCCCCGCACACACTGCACTCCCCGCACACACTGCACTCCCCGCACACACTGCACTCCCCGCACACACTGCACTCCCCGCACACACTGCACTCCCCGCACACACTGCACTCCCCGCACACACTGCACACCCCGCACACACTGCACTTCCCCCACACACTGCACTCCCCTCACACACTGCACTCCCCACACACACTGCACTCCCCACACACAGTGCACTCCCCGCACACACTGCACTCCCCACACATCTGCACTCCCCACACACACTGCACTCCCCTCACACACTGCACTCCCCACACACACTGCACTCCCCACACACACTGCATTCCCCGCACACACTGCATTCCCCGCACACACTGCACTCCCCACACACACTGCACTCCCCACACACTGCACTCCCCGCACACACTGCACTCCCCGCAGACATTGCACTCCCCGCACACACTGCACTCCCCGCAGACACTGCACTCCCCACACACACTGCACTCCCCGCACTCAGTGCACTCCCCGCACACAGTGCACTCCCCACACACACTGCACTCCCCGCACTAAGTGCACTCCCCGCACACAGTGCACTCCCCACACACACTGCACTCCCCGCACACACTGCACCCCCCGCACACACTGCACTCCCCGCACACACTGCACTCCCCACACTCACTGCACTCCCCACACTCACTGCACTCCGCACACACACTGCACTCCCCACACACACTGCACTCCCCTCACACACTGCACTCCCCGCACACACTGCACTCCCCGCACACACTGCACTCCCCGCACACACTGCACTCCCCGCACACACTGCACTCCCCGCACACACTGCACTCCCCGCACACACTGCACTCCCTGCACACACTGCACTGCCCACACACACTGCACTCCCCGCACACACTGCACTCCCCGCACACACTGCACTCCCCGCACACACTGCACTCCCCGCACACACTGCACTCCCCGCACACACTGCACTCCCCGCACACACTGCACTCCCCGCACACACTGCACTCCCCGCACACACTGCACTCCCCGCACACACTTCACTCCCCGCACACACTGCACTCCCCACACACACTGCACTCCCCACACACACTGCACTCCCATCACACACTGCACTCCCCGCACACACTGCACTCCCCGCACACACTGCACTCCCCGCACACACTGCACTCCCCACACACACTGCACTCCCCGCACACACTGCACTCCCCGCACACACTGCACTCCCCGCACACACTGCACTCCCCGCACACACTGCACTCCCCGCACACACTGCACTCCCCACACACACTGCACTCTCCACACACTGCACTCCCCACACACACTGCACTCCCCACACACACTGCACTCCTCGCACACACTGCACTCCCCACACACACTGCACTCCCCGCACACACTGCACTCCCCACACACACTCATCCCAGCTCCACTCCCCACACACACTCATCCCAGACACTCCCCTCACACACTCATCCCAGACAACACACTCCCCACACACACACTCATCCCAGCTCCAATCTCCACACACACTCATTCCAGATGCTCCCCACACACACTCATCCCAGCTCCACTCCCCACACACACTCATCCCAGACAACACACTCCCCACACACACTCATCCCAGACACTCCCCACACACACTCATCCCAGACACTCCCCACACACACTCATCCCAGACACTCCCCACACACACTCATCCCAGCTTCACTCCCGACACACATTCATCCCAGACACTCCCCACACACACACTCATCCCAGCTCCACTCCCCACATACACTCATCCCAGACAACACACTCCCCTCACACACTCATCCCAGACACTCCCCACACACACTCATCCCAGACTCTCCCCACACACACTGATCCCACCTCCACTCCCCACACACATTCATCGCAGACACTCCCCACACACACTCATTCCAGACAACACACTCCCCACACACACTCATCCCAGCTCCGATGCCCACACACACTCATCCCAGACAACACACTCCCCTCACACACTCATCCCAGACAACACACTCCCCTCACACACTCATCCCAGCTCCGCTGCCCACACACACTCATCCCAGACAACACACGACCCGCACACACTCATCCCAGACAACACACTCCCCTCACACACTCATCCCAGACAACTCACTCCCCTCACACACTCATCCCAGCTCCTCTCCCCTCACACACTCACCCCAGACAACACACTCCCCTCACACACTCATCCCAGACAACACACTCCACACACACACACTCATCCCAGACAACACACTCCCCACACACACTCATCCCAGCTCCACTCCTCACACACACTCATCCCAGACAACACACTCCCCACATACACTCATCCCAGACAACACACTCCCCTCACACACTCATCCCAGCTCCACTCCTCACACACACTCATCCCAGACAACACACTCCCCACATAGACTCATCCCAGCTCCACTCCCCACACACACTCATCCCAGACAACACACTCCCCACACACACTCATCCCAGCTCCACTCCTCACACACACTCATCCCAGACAACACACTCCCCACATACACTCATCCCAGCTCCACTCCTCACACACACTCATCCCAGACAACACACTCCCCACATACACTCATCCCAGCTCCACTCCTCACACACACTCATCCCAGACAACACACTCCCCACATACACTCATCCCAGCTCCACTCCCCACACACACTCATCCCAGACAACACACTCCCCACACACACTCATCCCAGCACCACTCCCCACACACACTCATCCCAGACAACACACTCCCCTCACACACTCATCCCAGACAACACACTCCCCACGCACACTCATCCCAGCTCCACTCCCCTCACACACTCATCCCAGCTCCAGTCCCCTCACACACTCATCCCAGCTCCACTCCCCTCACACACTCATCCCAGACAACACACTCCCCACGCACACTCATCCCAGCTCCACTCCCCTCACACACTCATCCCAGCTCCTGTCCCCTAACACACTCATCCCAGCTCCAGTTCCTCACACACTCATCCCAGCTCCACTCCCCACACACACTCATCCCAGCTCCACTCCCCTCACACACTCATCCCATCTCCTCTCCCCACACACACTCATCCCAGCTCCACTCCCCTCACACACTCATCCCAGCTCCACTCCCCACACACACTCATCCCAGCTCCACTCCCCTCACACACTCATCCCAGCTCCACTCCCCACACACACTCATCCCAGCTCCACTCCCCACACACACTCATCCCAGCTCCTCTCCCCACACACACTCATCCCAGCTCCACTCCCCTCACACACTCATCCCAGACAACACACTCCCCTCACACACTCATCCCAGACACGCCCCCACACGCTCATCCCAGACAACACACTCCCCACACACACTCATCCCAGACAACACACTCCCCACACACTCATAGAACATAGAACATAGAACAATACAGCGCAGTACAGGCCCTTCGGCCCACGATGTTGCACCGAAACAAAAGCCATCTAACCTACACTATGCCATTATCATCCATATGTTTATCCAATAAACTTTTAAATGCCCTCAATGTTGGCGAGTTCACTACTGTAGCAGGTAGGACATTCCACGGCCTCACTACTCTTTGCGTAAAGAACCTACCTCTGACCTCTGTCCTATATCTATTATCCCTCAGTTTAAAGTTATGTCCCCTCGTGCCAGCCATTTCCATCCGCGGGAGAAGGCTCTCACTGTCCAGAAGGCTCTCACTGTCCACCCTATCCAACCCCCTGATCAGTTTGTATGCCTCTATTAAGTCTCCTCTTAACCTTCTTCTCTCCAACGAAAACAACCTCAAGTCCATCAGCCTTTCCTCATAAGATTTTCCCTCCATACCAGGCAACATCCTGGTAAATCTCCTCTGCACCCGCTCCAAAGCCTCCACGTCCTTCCGATAATGCGGTGACCAGAACTGTACGCAATACTCCAAATGCGGCCGTACCAGAGTTCTGTACAGCTGCAACATGACCTCCCGACTCCGGAACTCAATCCCTCTACCAATAAAGGCCAACACTCCATAGGCCTTCTTCACAACCCAATCAACCTGGGTGGCAACTTTCAGGGATCTTTGTACATGGACACCTAGATCCCTCTGCTCATCCACACTTTCAAGAACTTTACCATTAGCCAAATATTCCGCATTCCTGTTATACCTTCCAAAGTGAATCACCTCACACTTCTCTTCATTAAACTCCATTTGCCACCTCTCAGCCCAGCACTGCAGCTTATCTATGTCCCTCTGTAACCTGCTACTTCCTTCCACACTATCGACAACACCACCGACTTTAGTATCGTCTGCAAATTTACTCACCCACCCTTCTGCGTCTTCCTCTAGGTCATTGATAAAAATGACAAACAGCAACGGCCCCAGAACAGATCCTTGTGGTACTCCACTTGTGACTGTACTCCATTCTGATCTCATCCCAGCTCCACTCCCCACACACACTCATCCCAGCACCACTCTCCACACACACTCATCCCAGACACTCCCCACACACACTCATCCCAGCTCCACTCCCCACACACACTCAGCCCAGACAACACACTCCCCTCACACACTCATCCCAGACAACACACTCCCCACGCACACTCATCCCAGCTCCACTCCCCTCACACACTCATCCCAGCTCCACTCCCCTCACACACTCATCCCAGCTCCACTCCCCTCATACACTCATCCCAGACAACACACTCCCCACACACACTCATCCCAGACACTCCCCACACACACTCATCCCAGACTCTCCCCACACACACTCATCCCACCTCCACTCCCCACACACATTCATCTCAGACACTCCCCACACACATCCCAGCTCCACTCCCCACACACACTCATCCCAGACAACACACTCCCCACACACACTCATCCCAGACAACACACTCCCCACACACACTCATCCCAGCTCCTCTCCCCTCACACACTCACCCCAGACAACACACTCCCCACACACACTCATCCCAGCTCCACTCTCCTCACACACTCATCCCAGCTCCACTCCCCACACACACTCATCCCAGCTCCACTCCCCTCGCAAACTCATCCAAGACAACACACTCCCCACACACACTCATCCCAGACAACACACTCCACACACAAACTCATCCCAGCTCCAGTCCCCACTCACACTCATCCGAGACACTCCACACACACACTCATCCCAGACAACACACTCCCCTCACACACTCATCCCAGCTCCACTCCCCTCACACACTCATACCAGCTCGACTCCCCTCACACACTCATCCCAGCTCCACTCCCCTCACACACTCATCCCAGCTCCACTCACCTCACACACTCATCCCAGCTCCACTCCCCTCACACACTCATCCCAGCTCCTCTCCCCTCACACACTCATCCCAGCTCCACTCCCCACACACACTCATCCCAGACAACACACTCCCCTCACAAACTCATCCCAGCTCCACTCCCCTCACACACTCATCCCCGACAACAAACTCCCCTCACACACTCATCCCAGCTCCACTCCCCTCACACACTCATCCCAGACACTCCCCACACACACTCATCCCAGACTCTCCCCACACACACTGATCCCACCTCCACTCCCCACACACATTCATCGCAGACACTCCCCACACACACTCATTCCAGACAACACACTCCCCACACACACTCATCCCAGCTCCGATGCCCACACACACTCATCCCAGACAACACACTCCCCTCACACACTCATCCCAGACAACACACTCCCCTCACACACTCATCCCAGCTCCGCTGCCCACACACACTCATCCCAGACAACACACGACCCGCACACACTCATCCCAGACAACACACTCCCCTCACACACTCATCCCAGACAACTCACTCCCCTCACACACTCATCCCAGCTCCTCTCCCCTCACACACTCACCCCAGACAACACACTCCCCTCACACACTCATCCCAGACAACACACTCCACACACACACACTCATCCCAGACAACACACTCCCCACACACACTCATCCCAGCTCCACTCCTCACACACACTCATCCCAGACAACACACTCCCCACATACACTCATCCCAGACAACACACTCCCCTCACACACTCATCCCAGCTCCACTCCTCACACACACTCATCCCAGACAACACACTCCCCACATAGACTCATCCCAGCTCCACTCCCCACACACACTCATCCCAGACAACACACTCCCCACACACACTCATCCCAGCTCCACTCCTCACACACACTCATCCCAGACAACACACTCCCCACATACACTCATCCCAGCTCCACTCCTCACACACACTCATCCCAGACAACACACTCCCCACATACACTCATCCCAGCTCCACTCCTCACACACACTCATCCCAGACAACACACTCCCCACATACACTCATCCCAGCTCCACTCCCCACACACACTCATCCCAGACAACACACTCCCCACACACACTCATCCCAGCACCACTCCCCACACACACTCATCCCAGACAACACACTCCCCTCACACACTCATCCCAGACAACACACTCCCCACACACACTCATCCCAGCTCCACTCCCCTCACACACTCATCCCAGCTCCAGTCCCCTCACACACTCATCCCAGCTCCACTCCCCTCACACACTCATCCCAGACAACACACTCCCCACGCACACTCATCCCAGCTCCACTCCCCTCACACACTCATCCCAGCTCCTGTCCCCTAACACACTCATCCCAGCTCCAGTTCCTCACACACTCATCCCAGCTCCACTCCCCACACACACTCATCCCAGCTCCACTCCCCTCACACACTCATCCCATCTCCTCTCCCCACACACACTCATCCCAGCTCCACTCCCCTCACACACTCATCCCAGCTCCACTCCCCACACACACTCATCCCAGCTCCACTCCCCTCACACACTCATCCCAGCTCCACTCCCCACACACACTCATCCCAGCTCCACTCCCCACACACACTCATCCCAGCTCCTCTCCCCACACACACTCATCCCAGCTCCACTCCCCTCACACACTCATCCCAGACAACACACTCCCCTCACACACTCATCCCAGACACGCCCCCACACGCTCATCCCAGACAACACACACCCCACACACACTCATCCCAGACAACACACTCCCCACACACTCATAGAACATAGAACATAGAACAATACAGCGCAGTACAGGCCCTTCGGCCCACGATGTTGCACCGAAACAAAAGCCATCTAACCTACACTATGCCATTATCATCCATATGTTTATCCAATAAACTTTTAAATGCCCTCAATGTTGGCGAGTTCACTACTGTAGCAGGTAGGACATTCCACGGCCTCACTACTCTTTGCGTAAAGAACCTACCTCTGACCTCTGTCCTATATCTATTATCCCTCAGTTTAAAGTTATGTCCCCTCGTGCCAGCCATTTCCATCCGCGGGAGAAGGCTCTCACTGTCCACCCTATCCAACCCCCTGATCAGTTTGTATGCCTCTATTAAGTCTCCTCTTAACCTTCTTCTCTCCAACGAAAACAACCTCAAGTCCATCAGCCTTTCCTCATAAGATTTTCCCTCCATACCAGGCAACATCCTGGTAAATCTCCTCTGCACCCGCTCCAAAGCCTCCACGTCCTTCCGATAATGCGGTGACCAGAACTGTACGCAATACTCCAAATGCGGCCGTACCAGAGTTCTGTACAGCTGCAACATGACCTCCCGACTCCGGAACTCAATCCCTCTACCAATAAAGGCCAACACTCCATAGGCCTTCTTCACAACCCAATCAACCTGGGTGGCAACTTTCAGGGATCTTTGTACATGGACACCTAGATCCCTCTGCTCATCCACACTTTCAAGAACTTTACCATTAGCCAAATATTCCGCATTCCTGTTATACCTTCCAAAGTGAATCACCTCACACTTCTCTTCATTAAACTCCATTTGCCACCTCTCAGCCCAGCACTGCAGCTTATCTATGTCCCTCTGTAACCTGCTACTTCCTTCCACACTATCGACAACACCACCGACTTTAGTATCGTCTGCAAATTTACTCACCCACCCTTCTGCGTCTTCCTCTAGGTCATTGATAAAAATGACAAACAGCAACGGCCCCAGAACAGATCCTTGTGGTACTCCACTTGTGACTGTACTCCATTCTGATCTCATCCCAGCTCCACTCCCCACACACACTCATCCCAGCACCACTCTCCACACACACTCATCCCAGACACTCCCCACACACACTCATCCCAGCTCCACTCCCCACACACACTCAGCCCAGACAACACACTCCCCTCACACACTCATCCCAGACAACACACTCCCCACGCACACTCATCCCAGCTCCACTCCCCTCACACACTCATCCCAGCTCCACTCCCCTCACACACTCATCCCAGCTCCACTCCCCTCATACACTCATCCCAGACAACACACTCCCCACACACACTCATCCCAGACACTCCCCACACACACTCATCCCAGACTCTCCCCACACACACTCATCCCACCTCCACTCCCCACACACATTCATCTCAGACACTCCCCACACACATCCCAGCTCCACTCCCCACACACACTCATCCCAGACAACACACTCCCCACACACACTCATCCCAGACAACACACTCCCCACACACACTCATCCCAGCTCCTCTCCCCTCACACACTCACCCCAGACAACACACTCCCCACACACACTCATCCCAGCTCCACTCTCCTCACACACTCATCCCAGCTCCACTCCCCACACACACTCATCCCAGCTCCACTCCCCTCGCAAACTCATCCAAGACAACACACTCCCCACACACACTCATCCCAGACAACACACTCCACACACAAACTCATCCCAGCTCCAGTCCCCACTCACACTCATCCGAGACACTCCACACACACACTCATCCCAGACAACACACTCCCCTCACACACTCATCCCAGCTCCACTCCCCTCACACACTCATACCAGCTCGACTCCCCTCACACACTCATCCCAGCTCCACTCCCCTCACACACTCATCCCAGCTCCACTCACCTCACACACTCATCCCAGCTCCACTCCCCTCACACACTCATCCCAGCTCCTCTCCCCTCACACACTCATCCCAGCTCCACTCCCCACACACACTCATCCCAGACAACACACTCCCCTCACAAACTCATCCCAGCTCCACTCCCCTCACACACTCATCCCCGACAACAAACTCCCCTCACACACTCATCCCAGCTCCACTCCCCTCACACACTCATCCCAGACAACACACTCCCCTCACACACTCATCCCAGACACTCCCCTCACACACTCATCCCAGACAACACACTCCCCACACACACTCATCCCAGCTCCACTCTCCACACACACTCATCCCAGACACTCCCCACACACACTCATCCCAGCTCCACTCCCCACACACACTCATCCCAGACAACACACTCCCCACACACACTCATCGCAGACACTCCCCACACACACTCATCCCAGACACTCCCCACACACACTCATCCCAGCTCCACTCCCCACACACATTCATCCCAGAGGCTCCCCACACACACTCATCCCAGCTCCACACCCCACACACATTCATCCCAGACACTCCCCACAAACACTCGTCCCAGCTAAACTCCTCACACACACTCATCCCAGACAACACACTCCCCACACACACTCATCCCAGACACTCCCCACACACACTCATCCCAGACTCTCCCCACACACACTCATCCCACCTCCACTCCCCACACACATTCATCCCAGACACTCCCCACACACACTCATCCCAGCTCCAATCCCCACACACACTCATCCCAGACAACACACTCCCCACACACACTCATCCCAGCTCCGCTGCCCACACACACTCATCCCAGACAAAACACTCCCCTCACACACTCATCCCAGCTCCGCTGCCCACACACACTCATCCCAGACAACACACTCCCCTCACACACTCATCCCAGCTCCGCTGCCCACATACACACATCCCAGACAACACATTACCCTCACACACTCACCCCAGACAACACACTCCCCACACACACTCATCCCAGCTCCACTCCCCTCACACACTCATCCCAGACAACACACTCCCCACACACACTCTTCCCAGCTCCACATCCCTCGCAAACACATCCCAGACAACACACTCCCCACACAAACTCATCCCAGCTCCAGTCCCCACTCACACTCATCCGAGACACTCCACACACACACTCATCCCAGACAACACACTCCCCTCACACACTCATCCCAGCTTCACTCCCCTCACACACTCATCCCAGCTCCACTCTCCACACACACTCATCCCAGACACTCCCCACACACACTCATCTCAGCTCCACTCCCCACACACACTCATCCCAGACAACACACTCCCCACACACACTCATCCCAGACACTCCCCACATACATTCATCCCAGACACTCCCCACACACACTCATCCCAGCTCCACTCCCCACACACACTCATCCCAGACACTCCCCACACACACTCATCCCAGCTCCACTCCCCACACACACTCATCCCAGCTCCACTCCCCACACACACTCATCCCAGCTCCACTCCCCACACACACTCATCCCAGACAACACACTCCCCACACACACTCATCCCAGCTCCACTCACCTCACACACTCATCCCAGACAACACACTCCCCACACACACTCATCCCAGCTCCACTCCCCACACACACTCATCCCAGCTCCACTCCCCACACACACTCATCCCAGGCAACACACTCCCCACACACACTCATCCCAGACACTCCCCACATACACTCATCCCAGACACTCCCCACACACACTCATCCCAGCTCCACTCCCCTCACACACTCATCCCAGCTCCACTCCCCACACACACTTATCCCAGAAAACACGCTCCCCTCACACACTCATCCCAGACACTCCCCACACACACTCATCCCAGACTCTCCCCACACACACTCATCCCAGACAACACACTCCCCACACACACTCATCCCAGCTCCACTCCCCACACACACTCATCCCAGCTCCACTCCCCACACACACTCATCCCAGGCAATACACTCCCCACACACACTCATCCCAGACACTCCCCACATACACTCATCCCAGACACTCCCCACACACACTCATCCCAGCTCCACACCCCTCACACACTCATCCCAGCTCCACTCCCCACACACACTCATCCCAGACAACACGCTCCCCTCACACACTCATCCCAGACACTCCCCACACACACTCATCCCAGACTCTCCCCACACACACTCATCCCAGCTCCACTCCCCACACACACTCATCCCAGCTCCACTCACCTCACACACTCATCCCAGCTCCACTCCTCTCACACACTCATCCCAGCTCCACTCCCCTCACACACTCATCCCAGACACTCCCCACACACACTCATCCCAGACTCTCCCCACACACACTCATCCCAGCTCCACTCCCTACACACACTCATCCCAGCTCCACTCCCCACACACACTCATCCCAGCTCCGCTGCCCACACACACTCATTCCAGACAACACACTCCCCTCACACACTCATCCCAGCTCCACTCCCCTCACACTCTCATCCCAGACAACACACTCCCCTCACACACTCATCCCAGCTCCACTCCCCACACACACTCATCCCAGCTCCACTCCACACACACACTCATCCCAGCTCCACTCCCCTCACACACTCATCCCAGCTCCGCTGCCCACACACACTCATCCCAGACACGCCCCACACACACTCATCCAAGACAACACATTCCCCTCACACACTCATCCCAGCTCCACTCCTCTCACACACTCATCCCAGCTCCACTCCCCTCACACACTCACCCCAGACAACACACTCCCCTCACACACTCATCCAAGACAACACACTACCTCACACACTCATCCCAGACAACACACTCCCCTCACACACTCATCCCAGCTCAGCTGCCCCTCACACACTCACCCCAGACAATACACTCCCCACACACACTCATCCCAGCTCCATTCCCCTCACACACTCATCCCAGACAACACACTCCCCTCACACACTCATCCCAGACAACACACTCCCCTCACACACTCATCCCAGCTCCACTCCCCTCACACACTCATCCCATCTCCACTCTCCACACACACTCATCCCAGACAACACACTCCCCTCACACACTCATCCCAGACAACACACTCCCCAGACACACTCATCCCAGACTCTCCCCACACACACTCATCCCAGCTCCACTCCCCACACACACTCATCCCAGCTCCACTCCCCACATACACTCATCCCAGCTCCGCTGCCCACACACACTCATTCCAGACAACACACTCCCCTCACACACTCATCCCAGCTCCACTCCCCTCACACACTCATCCCAGCTCCGCTGCCCACACACACTCATCCCAGACAACACACTACCCTCACACACTCATCCCAGCTCCACTCTCCTCACACACTCATCCCAGCTCCACTCCCCACACACACTCATCCCAGCTCCACTCACCTCACACACTCATCCCAGCTCCACTCCCCACACACACTCATCCCAGCTCCACTCCCCTCACACACTCATCCCAGCTCCACTCCCCACACACACTCATCCCAGCTCCACTCCCCTCACACACTCATCCCAGCTCCACTCCCCTCACACACTCATCCCAGCTCCACTCCCCTCACACACTCACCCCAGACAACACACTCCCCTCACACACTCATCCAAGACAACACACTACCTCACACACTCATCCCAGACAACACACTCCCCTCACACACTCATCCCAGCTCAGCTGCCCCTCACACACTCACCCCAGACAATACACTCCCCACACACACTCATCCCAGCTCCACTCCCCTCACACACTCATCCCAAACAACACACTCCCCTCACACACTCATCCCAGCTCCACTCCCCTCACACACTCATCCCAAACAACACACTCCCCACACACACTCATCCCATCTCCACTCCCCACACACACTCATCCCAGCTCCACTCCCCACACACACTCATCCCAGCTCCACTCCCCACACACACTCATCCCAGCTCCACTCTCCACACACACTCATCCCAGCTCCACTCCCCACACACACTCATCCCAGCTCCACTCCACACACACTCATCCCAGACAACACACTCCCCACATACACTCATCCCAGCTCCAGTCCCCACTCACACTCATCCCAGAAACTCCACACACACACTCACCCCAGACAATACACTCCCCACACACACTCATCCCAGCTCCACTCCCCTCACACACTCATCACAGACACTCCCCACACACACTCATCCCAGCTCCTGTCCCCTCACACACTCATCCCAGCTCCACTCCCCTCACACACTCATCCCAGCTCCACTCTCCACACACACTCATCCCAGCTCCACTCCCCACACACACTCATCCCAGCTCCACTCCACACACACTCATCCCAGACAACACACTCCCCACACACACTCATCCCAGCTCCACTCTCCACACACACTCATCCCAGACACTCCCCACACACACTCATCCCAGCTCCACTCCCCACACACACTCATCCCAGCTCCACTCCCCTCGCAAAATCGTCCCAGGCAACACACTCCCCTCACACACTCATCCCATACTACACACTCCCCACACACACTCATCCCAGACAACACACTCCCCACACACACTCATCCCAGCTCCACTCTCCACACACACTCATCCCAGCTCCACTCCCCACACACACTCATCCCAGGCAACACACTCCCCACACACACTCATCCCAGCTCCACTCCCCTCACACACTCATCCCAGCTCCACTCCCCACACACACTCATCCCAGCTCCACTCCCCTCACACACTCATCCCAGACACGCCCCACACACACTCATCCCAGACAACACACTCCCCTCACACACTCATCCCAGCTCCACTCCCCTCACACACTCATCCCAGCTCCACTCCCCTCACACACTCATCCCAGACAACACACTCCCCTCATACACTCATCCCAGACAACACACTCCCCACGCACACTCATCCCAGCTCCACTCCCCACACACACTCATCCCAGCTCCACTCACCTCACACACTCATCCCAGCTCCACTTCCTCACACACTCATCCCAGCTCCACTCCCCTCACACACTCATCCAGCTCCACTCCCCTCACACACTCATCCCAGACAACACACTCCCCTCATACACTCATCCCAGACAACACACTCCCCACGCACACTCATCCCAGCTCCACTCCCCACACACACTCATCCCAGCTCCACTCCCCACACACACTCATCCCAGCTCCACTCCCCACACACACTCATCCCAACTCCACTCCCCTCACACACTCATCCCAGACAACACACTCCCCTCACACACTCATCCCAGCTCCACTCCCCTCACACACTCATCCCAGACAATCCCCACACACTCATCCCAGACAACACACTACCCACACACACTCATCCCAGCTCCACTCCCCTCATACACTCATCCCAGACAACACACTCCCCTCACACACTCATCCCAGATAACACACTCCCCACACACTCATCCCATCTCCACTCCCCACACACACTCATCCCAGAAAACACATTCCCCATCACGCACTCATCCCAGCTCCTCTCCCCTCACACACTCATCCCAGCTCCTCTCCCCACACACACTCATCCCAGCTGCACTCCCCACACACACTCATCCCAGCTCCACTTCCTGACACACTCTTCCCAATTCTACTCCCCACACACACTCATCCCAGACAACACACTCCCCTCACACACTCATCCCAGCTCCACTCCCCTCTCACACTCATCCCAGACAATCCCCACACACTCATCCCAGACAACACACTCCCCACACACTCATCCCAACTCCACTCCCCACACACACTCAGCCCAGACACTCCCCTCACACACTCATCCCAGACAACACACTCCCCACACACACTCATCCCAGCTCCACTCTCCACACACACTCATCCCAGTCACTCCCCACACACACTCATCGCAGCTCCACTCCCCACACACACTCATCCCAGACAACACACTCCCCACACACACTCATCCCAGACACTCCCCACACACACTCATCCCAGACACTACCCACACACACTCATCCCAGCTCCACTCCCCACACACATTCATCCCAGACACTCCCCACACACACTCATCCCAGCTCCACTCCCCACACACACTCATCCCAGACAACACACTCCCCACACACACTCATCCCAGACACTCCCCACACACACTCTTCCCAGACTCTCCCCACACACACTCATCCCACCTTCACTCCCCACACATTCATCCCAGACACTCCCCACACACACTCATCCCAGCTCCACCCGCCACACACACTCATCCCAGACAACACACACCCCACACACACTCATCCCAGCTCCGCTGCCCACACACACTCATCCCAGACAACACACTCCCCTCACAGACTCATCCCAGCTCCGCTGCCCACACACACTCATCCCAGACAACACACTACCCTCAGACACTCATCCCAGACAACATACTCCCCACTCACACTCATCCCAGCTCCTCTCCCCTCACACACTCACCCCAGACAACACACTCCCCACACACACTCATTCCAGTTCCACTCCCCTCACACACTCATCCCAGCTCCACTCCCCTCGCAAACTCATCCCAGACAACACACTCCCCAGATACATTCATCCCAGACAACACACTCCCCACACAAACTCATCCCAGCTCCAGTCCCCACTCACACTCATCCCAGACACTCCACACACACACTCATCCCAGACAACACACTTCGCACACACACTCATCCCAGCTCCACTCCCCTCGCAAACTCATCTCAGGCAACATACTCCCCTCACACAGTCATCCCATACTACACACTCCCCACACACACTCATCCCAGACAACACACTCCCGACACACACTCATCCCAGCTCCACTCCCCTCACACACTCATCCCAGCTGCACTCCTCACACACACTCATCCCAGACAACACTCCCCACACACACTCATCCCAGCTCCACTCTCCTCACACACTCATCCCAGACAACACACTCCCCTCACACACTCATCCCAGACAACACACTCCCCACACACACTCATCCCAGCTCCACTCCCCTCACACACTCATCCCAGCTCCACTCCCCTCACACACTCATCCCAGCTCCACTCCCCTCATACACTCATCCCAGCTCCACTCCCCTCACACACTCATCCCAGACAACACACTCCCAAACACACACTCATCCCAGCTCCACTCACCTCACACACTCATCCCAGACAACACACTCCCAAACACGCACTCATCCTAGCTCCTGTCCCCACACACACTCATCCCAGCCCCACTTCCTCACACACTCATCGCAGCTCGACTCCCCACACACACTCATCCCAGCTCCACTCCCTTCACACACTCATCCCAGCTCCACTTCCTCACACACTCATCCCAACTCCACTCAGCACACACACTCATCCCAGACAACACACTCCCCTCACACACTCATCCCAGCTCCACTCCCCTCACACACTCATCCCAGACAACACACTCCCCTCATACACTCATCCCAGACACGCCCCACACACGCTCATCCCAGGCAACACACTCCCCACACACACTCATCCCAGCTCCACTCCCCTCACACACTCATCCCAGACAACACACTCCCCTCACACACTCATCCCAGACACGCCCCACACACGCTCATCCCAGACAACACACTCCCCACACACACTCATCCCAGACAACACACTCCCCACACACACTCATCCCAGACAACACACTCCCCACACACACTCACCCCAGACACTGCCCTCATACACTCATCCCAGACAACATACTCCCCACAAACACTCATCCCAGCTCCACTCCCCACACACACTCATCACAGACAACACACTCCCCACACACACTCATCCCAGACACTCCCCACACACACTCATCCCAGACACTCCCCACACACTCATCCCAGCTCCACTCCCCATACACATTCATCCCAGACACTCCCCACACACACTCATCCCAGCTCCACTCCTCACACACACTCATCCCAGGCAACACACTCCCCACACACACTCATCCCAGACTCTCCCCACAAACACTCATCCCACCTCCACTCCCCACACACATTCATCCCAGACTCTCCCCACACACACTCATCCCAGCTCCACTCCCCTCACACACTCATCCCAGACAATCTCGACACACTCATCCCAGACAACACACTCCCCACACACACTCATCCCAGCTCCGCTGCCCACACACACCCATCCCAGACAACACACTCCCCTCACACACTCATCCCAGCTCCGCTGCCCACACACACTCATCCCAGACAACATACTACCCTCACACACACATCCCAGACAACATACTCCCCACTCACACTCATCCCAGCTCCTCTCCCCTCACACACTCATCCCAGCTCCACTCCCCACACACACTCATCGCAGCTCCACTCCCCTCGCAAACCCATCCCAGACAAAACACTCCCCACACAGACTCATCCCAGACAACACACTCCCCACACAAACTCATCCCAGCTCCAGTTCCCACTCACACTCATCCGAGACGCTCCCCACACACACTCATCCCAGACAACACACTCCCCACACACACTCATCCCAGCTCCACTCCCCACACTAACTCATCCCAGCTCCACACCCCTCGCAAACTCATCCCAGGCAACACACTCCCGTCACACACTCATCCCATACTACAAACTCCCCACACACACTCATCCCAGACAACACACTCCCCACACACACTCATCCCAGCTCCACTCCCCTCACACACTCATCCCAGCTCGACTCCTCACACACACTCATCCCAGACAACACACTCCCCACACACACTCATCCCAGACAACACACTCCCCTCACACACTCACCCCAGACAGCACACTCCCCACGCACACTCATCCCAGCTCCACTCCCCTCACACACTCATCCCAGCTCCACTCCCCTCATACACTCATCCCAGACAACACACTCCCCTCACACACTCATCCCAGCTCCACTCCCCTCACACACTCATCCCAGACAACACACTCCCCTAACACACTCATCCCAGCTCCACTCCCCTCACACACTCATCCCAGCTCCACTCCCCACACACACTCATCCCAACTCCACTCCACACACAAACTCATCCCAGACAACACACTCCCCTCACACACTCATCCCAGCTCCACTCCCCACACACACTCATCACAGACACTCCCCACACACACTCATCCCAGACAACACACTCCCCTCACACACTCATCCCAGACACGCCCCACACACACTCATCCCAGACAACACACTCCCCACACACACTCATCCCAGCTCCAGTCCCCTCACACACTCATCACAGACAACACACTCCCCTCACACACTCATCCCAGCTCCACTCCCCTCACACACTCATCCCAGCTCCACTCCCCTCACGCACTCATCCCAGCTCCACTCCCCACACACACTCATCCCAGCTCCACTCCTCTCACACACTCATCCCAGACAACACACTCCCCACACACACTCATCCCAGCTCCACTCCCCTCACACACTCATCCCAGCTCCACTCCCCTGATACACTCATCCCAGCTCCACTCCCCACACACACTCATCCCAGCTCCACTCCTCTCACACACTCATCCCAGACAACACACTCCCCACACACACTCATCCCAGCTCCACTCCCCTCACACACTCATCCCAGCTCCACTCCCCTGATACACTCATCCCAGCTCCACTCCCCTCACACACTCATCCCAGCTCCACTCCTCTCACACACTCATCCCAGCTCCACTCCCCTCACACACTCATCCCAGCTCCACTCCCCTCACACACTCATCCCAGCTCCACTCCCCTCACACACTCATCCCAGACAACACACTCCCCTCACGCACTCATCCCAGCTCCACTCCCCACACACACTCATCCCAGCTCCACTCCTCTCACACACTCATCCCAGAAAACACACTCCCCTCACGCACTCATCCCAGCTCCACTCCCCACACACACTCATCCCAGACACTCCCCTCACACACTCATCCCAGACAACACACTCCCCTCACACACTCATCCGAGCTCCACTCCCCTCACACACTCATCCCAGACAACACACTCACCTCACACACTCATCCCAGCTCCACTCTCCTCACACACTCATCCCAGCTCCTCTCCCCACACACACTCATCCCAGCTCCACTCCCCTCACACACTCATCCCAGCTCCACTCCCCTCACACACTCATCCCAACTCCACTCCACACACACACTCATCCCAGACAACACACTCCCCTCACACACTCATCCCAGCTCCACTCCCCTCACACACTCATCCCAGACACTCCCCTCACACACTCATTCCAGACACTCCCCACACAGACTCATTCCAGCTCCACTCCCCTCACTCACTCATCCCAGACAACACACTCCCCTCACACACTCATCCCAGACACGCACCACACACGCTCATCCCAGACAACACACTCCCCACACACACTCATCCCAGACAACACACTCCCCACACACTCATCCCATCTCCACTCCCCACACACACCCACCCCAGACACTCCCCTCACACACTCATCTCAGACAACACACTCCCCTCACACACTCATCCCAGCTCCACTCCCCTCACACACTCATCCCAGACTCTCCACACACACACTCATCCCAGAAAACACACTCCCCATCACGCACTCATCCCAGCTCCACTCCCCACACACACTCATCCCAGCTCCTCTCCCCTCACACACTCATCCCAGCTCCTCTCCCCACACACACTCATCCAAGCTCCACTCCCCTCACACACTCATCCCAGACTCTCCCCACACACACTCATCCCAGAAAACACACTCCCCATCACGCACTCATCCCAGCTCCACTCCCCACACACACTCATCCCAGCTCCTCTCCCCTCACACACTCATCCCAGCTCCTCTCCCCTCACACACTCATCCCAGCTCCTCTCCCCACACACACTCATCCAAGCTCCACTCCCCTCACACACTCATCCCAGACAATCCCCACACACTCATCCCAGACAACACACTCCCCACACACACTCATCCCAGACAACACACTCCCCACACACACTCATCCAAGACACTCCCCACACACGCTCATCCCAGCTCCACTCCCCACACACACTCATCCCAGCTCCTCTCCCCTCACACACTCATCCCAGCTCCACTCCCCACACAAACTCATCCAAGCTCCACTCCCCTCACACACTCATCCCAGCTCCACTCCCCTCACACACTCATCCCAGACAACACACTCCCCTCACACACTCACCCCAGACAGCACACTCCCCACGCACACTCATCCCAGCTCCACTCCCCTCACACACTCATCCCAGCTCCACTCCCCTCATACACTCATCCCAGACAACACACTCCCCACACAAACTCATCCCAGCTCCACTCCCCACACAAACTCATCCCAGACAACACACTCCCCACACAAACTCATCCCAGCTCCACTCCCCTCACGCACTCATCCCAGCTCCACTCCACACACACACTCATCCCAGACAACACACTCCCCTCACACACTCATCCCAGACAACACACTCCCCACACACACTCATCCCAGCTCCACTCTCCTCACACACTCACCCCAGACACTCCCCTCACACACTCATCCCAGCTCCACTCCCCTCACACACTCATCCCAGACACTCCCCTCACACACTCATCCCAGCTCCACTCCCCATCACGCACTCATCCCAGCTCCACTCCCCTCACACACTCATCCCAGCTCCACTCCCCACACAATCTCATCCCAACTCCACTCCACACACACACTCATCCCAGACAACACACTCCCCTCACACACTCATCCCAGCTCCACTCTCCTCACACACTCACCCCAGACACTCCACACACAAACTCATCCCAGACAACACACTCCCCACACAAACTCATCCCAGCTCCACTCCCCTCACGCACTCATCCCAGCTCCACTCCACACACACACTCATCCCAGACAACACACTCCCCTCACTCACTCATCCCAGACAACACACTCCCCTCGCACACTCATCCCAGCTCCACTCCCCTCACACACTCATCCCAGACAACACACTCCCCTCACACACTAATCCCAGCTCCACTCCCCTCACACACTCATCCCAGCTCCACTCCCCTCACACACTCATCCCAGCTCCACTCCCCACACACACTCATCCCAGCTCCACTCCCCACACACACTCATCCCAGCTCCACTCCCCTCACACACTCATCCCAGACAACACACTCCCCTCACACACTCATCCCAGCTCCACTCCCCTCACACACTCATCCCAGATAACACACTCCCCTCACACACTCATCCCAGCTCCACTCCCCTCACACACTCATCCCAGACAACACACTCCCCTCACACACCCTTCCCAGCTCCACTCCCCTCACACACTCATCCCAGACAACACACTCCCCTCACACACTCATCCCAGCTCCACTCCCCACACATGCTCATCCCAGACAACACACTCCCCAGCACGCACTCATCCCAGCTCCACTCCCCACACACACTCATCCCAGCTCCACTCCCCACACTCATCCCAGCTCCACACCCCTCACACATTCATCCCAACTCCACTCCGCGCACACACTCATCCCAGACAACACACTCCCCTCACACACTCATCCCAGCTCCACTCCCCTCACACTCATCCCAGACAACACACTCCCCACACACAGTCATCCCAGACAACACACTCCCCTCATACACTCATCCCAGACAACACACTCCCCTCACACACTCATCCCATACACGCCCCACACACGCTCATCCCAGACAACACACTCCCCACACACACTCATCCCAGACAACACACTCCCCACACACTCATCCCAGCTCCTCTCCCCACACACACTCACCCCAGACACTCCCCTCACACACTCATCCCAGACAACACACTCCCCACACACTCATCCCAGCTCCTCTCCCCTCACACACTCACCCCAGACACTCCTCTCACACACTCATCCCAGACAACACACTCCCCACACACACTCATCCCAGCTCCACTCTCCACACACACTCATCCCAGGCACTCCCCACACACACTCATCCCAGCTCCACTCCCCACACACACTCATCCCAGACAACACACTCCCCACACACACTCATCCCAGACACTCCCCACACACACTCATCCCAGACACTCCCCACACACACTCATCCCAGCTCCACTCCCCACACACACTCATCCCAGACTCTCCCCACACACACTCATCGCACCTCCACTCCCCAAACACATTCATCGCAGACACTCCCCACACACACTCATCCCAGCTCCGCTGCCCACACACACTCATCCCAGACAACACACTCCCCTCACACACTCATCCCAGCTCCACTCTCCACACACACTCATCCCAGACAACACACTCCCCTCACACACTCATCCCAGCTCCGCTGCCCACACACACTCATCCCAGACAACACACTACCCTCACACACTCATCCCAGACAACACACTCCCCTCACACACTCATCCCAGCTCTGCTGCCCACATACACACATCCCAGACAACACACTACCCTCACACACTCACCCCAGACAACACACTCCCCACCCACACACTCATCCCAGCTCCACTCCCCTCACACACTCATCCCAGCTCCACTCCCCACACACACTCATCCCAGCTCCACATCCACTCACACACTCATACCAGCTCCACTCCCCTCACACACTCATCCCAGCTCCACTCCCCTCACACACTCATTCCAGCTCCACTCCCCTCACACACTCATCCCCGCTCCACTCCCCACACACACTCATCCCAGCTCCACATCCCCTCAGACACTCATCCCAGCTCCACTCCCCACACACACTCATCCCAGCTCCACTCCCCTCACACACTCATCCCAGCTCCACTCCTCTCACACACTCATCCCAGCTCCACTCCCCTCACACACACATCCCAGCTCCAGTCCGCACTCACACTCATCCGAGACACTCCACACACACACTCATCCCAGACAACACACTCCCCTCACACATTCATCCCAGCTCCACTCCCCACACACACTCATCCCAGCTCCACTCTCCACACACACTCATCCCAGACAACACACTCCCCTCATACACTCATCCCAGACAACACACTCCCCTCACACACTCATCCCAGCTCCACTCCCCTCACACACTCATCCCAGAAAACACACTCCCCATCACGCACTCATCCCAGCTCCTGTCCCCTCACACACTCATCCCAGCTCCACTCCCCTCACACACTCATCCCAGCTCCACTCCCCTCACACACTCATCCCAGAAAACACACTCCCCTCACACACTCATCCCAGCTCCTCTCCCCTCACACACTCATCCCAGCTCCACTTCCTCAAACACTCATCCCATCTGCACTCCCCTCACACACTCATCCCAGACAACACACTCCCCTCACACACTCATCACAACTCCACTCCCCTCAAACACTCATCTCAGACAATCCCCACACACTCATCCCAGACAACACACTCCCCACACACACTCATCCCAGCTCCACTCCCCTCACACATTCATCCTAGACAACACACTCCCCTCACACACTCATCCCATACACGCCCCACACACGCTCATCCCAGACAACACACTCCCCACACACACTCATCCCAGACAACACACTCCCCACACACTCATCCCAGCTCCACTCCCCTCACACACTCATCCCAGCTCCACTCCCCTCACACACTCATCCCAGCTCCACTCCCCACACACACTCATCCCAGCTCCACTCCCCACACACACTCATCCCAGCTCCACTCCCCTCACACACTCATCCCAGACAACACACTCCCCTCACACACTCATCCCAGCTCCACTCCCCTCACACACTCATCCCAGATAACACACTCCCCTCACACACTCATCCCAGCTCCACTCCCCACACACACTCATCCCAGCTCCACTCCCCTCACACACTCATCCCAGACAACACACTCCCCTCACACACTCTTCCCAGCTCCACTCCCCTCACACACTCATCCCAGACAACACACTCCCCTCACACACTCATCCCAGCTCCACTCCCCACACATGCTCATCCCAGACAACACACTCCCCAGCACGCACTCATCCCAGCTCCACTCCCCACACACACTCATCCCAGCTCTACTCCCCACACACACTCATCCCAGCTCCACTCCCCACACTCATCCCAGCTCCACACCCCTCACACATTCATCCCAACTCCACTCCGCGCACACACTCATCCCAGACAACACACTCCCCTCACACACTCATCCCAGCTCCACTCCCCTCACACTCATCCCAGACAACACACTCCCCACACACAGTCATCCCAGACAACACACTCCCCTCATACACTCATCCCAGACAACACACTCCCCTCACACAGTCATCCCATACACGCCCCACACACGCTCATCCCAGACAACACACTCCCCACACACACTCATCCCAGACAACACACTCCCCACACACTCATCCCAGCTCCTCTCCCCTCACACACTCACCCCAGACACTCCCCTCACACACTCATCCCAGACAACACACTCCCCACACACTCATCCCAGCTCCTCTCCCCTCACACACTCACCCCAGACACTCCTCTCACACACTCATCCCAGACAACACACTCCCCACACACACTCATCCCAGCTCCACTCTCCACACACACTCATCCCAGACACTCCCCACACACACTCATCCCAGCTCCACTCCCCACACACACTCATCCCAGACAACACACTCCCCACACACACTCATCCCAGAAACTCCCCACACACACTCATCCCAGACACTCCCCACACACACTCATCCCAGCTCCACTCCCCACACACACTCATCCCAGACTCTCCCCACACACACTCATCGCACCTCCACTCCCCAAACACATTCATCCCAGACACTCCCCACACACACTCATCCCAGCTCCACTCCCCACACACATTCATCCCAGACAAAACACTCCCCACACACACTCATCCCAGCTCCGCTGCCCAAACACACTCATCCCAGACAACACACTCCCCTCACACACTCATCCCAGCTCCGCTGCCCACACACACTCATCCCAGACAACACACTACCCTCACACACTCATCCCAGACAACACACTCCCCTCACACACTCTTCCCAGCTCTGCTGCCCACATACACACATCCCAGACAACACACTACCCTCACACACTCACCCCAGACAACACACTCCCCACCCACACACTCATCCCAGCTCCACTCCCCTCACACACTCATCCCAGCTCCACTCCCCACACACACTCATCCCAGCTCCACATCCACTCACACACTCATACCAGCTCCACTCCCCTCACACACTCATCCCAGCTCCACTCCCCTCACACACTCATTCCAGCTCCACTCCCCTCACACACTCATCCCCGCTCCACTCCCCACACACACTCATCCCAGCTCCACATCCCCTCAGACACTCATCCCAGCTCCACTCCCCACACACACTCATCCCAGCTCCACTCCCCTCACACACTCATCCCAGCTCCACTCCTCTCACACACTCATCCCAGCTCCACTCCCCTCACACACACATCCCAGCTCCAGTCCGCACTCACACTCATCCGAGACACTCCACACACACACTCATCCCAGACAACACACTCCCCTCACACATTCATCCCAGCTCCACTCCCCACACACACTCATCCCAGCTCCACTCTCCACACACACTCATCCCAGACAACACACTCCCCTCATACACTCATCCCAGACAACACACTCCCCTCACACACTCATCCCAGCTCCACTCCCCTCACACACTCATCCCAGAAAACACACTCCCCATCACGCACTCATCCCAGCTCCTGTCCCCTCACACACTCATCCCAGCTCCACTCCCCTCACACACTCATCCCAGCTCCACTCCCCTCACACACTCATCCCAGAAAACACACTCCCCTCACACACTCATCCCAGCTCCTCTCCCCTCACACACTCATCCCAGCTCCACTTCCTCAAACACTCATCCCATCTGCACTCCCCTCACACACTCATCCCAGACAACACACTCCCCTCACACACTCATCACAACTCCACTCCCCTCAAACACTCATCTCAGACAATCCCCACACACTCATCCCAGACAACACACTCCCCACACACACTCATCCCAGCTCCACTCCCCTCACACACTCATCCTAGACAACACACTCCCCTCACACACTCATCCCATACACGCCCCACACACGCTCATCCCAGACAACACACTCCCCACACACACTCATCCCAGACAACACACTCCCCACACACTCATCCCAGCTCCTCTCCCCTCACACACTCACCCCAGACACTCCCCTCACACACTCATCCCAGACAACACACTCCCCACACACTCATCCCAGCTCCTCTCCCCTCACACACTCACCCCAGACACTCCTCTCACACACTCATCCCAGACAACACACTCCCCACACACACTCATCCCAGCTCCACTCTCCACACACACTCATCCCAGACACTCCCCACACACACTCATCCCAGCTCCACTCCCCACACACACTCATCCCAGACAACACACTCCCCACACACACTCATCCCAGACACTCCCCACACACACTCATCCCAGACACTCCCCACACACACTCATCCCAGCTCCACTCCCCACACACACTCATCCCAGACTCTCCCCACACACACTCATCGCACCTCCACTCCCCAAACACATTCATCCCAGACACTCCCCACACACACTCATCCCAGCTCCACTCCCCACACACATTCATCCCAGACAAAACACTCCCCACACACACTCATCCCAGCTCCGCTGCCCAAACACACTCATCCCAGACAACACACTCCCCTCACACACTCATCCCAGCTCCGCTGCCCACACACACTCATCCCAGACAACACACTACCCACACACACTCATCCCAGACAACACACTCCCCTCACACACTCATCCCAGCTCCGCTGCCCACATACACACATCCCAGACAACACACTACCCTCACACACTCACCCCAGACAACACACTCCCCACCCACACACTCATCCCAGCTCCACTCCCCTCACACACTCATCCCAGCTCCACTCCCCACACACACTCATCCCAGCTCCACATCCCCTCACACACTCATACCAGCTCCACTCCCCTCACACACTCATCCCAGCTCCACTCCCCTCACACACTCATTCCAGCTCCACTCCCCTCACACACTCATCCCCGCTCCACTCCCCACACACACTCATCCCAGCTCCACATCCCCTCAGACACTCATCCCAGCTCCACTCCCCACACACACTCATCCCAGCTCCACTCCCCTCACACACTCATCCCAGCTCCACTCCTCTCACACACTCATCCCAGCTCCACTCCCCTCACACACACATCCCAGCTCCAGTCCCCACTCACACTCATCCGAGACACTCCACACACACACTCATCCCAGACAACACACTCCCCTCACACATTCATCCCAGCTCCACTCCCCACACACACTCATCCCAGCTCCACTCTCCACACACAATAATCCCAGACAACACACTCCCCTCATACACTCATCCCAGACAACACACTCCCCTCACACACTCATCCCAGCTCCACTCCCCTCACACAGTCATCCCAGAAAACACACTCCCCATCACACACTCATCCCAGCTCCTGTCCCCTCACACACTCATCCCAGCTCCACTCCCCTCACACACTCATCCCAGCTCCACTCCCCTCACACACTCATCCCAGAAAACACACTCCCCTCACACACTCATCCCAGCTCCTCTCCCCTCACACACTCATCCCAGCTCCACTTCCTCAAACACTCATCCCATGTGCACTCCCCTCACACACTCATCCCAGACAACACACTCCCCTCACACACTCATCACAACTCCACTCCCCTCAAACACTCATCCCAGACAACACACTCCCCACACACACTCATCCCAGCTCCACTCCCCTCACACACTCATCCTAGACAACACACTCCCCTCACACACTCATCCCAGACACGCCCCACACACGCTCATCCCAGACAACACACTCCCCACACACTCATCCCAGCTCCACTCCCCTCACACACTCATCCCAGACAACACACTCCCCACACACACTCACCCCAGACACTCCCCTCACACACTCATCCCAGACAACACACTCCCCACACACACTCATCCCAGCTCCACTCTCCACACACACTCATCCCAGACACTCCCCACACACACTCATCCCAGCTCCACTCCCCACACACACTCATCCCAGACAACACACTCCCCACACACACTCATCGCAGACACTCCCCACACACACTCATCACAGACACTCCCCACACACACTCATCCCAGACTCTCCCCACACACACTCATCCCACCTCCACTCCCCACACACACTCATCCCACCTCCACTCCCCTCACACACTCATCCCACACACTCCCCTCAAACACGCATCCCAGCTCCACTCCCCACACACACTCATCCCAGCTCCACTCCCCTCACACACTTATCCCAGCTCCACTCCCCACACACACTCATCCCAGACAACACACTCCCCTCACACACTCATCCCAGCTCCACTCCCCACGCACACTCTCCCAGCTCCTCTCCCCACACACACTCATCCCAGCTCCACTCCCCTCACACACTCATCCCAGACAACACACTCCCCTCACACACTCATCCCAGCTCCACTCCCCTCACACACTCATCCCAGACAACACACTCCCCACACACACTCATCCCAGCTCCACTCCCCTCACACACTCATCCCAGACAACACACTCCCCACACACACTCATCCCAGCTCCACTCCCCACACACACTCATCCCAGCTCCGCTGCCCACATCCACTCATCCCAGCTCCTCTCCCCTCACACACTCATCCCACCTCCACTCCCCACACACACTCATCCCAGCTCCACTCCCCTCACACACTCATCTCAGACAACACACTCCCCTCACACACTCATCCCAGCTCCGCTGCCCACACCCACTCATCCCAGACAACACACTCCCCACACACACTCATCCCAGCTCCACTCCCCTCACACACTCACCCCAGACAACACACTCCCCACACACACTCATCCCAGCTCCACTCCCCTCACACACTCATCCCAGACAACACACTCCCCTCACACACTCATTCCAGCTCCACTCCCCTCACACACTCATCCCAGACAACACACTCCCCACACAAAATCATCCCAGCTCCAGTCCCCACTCACACTCATCCCAGACACTCCCCACACACACTCATCCCAGCTCCACTCCCCACACACACTCACCCCAGACAACACACTCCCCACACACACTCATCCCAGCTCCAGTCCCCACACACACTCATCCGAGACACTCCACACACACACTCACCCCAGATAATCCACTCACACACTCATCCCAGATAACACACTCCCCTCACACACTCATCCCAGCTCCACTCCCCTCACACACTCATCCCAGCTCCATTCCCCTCACACACTCATCCCAGCTCCATTCCCCTCACACACTCATCCCAGCTCCACTCCCCTCACACACTCATCCCAGCTCCACTGCCCACACACACTCATCCCAGACAACACACTCAACACACATACTCATCCCAGACACTCCCCACACACACTCATCCCAGACAACACACTCCCCACACGCACTCATCCCAGACACTCCCCACACACACTCATCCCAGCTCCACTCTCCACACTCATTCATCCCAGACACTCCCCACACGCACTCATCCCAGACACTCCCCACACACATTCATCCCAGACACTCCCCACAAACACTCGTCCCAGCTAAACTCCTCACACACACTCATCCCAGACAACACACTCCCCACACACACTCAACCCTGACACTCCCCACACACACTCATCCCAGACTCTCCCAACACACACTCATCGCACCTCCACTCCCCACACACATTTATCCCAGACACTCCCCACACACACTCATCCCAGCTCCACTCCCCACACACACTCATCCCAGACAAAACACTCCCCTCACACACTCATCCCAGCTCCGCTGCCCACACACACTCATCCCAGACAACACACTACCCTCACACACTCATCCCAGACAACACACTCACCTCACACACTCATCCCAGCTCCGCTGCCCACATACACACATCCCAGACAACACACTACCCTCACACACTCACCCCAGACAACACACTCCCCACACACACTCATCCCAGCTCCACTCCCCTCACACACTCATCCCAGCTCCACTCCCCACACACACTCATCCCAGCTCCACATCCCCTCACACACTCATCCCAGCTCCTCTCCCCTCACACACTCATTCCAGCTCCACTCCCCTCACACACTCATTCCCGCTCCACTCCCCACACACACTCATCCCAGACAACACACTCCCCACACACACTCATCCCAGCTCCACTCCCCTCACACACTCATCCCAGACACGCCCCACACACGCTCATCCCAGACAACACACTCCCCACACACACTCATCCCAGCTCCACTCCCCTCACACACTCATCCCAGACAACACACTCCCCACACACACTCATCCCAGACACGCCCCACACACGCTCATCCCAGACAACACACTCCCCTCACACACTCATCCCAGACACGCCCCACACACGCTCATCCCAGACAACACACTCCCCACACACACTCATCCCAGCTCCACTCCCCTCACACACTCATCCCAGACAACACACTCCCCTCACACACTCATCCCAGCTCCACTCTCCACACACACTCATCCCAGACACGCCCCACACACGCTCATCCCAGACAACACACTACCCTCACACACTCATCCCAGACAACACACTTCCCACACACACTCATCCCAGCTCCACTCTCCACACACACTCATCCCAGACACTCCCCACACACACTCATCCCAGCTCCACTCCCCACACACACTCATCCCAGACAACACACTCCCCACACACACTCATCGCAGACACTCCCCACACACACTCATCCCAGACACTCCCCATACACACTCATCCCAGACTCTCCCCACACACACTCATCCGACCTCCACTCCCCACACACATTCATCCCAGACACTCCCCACACACACTCATCCCAGCTCCAATCCCCACACACACTCATCCCAGACAACAGACTCCCCTCACACACTCATCCCAGCTCCGCTGCCCACACACACTCATCCCAGACAACACACTACCCTCACACACTCATCTCAGACAACACACTCCCCTCACACACTCATCCCAGCTCCACTGCCCACATACACACATCCCAGACAACACACTACCCTCACACACTCACCCCAGACAACACACTCCCCACACACACTCATCCCAGCTCCGCTGTCCACACACACTCATCCCAGACAACACACTCCCCACACACACTCATCCCAGACAACACACTCCCCTCACACACTCATCCCAGCTCCACTCCCCTCAAACACTCATCTCAGACAATCCCCACACACTCATCCCAGACAACACACTCCCCACACACACTCATCCCAGCTCCACTCCCCTCACACACTCATCCCAGACAACACACTCCCCTCACACACTCATCCCAGACACGCCCCACACACGCTCATCCCAGACAACACACTCCCCACACACACTCATCCCAGCTCCACTCCCCTCACACACTCATCCCAGACAACACACTCCCCTCACACACTCATCCCAGACACGCCCCACACACGCTCATCCCAGACAACACACTCCCCACAAACACTCATCTCAGACAACACACTCCCCACACACTCATCCCAGCTCCTCTCCCCTCACACACTCACCCCAGACACTCCCCTCACACACTCATCCCAGACAACACACTCCCCTCACACACTCACCCCAGACACTCTCCACACACACTCATCCCAGACTCTCCCCACACACACTCATCCCACCTCCACTCCCCACACACATTCATCCCAGACACTCCCCACACACACTCATCCCAGCTCCAATCCCCACACACACTCATCCCAGACAACACACTCCCCACACACACTCATCCCAGCTCCGCTGCCCACACACACTCATCCCAGACAACAGACTCCCCTCACACACTCATCCCAGCTCCGCTGCCCACACACACTCATCCCAGACAACACACTACCCTCACACACTCATCTCAGACAACACACTCCCCTCACACACTCATCCCAGCTCCGCTGCCCACATACACACATCCCAGACAACACACTACCCTCACACACTCACCCCAGACAACACACTCCCCACACACACTCATCCCAGCTCCGCTGTCCACACACACTCATCCCAGACAACACACTACCCTCACACACTCATCCCAGACAACACACTCCCCTCACACACTCATCCCAGCTCCGCTGCCCACACACACTCATCCCAGACAATAGACTCCCCTCACACACTCATCCCAGCTCCGCTGCCCACACACACTCATCCCAGACAATAGACTCCCCTCACACACTCATCCCAGACAACACACTCCCCACACAAATTCATCCCAGCTCCAGTCCCCACTCACACTCATCCGAGACACTCCACACACACACTCATCCCAGACAACACACTCCCCTCACACACTCATCGCAGCTCCACTCCCCTCACACACTCATCCCAGCTCCACTCCCCTCACACACTCATCCCAGCTCCACTCCCCTCACACACTCATCCCAGCTCCACTCCCCTCAGACACACATCCCAGCTCCACTCCCCTCACACACTCATCCCAGCTCCACTCCTCTCACACACTCATCCCAGCTCCACTCCCCTCACACACTCATCCCAGCTCCACTCCCCTCACACACTCATCCCAGCTCCAGTCCCCACTCACACTCATCCGAGACACTCCACACACACACTCATCCCAGACAACACACTCCCCTCACACACTCATCCCAGCTCCACTCCCCTCACACACTCATCCCAGCTCCACTCCCCTCACACACTCATCCCAGCTCCACTCCCCTCACACACTCATCCCAGCTCCACTCCCCTCACACACTCATCCCAGCTCCACTCCCCTCAAACACACATCCCAGCTCCAGTCCCCACTCACACTCATCCGAGACACTCCACACACACACTCATCCCAGACAACACACTCCCCTCACACACTCATCCCAGCTCCACTCCCGTCACACACTCATCCCAGCTCCACTCCCCTCACACACTCATCCCAGCTCCACTCCCCTCACACACTCATCCCAGCTCCACTCCCCTCAAACACACATCCCAGCTCCAGTCCCCACTCACACTCATCCGAGACACTCCACACACACACTCATCCCAGACAACACACTCCCCTCACACACTCATCCCAGCTCCACTCTCCACACACACTCATCCCAGACACTCCCCACACACACTCATCCCAGCTCCACTCCCCACACACACTCATCCCAGACAACACACTCCCCACACACACTCATCCCAGACAACACACTCCCCACACACACTCATCCCAGGCACTCTCCACACACACTCATCCCAGCTCCACTCCCCACACACATTCATCCCAGACACTCCCCACAAACACTCGTCCCAGCTAGACTCCTCACACACACTCATCCCAGACAACACACTCCCCACACACACTCATCCCAGCTCCACTCCCCTCGCAAACTCATTCCAGACAACACACTCCCCACACACACTCATCCCAGCTCCACTCTCCACACACACTCATCCCAGACACTCCCCACACACATTCATCCCAGACACTCCCCACACACACTCATCCCAGCTCCACTCCCCACACACATTCATCCCAGACACTCCCCACAAACACTCGTCCAAGCTCCACTCCCCACACACACTCATCCCAGACAACACACTCCCCTCACACACTCATCCCAGACACTCCCCACACACACTCATCCCAGACTCTCCCCACACACACTCATCCCACCTCCACTCCACACACACATTCATCCCAGACACTCCCCACACACACTCATCCCAGCTCCGCTGCCCACACACACTCATTCCAGACAACCCACTCCCCACACACACTCATCCCAGACACTCCCCACACACACTCATCCCAGACTCTCCCCACACACACTCATCCCACCTCCACTCCACACACACATTCATCCCAGACACTCCCCACACACACTCATCCCAGCTCCGCTGCCCACACACACTCATTCCAGACAACACACTCCCCTCACACACTCATCCCAGCTCCGCTGCCCACACACACTCATCCCAGACAACACACTACCTCACACACTCATCCCAGACAACACACTCCCCTCACACACTCATCCGAGCTCCGCTGCCCACACACACTCATCCCAGACAACACACTACCATCACACACTCACCCCAGACAATACACTCCCCAGACACACTCATCCAGGCTCCACTCCCCTCACACACCCATCCCAGCTCCACTCCCCACACACACTCATCCCAGCTTCACTCCCCACACACACTCATCCCAGCTCCACTCCCCTCACACACCCATCCCAGCTCCACTCCCCACACACACTCATCCCAGCTTCACTCCCCACACACACTCATCCCAGCTCCACTCCCCTCGCAAACTCATGCCAGACAACACACTCCCCACACAAACTCATCCCAGCTCCAGTCCCCACTCACACTCATCCCAGACACTCCACACACACACTCATCCCAGACAACACACTCCCCACACACACTCATCCCAGCTCCACTCCCCTCGCAAAATCGTCCCAGGCAACACAATGCCCTCACACACTCATCCCATATTACACACTCCCCACACACACTCATCCCAGACAACACACTCCCCACACACACTCATCCCAGCTCCACTTCTCACACACACTCATCCCAGACAACACACTCCCCACACACACTCATCCCAGCTCCACTCCCCTCACACAATCATCCCAGACACGCCCCACACACACTCATCCCAGACAACACACTCCCCACACACACTCATCCCAGCTCCACTCCCCTCACACACTCATCCCAGCTCCACTCCCCTCACACACTCATCCCAGCTCCACTCCCCACACACACTCATCCCAGCTCCACTCCCCACACACACTCATCCCAGCTCCACTCCACACACACACTCATCCCAGCTCCACTCCCCTCACACACTCATCCCAGCTCCACTCCCCACACACACTCATCCCAGCTCCACTCCCCTCACACACTCATCCCAGACAACACACTCCCCTCACACACTCATCCCAGCTCCACTCCCCACACCCACTCATCCCAGACACTCCCCACACACACTCATCCCAGCTCCACTCCCCTCACACACTCATCCCAGACAACACACTCCCCTCACACACTCATCCCAGCTCCACTCCCCTCACAAACTCATCGCAGACAACACACTCCCCTCACACACTCATCCCAGACAACACACTCCCCACACACACTCATCCCAGACAACACACTCCCCACACACACTCATCCCAGCTCCACTCCCCTCACACACTCATCCCAGACAACACACTCCCCTCACACACTCATCCCAGCTCCACTCCCCTCACAAACTCATCGCAGACAACACACTCCCCTCACGCACTTATCCCAGACAACACACTCCCCACACACACTCATCCCAGACAACACACTCCCCACACACACTCATCTCAGCTCCACTCCCCTCACACACTCATCCCAGCTCCACTCACTTCACACACTCATCCCAGCTCCACTTCCTCACATACTCATCCCAGCTCCAGTCCCCACTCACACTCATCCCAGACACGCTCATCCCAGACAACACACTCCCCACACACACTCATCCCAACTCCACTCCCCTCACACACTCATCCCAGACACGCACCACACACGCTCATCCCAGACAACACACTCCCCACACACACTCATCCCAGACAACACACTCCCCACACACTCATCCCATCTCCACTCCCCTCACACACTCATCTCAGACAACACACTCCCCTCACACACTCATCCCAGCTCCACTCCCCTCACACACTCATCCCAGAAAACACACTCCCCATCACTCACTCATCCCAGCTCCTGTCCCCTCACACACTCATCCCAGCTCCACTCCCCACACACACTCATCCCAGCTCCTCTCCCCTCACACACTCATCCCAGCTCCTCTCCCCACACACACTCATCCCAGCTCCACTCCCCTCACTCACTCATCCCAGCTCCACTCCCCACACACACTCATCCCAGCTCCACTTCCTCACACAATCTTCCCAATTCCACTCCCCACACACACTCATCCCAGACAACACACTCCCCTCACACACTCATCCCAGCTCAACTCCCCTCACACACTCATCCCAGACAATCCCCACACACTCATCCCAGACAACACACTCCCCACACACACTCATCCCAGCTCCACCCCCGCACACACTCATCACAGACACGCCCCACACACGCTCATCCCAGACAACACACTCCCCACACACTCATCCCAGCTCCACTCCCCACACACACTCATCCCAGACAACACACTCCCCACACACACTCATCCGATACACTCCCCACACACACTCATCCCAGACACTCCCCTCACACACTCATCCCAGACAACACACTCCCCACACACACTCATCCCAGCTCCACTCCCCACACACACTCATCACAGACAACACACTCCCCACACACACTCATCCCAGCTCCTCTCTCCACACACACTCAGCCCAGACACTCCCCTCACACACTCATCCCAGCTCCTCTCTCCACACACACTCATCCCAGACACTCCCCACACACACTCATCCCAGCTCCACTCCCCACACACACTCATCCCAGACAACACACTCCCCACACACACTCATCCGATACACTCCCCACACACACTCATCCCAGACACTCCCCTCACACAATCATCCCAGACAACACACTCCCCACACACACTCATCCCAGCTCCTCTCTCCACACACACTCATCCCAGACACTCCCCACACACACTCATCCCAGCTCCACTCCCCACACACACTCATCCCAGACAACACACTCCCCACACACACTCATCCGATACACTCCCCACACACACTCATCCCAGACACTCCCCTCACACAATCATCCCAGACAACACACTCCCCACACACACTCATCCCAGACACTCCCCACACACACTCATCCCAGCTCCACTCCCCACACACACTCATCCGAGACAACACACTCCCCTCACACACTCATCCCAGCTCCACTCCTCACACACACTCATCCCAGACAACACACTCCCCTTACACACTCATCCCAGACAACACACTCCCCACACACACTCATCCCAGCTCCACTCCCCTCACACACTCATCCCAGACAACACACTCCCCTCATACACTCATCCCAGCTCCACTCACCTCACACACTCATCCCAGACAACACACTCCCAAACACACACTCATCCCAGCTCCACTCCCCTCACACACTCATCCCAGCTCCACTCCCCTCATACACTCATCCCAGCTCCACTCACCTCACACACTCATCCCAGACAACACACTCCCAAACACACTCATCCCAGCTCCACTCACCTCACACACTCATCCCAGACAACACACTCCCCACACACACTCATCCCAGCTCCACTCACCTCACACACTCATCCCAGACAACACACTCCCCTCATACACTCATCCCAGCTCCACTCACCTCACACACTCATCCCAGACAACACACTCCCAAACACACACTCATCCCAGCTCCACTCACCTCACACACTCATCCCAGACAACACACTCCCCTCATACACTCATCCCAGCTCCACTCACCTCACACACTTATCCCAGACAACACACTCCCAAACACGCACTCATCCCAGCTCCTGTCCCCACACACACTCATCACAGCCCCACTTCCTCACACACTCATCCCAGCTCCACTCCCCACACACACTCATCCCAGCTCCACTCCCCTCACACACTCATCCCAGCTCCACTTCCTCACACACACATCCCAACTCCACTCAGCACACACACTCATCCCAGACAACACACTCCCCTCACACACTCATCCCAGCTCCACTCCCCTCACACACTCATCCCAGACAACACACTCCCCTCACACGCTCATCCCAGACACTCCCCACACACACTCATCCCAGACAACACACTCCCAAACACGCACTCATCCCAGCTCCTGTCCCCACACACACTCATCACAGCCCCACTTCCTCACACACTCATCCCAGCTCCACTCCCCACACACACATCCCAACTCCACTCAGCACACACACTCATCCCAGACAACACACTCCCCTCACACACTCATCCCAGCTCCACTCCCCTCACACACTCATCCCAGGCAACACACTCCCCACACACACTCATCCCAGACTCTCCCCACAAACACTCATCCCACCTCCACTCCCCACACACATTCATCCCAGACACTCCCCACACACACTCATCCCAGCTCCACTCCCCTCACACACTCTTCCCAGACAATCTCGACACACTCATCCCAGACAACACACTCCCCACACACACTCATCCCAGCTCCGCTGCCCACACACACTCATCCCAGACAACACACTCCCCTCACACACTCATCCCAGCTCCACTCCCCTCACACACTCTTCCCAGACAATCTCGACACACTCATCCCAGACAACACACTCCCCACACACACTCATCCCAGCTCCGCTGCCCACACACACTCATCCCAGACAACACACTACCCTCACACACTCATCCCAGACAACATACTCCCCATCTCACACTCATCCCAGCTCCTCTCCCCTCACACACTCACCCCAGCTCCACTCCCCACACACACTCATCGCAGCTCCACTCCCCTCATACACTCATCCCAGCTCCACATCCCCTCACAAACCCATCCCAGACAACACACTCCCCACACACACTCATCCCAGACAACACACTCCCCACACTAACTCATCCCAGCTCCAGTCCCCACTCACACTCATCCGAGACGCTCCCCACACACACTCATCCCAGACAACACACTCCCCACACACACTCATCCCAGCTCCACTCCCCACACACACTCATCCCAGCTGCACTCCCCTCACACACTCATCCCAGGCAACACACTCCCGTCACACACTCACCCAATACTACAAACTCCCCACACACACTCATCCCAGACAACACACTCCCCACACACACTCATCCCAGCTCCACACCCCTCGCAAACTCATCCCAGGCAACACACTCCCGTCACACACTCATCCCATACTACACTCACCCCACACACACTCATCCCAGGCAACACACTCCCGTCACACACTCATCCCATACTACACACTCCCCACACACACTCAGCCCAGACAACACACTCCCCACACACACTCATCCCAGCTCCACTCCCCTCACACACTCATCCCAGCTCCACTCCTCACACACACTCATCCCAGACAACACACTCCCCACACACACTCAACCCAGACAGCACACTCCCCACGCACACTCATCCCAGCTCCACTCCCCTCACACACTAATCCCAGCTCCACTCACCTCACACACTCATCCCAGCTCCACTCCCTCACACACTCATCCCAGCTCCACTCCCCACACACACTCATCCCAGACAACACACTCCCCTCACACACTCACCCCAGACAGCACACTCCCCACGCACACTCATCCCAGCTCCACTCCCCTCACACACTCATCCCAGCTCCACTCCCCTCATACACTCATCCCAGACAACACACTCCCCACACACACTCATCCCAGACAACACACTCCCCTCACACACTCATCCCAGCTCCACTCCCCTCACACACTCATCCCAGCTCCACTCCCCTCACACACTCATCCCAGCTCCACTCCCCTGATACACTCATCCCAGCTCCACTCCCCTCACACACTCATCCCAGACAACACACTCCCCTCACACACTCATCCCAGCTCCACTCCCCTCACACACTCATCCCAGCTCCACTCCCCTGATACACTCATCCCAGCTCCACTCACCACACACACTCATCCCAGACAACACACTCCCCTCACACACTCATCCCAGCTCCACTCCCCTCACACACTCATCCCGGACAACACACTCCCCTCACACACTCATCCCAGCTCCACTCCCCACACACACTCATCCCAGACAACACACTCCCCTCACACACTCATCCCAGCTCCACTCCCCTCACACACTCATCCCAGACAACACACTACCTCACACACTCATCCCAGCTCCACACCCCACACACACTCATCCCTGCTCCACTCCCCTCGCACACTCATCCCTGCTCCACTCCCCTCGCACACTCATCCCAGCTCCACTCCCCACACACACTCATCCCAACTCCACTCCCCACACACACTCATCCCAGACGACACACTCCCCTCACACACTCATCACTGCTCCACTCCCCACACACACTCATCCCGGACAACACACTACCACACACACTCATCCCAGCTCCACTCCCCACGCACACTCATCCCAGCTCCACTCCCCTCACACACTCATCCCAGCTCCACTCCCCTCATACACTCATCCCAGACAACACACTCCCCTCACACACTCATCCCAGCTCCACTCCCCTGACACACTCATCCCAGCTCCACTCCCCTCATACACTCATCCCAGACAACACACTCCCCTCACACACTCATCCCAGCTCCACTCCCCTCACACACTCATCCCAGACAACACACTCCCCTCACACACTCATCCCAGCTCCTCTCCCCTCACACACTCATCCCAGCTCCACTGCCCACACACACTCATCCCAGCTCCACTCCCCTAACACACTCATCCCAGCTCCACTCCACACACACACTCATCCCAACTCCACTCCACACACACTCATCCCAGACAACACACTCCCCATCACACACTCATCCCAACTCCACTCCACACACACACTCATCCCAGACGACACACTCCCCTCACACACTCATCACAGCTCCACTCCCCACACATACTCATCCCAGACACGCCCCACACACACTCATCCCAGACGACACACTCCCCTCACACACTCATCCCAGCTCCACTCCCCACACACACTCATCCCAGACAACACACTCCCCACACACACTCATCCCAGCTCCACTCCCCACACACTCATCCCAGCTCCACTCCCCACACACACTCACCCCAGACACTCCCCTCACACACTCATCCCAGACAACATACTCCCCACACACACTCATCCCAGCTCCAGTCCCCACACACTCTCATCCCAGACACTCCACACACACTCATCCCAGGCAACACACTCCCCACACAAACTCATACCAGCTCCGCTGCCCACACACACTCATCCCAGACACTCCCCTCACACACTCATCCCAGGCAACACACTCCCCACACAAACTCATCCCAGCTCCTCTCCCCACACACACTCATCCCAGCTCCAGTCCCCACACACTCTCATCCCAGACACTCCACACACACACTCATCCCAGGCAACACACTCCCCACACACACTCATCACAGCTCCACTCCCCACACACACACATCCCAGCTCCACTCCCCACACACACTCATCCCAGCTCCACTCCCCTCACACACTCATCCCAGACTGCACACTCCCCACACACACTCATCCAAAGTGTTAAGTTACACACTTAACCAAAAAGTTTAGGTGGGGTTACTGTGTTACGGGGATAGGGTGGAGGTGTGGGCTTGGGCAGGGTGCCCTTTCCAAGGGCTGATGCAGACTCGATGGGCCGAATAGCCTCCTTCAGCACTGTATATTCTATGATTCTATGATTCTATGATAGTCACTAGTGGCCAGTGGACAACTGACTGCTCACCTCCGAACTCCAGTCTGAAGTTACCTCACCAATTTCCCGTTTATAAAAACCTGTTGGAAAGTTGCCAATTTGATGTCACGCCTCTGGGGCGCCCATGGCAAGCGGAGCCGCAAAATCCCAGCCTTAATGTTAGATGTGATTCAGCATTGGACAGCACTTGCTGAACAATCCCGAGTGCTGAGATTTACACAGACAACCAATATAAGATTATCAGTCAGGCTCACAATGCACTCACTGTACTTGCTACAAACTACATAGATGCACTCACAGCACCCTGTCGTCTGCAAGCAAAATACACATGCAGGCATTGTGCCATTTTTAAACAAAAGGAAAGGGGGATCAATAGTTCCTGCCACATTCTGCATGGCAATACCTCCACCAATCAGAGTTGACTTGCCGACTAATCAGCAGCCTTTATCATGCAGTCCGCATTCTGGCTTCCTTTGAAATTTGGTATTCTTGTGTCAGTTCTGATACATGCAAGACAAAAAGCTTCAACGGTGTATCTCTTTTTGCAGCAGTAAGATTCATTTATACTCACTGCGAATTGGTTACCTTTTGTGGTCCGCACCTGGTTCCTTGTTGAACTAGATCTGGGAAGCTGGAATCGGGTAAACTCGAAAACGTTGCTCGACATTGATATGTTTTACCCCCGGCAGCGAACTGAGAATTCAAAATATCCACGCTTCCTCCTCGGATTGGCTGAGCCTGTCCCCCGTTACACTGGATTTTTCCACACATTGCATCGCTGTCGGGGAGACATAAAAACGTTTGTCTTCGAAATTCACCATATAGTGAAACCACTATTGCTGCAAGGTTGTTCAATCTGACTATGTGTGGAGGATAATGGCACATTATTGGTGGGAGACCTTGGGCGTCATTCTCCGACCCCCCGCCGGGTCGGAGAATGGCCGTAGGCCGCCGTGAATCCCACCCCCGCCCCCGCCGAAGTCTCTGGTAACCGAGATTGGGCGGGGGCGGGAATCGGGCCGCGCCGGTTGGCGGGACCCCCCGCTCGATTCATGGCGGAGGCGGAAGTGACTCTCCCCACTGCGCATGCGCGGGAAACTGACAGCGGCCGCTGACGCTCCCGCGCATGCGCCGCATTTCCGCGCCAGCTGGCGGGGCAACAAACGCCATTTCCGCCAGCTGGCGGGGCGGAAATCCCTCCGGTGTCGGCCTAGCCCCAACATTGAGGAGCATTCCGCACCTTTGGGCCGGCGCGATGCCCGTCTGATTGGCGCCGTGTTTGGCGCCAGTCGGCGGACATCGCGCCGTTGGGGGAGAATTTCGCCCCTTGTCCCTCCTTAGAACAGAGGATATTAAAAATTGTTCTCGTAAAAATGACCTGCCTTCCATTAAAAGATCAGGGGCGAAATTCTCCGTTATCGGCACAAAGTCCGCCGATCGGCGCAAAAAACGGCGCAAATCCGACCTGCACCACGCCGGAAAAAACGTGGCGAAGTCTCCGGCCCGAAATGGGCTAGCAGCGACGTGACGGGATCGGCGCTTGCTCACGTGGTTCACGCCGTGCAGCGTCATACGTGCTGCACGGCGTGACGGCTCATAAGGCCGCGCTGCTCCCCCCCACCCGACCGGAACACCCGACCGCAACACCCGGCTGGATGGCTGGCCGCCGCTCAGCCCCGAGGTTCGAGTCACGGGATGTGGAGGCGCTCCTGGACGCAGTGGAGCAGAGGAGGGAGGCCCTGTATCCCGGGCACGGCCGCAGAGTTGCCCCACGCCACAGCCGGCGTCTGTGGAGGGAGGTGGCAGAGGCCGTCACCGCTGTGGCCCTAACACCACGGACAGGCACCCAGTGCCACAAGAAGGTGAACGACCTCGTCAGAGCAGGCAGGGTGAGCCTCCCCATATCCCCCCCTCCCCCATATCCCCCCCTCCCCCACATCCCCCCTCCCCATATCCCCATATCCCCCCTCCCCATATCCCCCATATCCCCCCTCCCCCATATCCCCCATATCCCCCCCTCCCCATATCCCCCATATCCCCCCTCCCCCATATCCCCCATATCCCCCCTCCCCCATATCCCCCCTCCCCCATATCCCCCCTCCCCCATATCCCCCTCCCCCATATCCCCTCTCCCCCATATCCCCCCTCCCCCATATCCCCCCCATATCCCCCCTCCCCATATCCCCCCCATTTCCCCTCTCCCCCATATCCCCCCTCCCCATATCCCCCCCTCCCCCATATACCCCCTCCCCCATATCCCCCCTCCCCCATATCCCCCCTCCCCCATATCCCCCCTCCCCATATCCCCCCCTCCCCCATATACCCCCTCCCCCATATCACCTGATCCCTGCCTGATGTCTAACCATGCATGCTTCATTGTGTATCGCAGGACCAAACGTCCAGGCACCCATCCCCGCAGATGCAGACCGCCCGCAGGATGCGCCTCGCACACCATGGGAGATGGAGAGACCCGCACCCTCCAGCATGCGACGCCCGCAGGATGCCCCTCGCACACCACGGGAGACGGAGAGACCCGGACCCTCCGGCATGCGACGCCCGCAGGATGTCCCTTGGAGACCACGGGAGACGGAGAGACCTGGAGCAACAGGGAGACGACACCCCCGTCTCGTGCGGGTGCGACGACGCAGGCGTGTGCCACCCAGCGACGAGACGGGCAGCCACAGGCCCCCGTCACAGCCGAGCCAGGACACCACTACCCAGGACACCACTACCCAGGACACCCCTACCCGGGGCAGCACTACACAGGACACCCCTACCCGGGACAGCACTACCCAGGAAGATGAAATACCGGACAGTGACACAGAGTGGATGGGTGGAGACGAACCCCCACCCCAAAGTGCCATGGACTCAGAGTCGGACGATGCGCACGACACAACGCCACTGCTGTCACCAACACCCTCCACCATCGCAGAAACACTCACCTCGGTTGGGCACTTTAGTGATGAGGCGTCTGCTACACTCACTGGTGCGCACAACACAGCCGTCCCGGTACAGCAGGTGGAGGTAGGAGCAGCAGAGGGACCGGGGGGTTGGAGGGCAGCCCAGCCCAAGCGAACATCTGCCGCCCAGATGGATCCCGGGTTCCTGGAGTTACCACACCCACACATAGATCCGATGCAACCACCGAACCGAAGACGAGCGAAGAGGGTGACGGGCGGCTTGCGGCGGCTGCAGTCGCAGGTGGAGGAGTCCTCCCGCGTCCAGGAGCTGGGAGTGGTGCCGGTCATGCGTGCCACCCAGGCCGACACCGCATGGGTGGTGTCCGCGGTGGAGGCAATGGGTGCGATGGTGTCAGACATGGGGAACGGTTTGCGAGGCCTGGGGCTTTCCGTGCAGGCGGCGTCTGTGGCCCAGGACATGGCTGCCCTCTCACAGGAGGCCATGAGCCAGTGGCAGCGCCAGATGGCAGAGGCGCTCAACACCATAGCCCAGTCTCAGCAGGCCATGGCCCAGTCTCAGCAGGCCATGGCCCAGTCTCAGCAGGCCATGGCCCAGTCTCAGCAGTCCATAGCCCGGTCTCTGCAGGCCATAGCCCAGTCTCAGCAGGCCATGGCCCAGTCTCAGCAGGCCATGGCCCAGTCTCAGCAGGCCATGGCCCAGTCTCAGCAGGCCATGGCCCAGTCTCAGCAGGCCATGGCCCAGTCTCAGCAGGCCATGGCCCAGTCTCTGCAGGCCATAGCCCAGTCTCTGCAGGCCATAGCCCGGTCTCTGCAGGCCATAGCCCAGTCTCAGCAGGCCATAGCCCAGTCTCAGCAGGCCATGGCCCAGTCTCAGCAGGCCATGGCCCAGTCTCTGCAGGCCATGGCCCAGTCTCTGCAGGCCATGGCCCAGTCTCAGCAGGCCATGGCCCAGTCTCAGCAGGCCATGGCCCAGTCTCAGCAGGCCATGGCCCAGTCTCAGCAGTCCATAGCCCAGTCTCTGCAGGCCATAGCCCAGTCTCAGCAGGCCATGGCCCAGTCTCTGCAGGCCATGGCCCAGTCTCAGCAGGCCATGGTCCAGTCTCAGCAGGCCATGGCCCAGTCTCAGCAGTCCATAGCCCAGTCTCAGCAGGCCATGGCCCAGTCTCAGCAGGCCATTACCCAGTCTCAGCAGGCCATCGCTGAGGGCATCGGCGCCAGTGGCCATGTGCGAGCCAGCATCGTACAGTCACAGACAGGGTTTGCCAATCCCCTGAGCTCCATGGCTGCAAACCTGCAGATCCCTGTCGATACCAGCACGGGCCTCCAGGACTGGCAGCGCCAGATGTCGGGGGCGCGTCGGATGGCCAGTCCGTTCGCATCCCCCACCTATGTAGAGGCCTGGGGGCCATCGGGCACCCCGAGGGAGGAGGAGGTGGTGTGGTCCGTCCCGGTTCCCTCTGTAGGGGAGGTCCCGGTACACCGCGACACCTCGGACTCCCCCCCCTTCCGTCCCAGGTGCATCGGGTGGGCAACGGGCAGGACAGGCTGGCAGCTCGCCATCCCAGTCGCCCGGGCCGCAGCCTGGCCCATCTAGGCCAGGACGCCCCAGGAAACGGCCGCCAAAGGGATCCAGTGTCAGAGGGCAGGAATCACAGGAGTCCACCTCCAGTTCTGCTGTACCGTCTGGGGAACCACGTAGACGTAGTCATAGGGCCCGTAAGGCCAAACAATTAGACACTGAGTAAGTTGGCACGGGTGCAGGGCACAGATGAGTTTTAGGGGCTAGGGCACGTGCATGAACTCCTTTGGTTATTAAAGTCAATGTTACACCTACCGAAGCTGCCTTTGTGCTCTGTCCAAAGCGTGCGGGGGTGTCATGTACGTTGAGCGCAAGTGTGTGTGTGAGGGGTGGTCTTACCTCAGCCCCAGGTGAGTCTGCCCCCTTCCCCCTGGGCCGCCATCAACATCCCCCCGGGCAGAGGACGGGACCGTGCGTTGCAGTGTCACAGCCGCATGCAGGGATGGTCCGGGTGGATGGTGGTACTGTGGCCATGGGTCAGACATAGTCCAACGATGTAGAGCCAGGAGCTCATCGGAGGCGGGTTGTCATCATCCTCCATGGCCTGCGATAGACACGCGTCCACCCGCAACTGGCTGAGCCCGGCCCGTTGTGCCGCCGGTGGATCGGCAATTGGGGGTGGGGGGGTGGTGTGCATGCGGGTGGGGTGTGTGGGGTTGGGGAGGGGGGTGAGGGTGCTGGGTGGGTGGATGGTGGGGGGTGTGGGTGGTCGGCTGTTGTCATGGTGTGCGGTCTGTGGCCATACTACCCGATTCCCACGCCCATCTAGTCAGTGAAGCGGGCGGCTATCAGTCTGTCCCGTGCCCGCTGGGCCAGCCGGTAACGGTGGACAGCCACCCGCCTGTGTCTACCCCGTCTGCCCTGACCATTGCCCCCATCCCCCTCATCTGGGGAGGACTGGGCCTCTTCCTGCTGCTCCTCCACTCCGCCCTCCTCTGCCTGCGGCACATCGCCCCTCTGCTGGGCTATGTTGTGCAGGACGCAGCACACCACAATGATGCGGCCGACCCTATCTGACCGATACTGGAGGGCGCCCCCAGAGAGGTCCAGGCACCTGAAACGCATCTTCAGCACGCCAAAGCACCTCTCGATCACTCCCCTTGTCGCTACATGGGCATCATTGTAGCGGTTCTCCGCCTCATTGCGTGGCCTCCGTATAGGTGTCATCAGCCACGATCGCAATGGGTAGCCCCTGTCGCCCAGCAACCAGCCCCTCAGCCGGGGATGGCGTCCCTCGTACATGCCGGGGATGGACGACCGCGACAACACGAATGAGTCGTGTACGCTGCCTGGGTGACGGGCGCAGACGTGCAGGATCATCATGCGGTGGTCGCAGACCACCTGTATGTTCATCGAATAGGTCCCCTTCCTATTAGTGAACACGGCCCTGTTATCTGCAGGTGGCCGCACGGCGACGTGCACCCCATCGATCGCGCCCTGGACCATGGGGAACCCGGCCACGGCAATGAAGCCCACGGCCTGGGCATCTTGGCTGGCCCGGTCCACGGGGAAGCGGATGTCGCGGTGCGCCATGGCATATAGGGCATCTGTCACTGCCCGGATGCACCGATGCACCGATGTCTGCGATATGCCGGACAGGTCCCCACTCGGTGCCTGGAATGACCCCGTTGCATAAAAGTTCAGGGCCACCGTAACCTTGACGGACACGGGGAGAGGGTGTCCCCCGCCAGTGCCACGCGGTGACAGGTGTGCCAGCAGGTGGCAGATGTGTGCCACGGTTTCCCGGCTCATCCGGAGTCTCCTCCTGCATTCCCGGTCCGTGAGGTCCTGGTATGACTGCCGGGGCCGGTACACACGGGGCGCCCTCGGGTGCCTCCGTTGCCGTGGGGCCGCGACGTCCTCCTCCCCCTCCTCGTCCTGTCGGTCAGGTGTCCCTCCAGCCTGGGCGGCTGCCGCCTGCCCCTCTGCGGCAGCCTGCGCCGCCTCTCTGGCACGCTCCTCCTCCTCCTCCTCCTCCTCCTCCTCATCCAGGGCAACATAGACATGAGCGGCTGCCACCACGGCGGCCAACATCGCTGGATGATCGGAAAACATGACGGCCTGGTGAGGGGGGGGGAACGACGACATGTCATCATTGCCCATACCCCCTCCTCCCCCCAGCCAGGTGGCATGGACCGCATGGGTCCAACTGTTGGAGGCTGGCACCTGGCCAGGTGGACCAACTCACTTGCCATCGCACCCCCGCTCCCCGACACGGACCCCGTCCCCCCATTCCCCTCCCCGGCACGGACCACCCCACCACCCTCCCGGGGATGGACCCTGTCCCCCATCCCCCTCCCCGGCACGGACCCCCACATCCCCCTCCCCGGCACAGACCCCATCCCCCTCCCCGGCACGGACCCCATTACCCCATCCCCCTCCCCGGCACGGACCCCGTTCCCCCATCCCCCTCCCCGGCACGGACTCCCCCATCCCCCTCCCCGGCACGGACCCCATCACCCTCCCCGGCATGGACTCCCCCATCCCCCTCCCCGGCACGGGCTCCCCCATCACACTCCCCGGCACGGACCCCATCCTCCTCCCCGGCACGGACCCCGTTCCCCATCCTCCTCCCTGGCACGGACCCCCCCATCCCCCTCCCCGGCACGGACCCCGTCCCCCCACCCCCCTCCCCGGCACAGACCCCCCCATCCCCATCCCCGGCACGAACCCCGTCCCCCCCATCCCCCTCCCCGGCACGGACCCCCCCATCCCCCTCCCCGGAACAGGACCCCCCAATCCTCCTCCCCGGCACAGCCCCCATCCCGCTCGCCGGCACGGACCTCATCCCCCTCCCCGGCACGGACCCCATCCCCCTCCCCGGCACGGACCACCCCCATCCCCCTCCCCGGCACGGACCTCATCCTCCTCCCCGGCACGGACCCCGTTCCCCAACGTCCTCCCTGGCACGGACCCCCCCAACCCCCTCCCTGGCACGGACATCGTCCCACCATCCCCCTCCCCGGCACGGACCCCGTCCCCCCCTCCCCTTCCCCGGCACGTACCCCCCCATCCCCCTCCCCGGCACGGACCCCAACCCCCTCCCCGGCACGGACCCCGTCCCCCCCATCCCCCTCCCCGGCACGGACCCCCCATCCCCCTCCCCGGCACGGACCCCAACCCCCTCCCCGGCACGGACCCCGTCCCCCCATCCCCCTCCCCGGCACGGACCCCGTCCCCCCATCCCCCTCCCCGGCATGGACACCCCCATCCTCCTCCCCGGCACGGACCCCCCCATCCTCCTCCCCGGCACGGACCCCGTCCCCCCATCCCCCTCCCCGGCACGGACCCCATCCCCCCATCCCCTTCCCCGGCACGGACCCCCCATCCCCCTCCCCAGCACGGAGCCCAATCCCCTCCCCGGCACGGACCCCAACCCCCTCCCCGGCACGGACCCCGTCCCCCCATCCCCCTCCCCGGCACGGACCCCGTCCCCCCATCCCCCTCCCCGGCACGGACCCCCCCATCCTCCTCCCCGGCACGGACCCCCCATCCTCCTCCACGGCACGGACCCCATCCCCCCATCCCCCTCCCCGGCACGGACCCCGTCATCCCATCCCCTTCCCCGGCACGGACCCCCCATCCACCTCCCCAGCACGGAGCCCAATCCCCTCCCCGGCACGGACCCCGTACCCCCCATCCCCCTCCCCGGCATGGACCCCCCCAACCCCCTCCCCGGCACGGACCCCGTCCCCCCATTCCCCTCCCCGGCACGGACCACCCCATCCCCCTCCCGGGGATGGACCCTGTCCCCCATCCCCCTCCCCGGCACGGACCCCCACATCCCCCTCCCCGGCACAGACCCCATCCGCCTCCCCGGCACGGACCCCATTACCCCATCCCCCTCCCCGGCACGGACCCCGTTCCCCCATCCCCCTCCCCGGCACGGACTCCCCCATCCCCCTCTCCGGCACGGACCCCATCCCCCTCCCCGGCATGGACTCCCCCATCCCCCTCCCCGGCACGGGCTCCCCCATCCCACTCCCCGGCACGGACCCCATCCTCCTCCTCGGCACGGTCCCCGTTCCCCATCCTCCTCCCTGGCACGGACGCCCCCATCCCCCTCCCCGGCACGGACCCCGTCCCCCCACCCCCCTCCCCGGCACAGACCCCCCCATCCCCCTCCCCGGCACGGACCCCCCCATCCTCCTCCCCGGCACAGCCCCCATCCCCCTCCCCGGCACGGACCTCATCCCCCTCCCCGGCACGGACCCCATCCCCCTCCCCGGCACGGACCTCATCCTCCTCCCCGGCACGGACCCCGTTCCCCAACGTCCTCCCTGGCACGGACCCCCCCATCCCCCTCCCCGGCACGGACACCGTCCCACCATCCCCCTCCCCGGCACGGACCCCGTCCCCCCCTCCCCTTCCCCGGCACGTAACCCCCCATCCCCCTCCCCGGCACGGACCCCAACCCCCTCCCCGGCACGGACCCCGTCCCCCCCATCCCCCTCCCCGGCACGGACCCCCCCATCCCCCTCCCCGGCACGGACCCCAACCCCCTCCCCGGCACGGATCCCGTCCCCCCATCCCCCTCCCCGGCACGGACCCCGTCCCCCCATCCTCCTCCCCGGCACGGACCCCCCATCCCCCTCCCCAGCACGGAGCCCAATCCCCTCCCCGGCACGGACCCCAACACCCTCCCCGGCACGGACCCCGTCCCCCCATCCCCCTCCCCGGCACGGACCCCGTCCCCCCATCCCCCTCCCCGGCACGGACCCCCCCATCCTCCTCCCCGGCACGGACCCCCCCATCCTCCTCCCCGGCACGGACACCATCCCCCTCCCCGGCACGGACCCCGTCCCCCCATCCCCTTCCCCGGCACGGACCCCCCATCCCCCTCCCCAGCACGGAGCCCAATCCCCTCCCCGGCACGGACCCCGTCCCCCCCATCCCCCTCCCCGGCATGGACCCCCCCATCCCCCTCCCCGGCACGGACCCCAGCCCCCTCCCCGGCACGGACCCCAGCCCCCTCCCCGGCACGGACCCCATCCTCCTCCCCGGCACGGACCCGTTCCCCATCCTCCTCCCTGGCACGGAACCCCCCATCCCCCTCCCCGGCACGGACCCTGTCCCCCCATCCCCCTCCCCGGCACGGACCCCCCCCATCCCACACCCAGGCACGGACCCCATCATCCTCCCCGGCACGGACCCCGTTCCCCATCCTCCTCCCTGGCAAGGACCCCCCCCCGTCCTCCTCCCCGGCACGGACCCCGTTCCCCATCCCCCTCCCCGGCACGGACTCCCCCCATCCCACTCTCCGGCACGGACCCCATCCTCCTCCCCGGCACGGACCCCGTTCCCCATCCTCCTCCCTGGCAAGGACCCCCCCATCCCCCTCCCCGGCACGGACCCCGTCCCCCCTCCCCGGCACGGACCCCCCCCCATCCCCCTCCCCGGCACGGACCCCAACCCCCTCCCCGGCCCGTTCCCCATCCTCCTCCCTGGCAAGGACCCCCCCCATCCCCCTCCCCGGCACGGACCCCGTCCCCCCTCCCCGGCACGGACCCCCCCCATCCCACTCCCCGGCACGGACCCCAACCCCCTCCCCGGCACGGACCCCGTCCCCCCCATCCCGCTCCCCGGCACGGACACCGTCCCCCCATCCCCCTCCCCGGCACGGACCCCAACCTCCTCCCCGGCACGGACTACATCCCCCTTCCCGGCACGGATCCCCCCATACCCCTCCCCTGCACGGACGACATCCTCCTACCCGGCACGGACCCCCCCATCCCCCTCCCGGCAAGGACCCCATCCTCATCCCTGGCACGGACCCCGTCCCCCCATCCCCCTCCCCGGCACGGACCCCCCATCCTCCTCCCCGCCACGGACCCCGTCCCCCCATCCCCCTCCCCGGCACGGACCACATCCCCCTCCCGGCACGGATCCCATCCCCCTCCCCGGCATGGACCCCCCCATCCTCCTCCCCGGCACGGACGCCCCCATCCTCCTCCCCGGCACGGACTCCCCATCCTCCTCCCAGGCACGGACCCCCCCATCCCACTCCTCGGCACGGACACCCCCATCCTCCTCCCAGGCACGGACCCCCCCATCCCACTCCTCGGCACGGACCCCCCCATCCACCTCCCCGGCACGGACGCCCCCATCCCCCTCGCCGGGAAGGACCCCCCCATCCCACTCCCCGGCACGGACCCCATCCTCCTCCCCGGCACGGACCCCGTTCCCCATCCTCCTCCCTGGCACGGACCCCCCCATCCCCCTCCCCGGCACGGACCCAGTCCCCCCATCCCCCTCACCGGCATGGACCCCAACCTCCTACCCCGGCACGGACCACATCCTGCTCCCCGGCACGGACCCCGTCCCCCCATCCCCCTCCCCGGCACGGACCCCATCCCCCTCCCCGGCATGGACCCCGTCCCCCTCCCCGGCACTGACCCCCCCATCCTCCTCCCCGGCACGGACCCCCCATCCTCCTCCCCGGCACGGACCCCGTCCCCCTCCCCGGCACTGACCCCCCAATCCTCCTCCCCGGCACGGACCCCCCATCCTCCTCCCTGGCACGGACCCCGTCCCCCTCCCCGGCACTGACCCCCCCATCCTCCTCCCCGGCACCGACCCCCCCATCCCCCTCACTGGCACGGACCCCCCCATCCCCCTCACCGGCACGGACCCCCCCATGCCCCTCCGCGGCACGGACCCCGTCCCCCATCCCCCTCCCCGGCACGGACCCCCCATTCCCCCTCCCCGGCACGGACCCCCCATCCTCCTCCCCGGCACGGACCCCGTCCCCCCATCCCCCCATCCCCCTCCCCGGCACGGAACCCCCCATCCTCCTCCCCGGCACGGACCCCATCCCCCCATCCCCCTCCCCGGCACGGACCCCGTCCCCCCATCCCCTTCCCCGGCACGGAGCCCCCATCCCCCTCCCCAGCACGGAGCCCAATCCCCTCCCCGGTACGGACCCCAACCCCCTCACCGGCACGGACCCCGTCCCCCCATCCCCCTCCCCGGCACGGACCCCGTCCCCCCATCCCCCTCCCCGGCACGGACCCCCCCATCCTCCTCCCCGGCACGGACCCCCCCATCCTCCTCCCCGGCACGGACCCCATCCCCCCATCCCCCTCCCCGGCACGGACCCCGTCCCCCCATCCCCTTCCCCGGCACGGACCCCCCACCCCCCTCCCCAGCATGGAGCCCAATCCCCTCCCCGGCACGGACCCCGTCCCCCCCATCCCCCTCCCCGGCACGGACCCCAACCCCCTCCCCGGCACGGACCCCGTCCCCCCATCCACCTCCCCGACACGGACCACATCCCCCTCCCGGCACGGATCCCATCCCCCTCCCCGGCATTGACCCCCCCATCCTCCTCCCCGGCACGGACGCCCCCATCCTCCTCCCCGGCACGGACCCCGTCCCCCTCCCGGGCACTGAGCCCCCCATCCTCCTCCCAGGCACGGACCCCCCTATCCCACTCCTCGGCACGGACCCCCCCATCCTCCTCCCCGGCACGGACCCCGTCCCCCCATCCCCCTCCCCGGCACGGACGCCCACATCCCCCTCCCCGGCATGGACCCCCCATCCCCCTCCCCGGCACGGACCACATCCTCCTCCCCGGCACGGACCCCGTTCCCCATCCTCCTCCCCGGCACGGACCCCCCCATCCCCCTCCCCGGCACGGACCCCGTCCCTCCATCCTCCTCCCCGGCACGGACCCCGTTCCCCATCCTCCTCCCTGGCACGGACCCCCCCATCCTCCTCCCCGGCACGGACCCCGTTCCCCATCCTCCTCCCTGGCACGGACCCCCCCATCCCCCTGCCTGGCACGGACCACATCCCCCTCCCCGGCACGGACCCCCCCATCCCCCTCCCGGCAAGGGCCCCATCCCCCTCCCCGGCACGGACCACATCCCCCTCCCGGCACGGACCCCATCCCCCTCCCCGGCATGGACCCCCCCATCCTCCTCCCCGGCACGGACCCCGTCCCCCCATCCCCTTCCCCGGCACGGACCCCCCATCCCCCTCCCCAGCACGGAGCCCAATCCCCTCCCCGGCACGGACCCCAACCCCCTCCCCGGCACGGACCCCGTCCCCCCACCCCCTCCCCGGCACGGACCCCCCCATCCTCCTCCCCGGCACGGACCCCCCCATCCTCTTCCCCGGCACGGACCCCATCCCCCCATCCCCCTCCCCGGCACGGACCCCGTCCCCCCATCCCCCTCCCCGGCACTGACCCCCCCGCCCTCCTCCCCTGCATGGACCCCGTCCCCCTATCCCCCTCCCCGGCACGGACCCCCCCATCCCACACCCCGGCACGGACTCCATCCTCCTCCCCGGCACGGACCCCGTTCCCCATCCTCCTCCCTGGCACGGACCCCCCCATCCCCCTCCCCGGCACGGACCCTGTCCCCCCATCCCCCTCCCCGGCACGGACCCCCCCATCCCACGCCCAGGCACGGACCCCATCATCCTCCCCGGCACGGACCCCGTTCCCCATCCTCCTCCCTGGCAACGACCCCCCCCGTCCCTCTCCCCGGCACGGACCCCGTCCCCCTATCCCCCTCCCCGGCACGGACTCCCCCCATCCCACTCCCCGGCACGGACCCCATCCTCCTCTCCGGCACGGACCCCGTTCCCCATCCTCCTCCCTGGCACGGACCCCCCCATCCCCCTCCCCGGCACGGACCCCGTCCTTCCATCCCCCTCCCCGGCACGGACCCACCCCATCCCACTCCCCGGCACGGACCCCGTTCCCCATCCTCCTCCCTGGCAAGGACCCACCCCCATCCCCCTCCCCGGCACGGACCCCGTTCCCCCTCCCGGGCACGGACCCCCCCCATCCCCCTCCCCGGCACGGACCCCAACCCCCTCCCCGGCACGGACCCCGTCCCCCCATCCCCCTCCCCTGCACGGACCCCGTCCCCCCATCCCCCTCCCCGGCACGGACCCCCCCAGCCCCCTCCCCGGCACGGACCCCAAACCCCTCCCTGGTACGGACCCCGTCCCCCCCATCCCCCTCCCCGGCACGGACCCCGTCCCCCAATCCCCCTCCCCGGCACGGACCCCAACCTCCTCCCCGGCACGGACCACATCCCCCTCCCCGGCACGGATCCCCCCATCCCCCTCCCCTGCACGGACGACATCCTCCTACCCGGCACGGACCCCCCCATCCCCCTCCCGGCACGGACCCCAACCCCCTCCCCGGCACGGACCCCGTCCCCCCATCCCCCTCCCCTGCACGGACCCCGTCCCCCCATCCCCCTCCCCGGCACGGACCCCCCATCCTCCTCCCCGCCACGGACGCCCCCATCCTCAACCCCGGCACGGACCCCGTCCCCCTCCCCGGCACTGACCCCCCCATCCTCCTCCCAGGCACGGACCCCCCCATCCCACTCCTCGGCATGGACCCCGTCCCCCCAGCCCCCTCCCCGGCATGGACGCCCCCATCCCCCTCCCCGGCATGGACCCCCCCATCCTCCTCCCCGGCACGGACCCCGTCCCCCCATCCCCCTCCGCGGCATGGACGCCCCCATCCCCCTCCCCGGCATGGACCCCACCATCCTCCTCCCAGGCACGGACCCCCCATCCCACTCCTCGGCATGGACCCCCCCATCCTCCTCCCCGGCACGGACCCCGTCCCCCCATCCCCCTCCCCGGCATGGACGCCCCCATCCCCCTCCCCGGCATGGACCCCCCCCATCCTCCTCCCCGGCACGGACCCCGTCCCCCCATCCCCCTCCGCGGCACGGACCACATCCTCCTCCCCGGCACGGACCCCGTTCCCCATCCTCCTCCCTGGCACGGACCCCCCCATCCCCCTCCCCGGCACGGACCCCGTCCCCCCATCCTCCTCCCCGGTACGGACCCCGTTCCCCATCCTCCTCCCTGGCACGGACCGCCCCATCCCCCTCCCCGGCACGGAACCCGTCCCCCCATCCCCTCCCCGGCACGGACCCCCACTTCCCCCTCCCCGGCACGGACCCCAATCCCCTCCCCGGCACGGACCCCGTCCCCCCATCCCCCTCACCGGCATGGACCCCAACCTCCTACCCCGGCACGGACCACATCCCCCTCCCCGGCACGTAACCCCCATCCCCCTCCCCTGCACGGACCACATCCTCCTCCCCGGCACGGACACCCCCATCCCCCTCCCGGCAAGGACCCCATCCTCCTCCCCGGCACGGACCCCGTCCCCCCATCACCCTCCCCGGCACGGACCACATCCCCCTCCCGGCACGGACCCCATCCCCCTCCCCGGCATGGACCCCCCCATCCTCCTCCCCGGCACGGACCCCCCATCCTCCTCCCCGGCACGGACCCCGTCCCCCTCCCGGCACTGACCCCCCCCATCCTCCTCCCCGGCACGGACCCCCCCATCCCCCTCACCGGCACGGAGCCCCCCATGCCCCTCCCCGGCACGGACCCCGTCCCCCATCCCCCTCCCCGGCACGGACCCCCCATCCCCCTCCCCGGCACGGACACCCCCATCCCCCTCCCCGGCACGGACCCCCCATTCCCCCTCCCCGGCACTGACCCCCCCATCCTCCTCCCCGGCACGGACATCCCCATCCCCCTCACCGGCACGGACCCCCCATTCCCCCTCCCCGGCACGGACCCCCCCATCCTCCTCCCCGGCACGGACCCCGTCCCCCCATCCCCCCATCCCCCTCCCTGGCACGGTCCCCCCCATCCCCCTCCCCGGCACGGACCCCATCACCTCCCCGGCACCGACCCCCCCATCCCCCTCCCCGGCACAGACCCCATCCCCCTCCCCGCACGGACCCCATCCTCCTCCCCGGCACGGACCCCGTCCCCCCATCCCCCTCCCCGGCACGGACCACATCCCCCTCCCAGCACGGACCCCATCCCCCTCCCCGGCATGGACACCCCCATCCTCCTCCCCGGCACGGACCACATCCCCATCTTGGCACGGACCCCATCCCCCTCCCCGGCACGGACCCCTCCATCCTCCTCCCCAGCACGGACCCCGCCCCCCTCCCCGGCATGGACCCTCCCATCCTCCTCCCGGGCACGGACCCAATCCCCCTCCCCGGCACGGACCCCATCCCCCTACCGGCACGGACCCCATCCCCCTCCGCGGCACGGACCCCGTCCCACCATCCCCCTCCCCGTCACAGACCCCCCCATCCCCCTCCCCGGCACGGACGCCCCCATCCTCCTCCCCGGCACGGACCCCGTCCCCCCATCCCCCTCCCTGGCACGGAACCCCCCATCCCCCTCCCCGGCACGGACCCCATCCTCCTCCCCGGCACGGACCCCCCCATCCACCTCCCCGGCACAGACCCCATCCCCCTCCCCGGCACGGACTCCATCCCTCTCCCCGGCACGGACCCAGTCCCCCATCCGCCTCCCCGGCACGGATCCCCCCATACCCCTCCCCGGCACGGACCCCCCATCCTCCTCCCCGGCACGGACCCCCCCATCCACCTCCCCGGCACGGACCCCAGCCCCCTCCCCGGCACGGACCCCGTCCCCCCCATCCCCCTCCCCGGCACGGACCCCGTCCCCCCATCCCCCTCACCGGCATGGACCCCAACCTCCTCCCCGGCACGGACCACATGCCCCTCCCCGGCACGGATCCCCCCATCCCCCTCCCCTGCACGGGCCACATCCTCCTCCCCGGCACGGACCCCCCCACCCCCCTCCCGGCAAGGACCCCATCCTCCTCCCCGGCACGGACCCCGTCCCCCCATCCCCCTCCCCGGCACGGACCACATCCCCCTCCCGGCACGGACCCCATCCCCCTCCCCGGCATGGACCCCCCCATCCTCCTCCCCGGCACGGACGCCCCCATCCCCCTCCCCGGCATGGACCCCCCCATCCTCCTCCCCGGCACGGTCCCCGTCCCCCCATCCCCCTCCCCGGCACGGACCACCCCCATCCCACTCCCCGGCATGGACCACATCCTGCTCCCCGGCACGGACCCCGTTCCCCATCCTCCTCCCTGGCACGGACCCCCCCATCCCCCTCCCCGGCACGGAACCCGTCCCCCCATCCACCTCCCCGGCACGGACCCCCACATCCCCCTCCCCGGCACGGACCCCAACCCCCTCCCCGGCACGGACCCCAAACCCCCCATCCCCCTCCCCGGCACGGACCCCGTCCCCCCATCCCCCTCACCGGCATGGACCCCAACCTCCTCCCCGGCACGGACCACATCCCCCTCCCCGGCACGGATCCCCCCATCCCCCTCCCCTGCACGAGCCACATCCTCCTCCCCGGCACGGACCCCCCCACCCCCCTCCCGGCAAGGACCCCATCCTCCTCCCCGGCACGGACCCCGTCCCCCCATCCCCCTCCCTGGCACGGACCACATCCCCCTCCCGGCACGGACCCCATCCCCCTCCCCGGCATGGACCCCCCCATCCTCCTCCCCGGCACGGACACCCCCATCCCCCTCCCCGGCACGGACCCCCCATTCCCCCTCCCCGGCACTGACCCCCCCATCCTCCTCCCCGGCACGGACATCCCCATCCCCCTCACCGGCACGGACCCCCCATTCCCCCTCCCCGGCACGGACCCCCCCATCCTCCTCCCCGGCACGGACCCCGTCCCCCCATCCCCCCATCCCCCTCCCTGGCACGGTCCCCCCATCCCCCTCCCCGGCACGGACCCCATCACCTCCCCGGCACCGACCCCCCCATCCCCCTCCCCGGCACAGACCCCATCCCCCTCCCCGCACGGACCCCATCCTCCTCCCCGGCACGGACCCCGTCCCCCCATCCCCCTCCCCGGCACGGACCACATCCCCCTCCCAGCACGGACCCCATCCCCCTCCCCGGCATGGACACCCCCATCCTCCTCCCCGGCACGGACCACATCCCCATCTTGGCACGGACCCCATCCTCCTCCCCGGCACGGACCCCTCCATCCTCCTCCCCAGCACGGACCCCGCCCCCCTCTCCGGCATGGACCCTCCCATCCTCCTCCCCGGCACGGACCCAATCCCCCTCCCCGGCACGGACCCCATCCCCCTACCGGCACGGACCCCATCCCCCTCCGCGGCACGGACCCCGTCCCACCATCCCCCTCCCCGTCACAGACCCCCCCATCCCCCTCCCCGGCACGGACGCCCCCATCCTCCTCCCCGGCACGGACCCCGTCCCCCCATCCCCCTCCCTGGCACGGAACCCCCCATCCCCCTCCCCGGCACGGACCCCATCCTCCTCCCCGGCACGGACCCCCCCATCCACCTCCCCGGCACAGACCACATCCCCCTCCCCGGCACGGACTCCATCCCTCTCCCCGGCACGGACCCAGTCCCCCATCCGCCTCCCCGGCACGGATCCCCCCATACCCCTCCCCGGCACGGACCCCCCATCCTCCTCCCCGGCACGGACCCCCCCATCCACCTCCCCGGCACGGACCCCAGCCCCCTCCCCGGCACGGACCCCGTCCCCCCATCCCCCTCCCCGGCACGGACCCCGTCCCCCCATCCCCCTCACCGGCATGGACCCCAACCTCCTCCCCGGCACGGACCACATGCCCCTCCCCGGCACGGATCCCCCCATCCCCCTCCCCTGCACGGGCCACATCCTCCTCCCCGGCACGGACCCCCCCACCCCCCTCCCGGCAAGGACCCCATCCTCCTCCCCGGCACGGACCCCGTCCCCCCATCCCCCTCCCCGGCACGGACCACATCCCCCTCCCGGCACGGACCCCATCCCCCTCCCCGGCATGGACCCCCCCATCCTCCTCCCCGGCACGGACGCCCCCATCCCCCTCCCCGGCATGGACCCCCCCATCCTCCTCCCCGGCACGGACCCCGTCCCCCCATCCCCCTCCCCGGCACGGACCACCCCCATCCCACTCCCCGGCATGGACCACATCCTGCTCCCCGGCACGGACCCCGTTCCCCATCCTCCTCCCTGGCACGGACCCCCCCATCCCCCTCCCCGGCACGGAACCCGTCCCCCCATCCACCTCCCCGGCACGGACCCCCACATCCCCCTCCCCGGCACGGACCCCAACCCCCTCCCCGGCACGGACCCCAAACCCCCCATCCCCCTCCCCGGCACGGACCCCGTCCCCCCATCCCCCTCACCGGCATGGACCCCAACCTCCTCCCCGGCACGGACCACATCCCCCTCCCCGGCACGGATCCCCCCATCCCCCTCCCCTGCACGAGCCACATCCTCCTCCCCGGCACGGACCCCCCCACCCCCCTCCCGGCAAGGACCCCATCCTCCTCCCCGGCACGGACCCCGTCCCCCCATCCCCCTCCCTGGCACGGACCACATCCCCCTCCCGGCACGGACCCCATCCCCCTCCCCGGCATGGACCCCCCCATCCTCCTCCCCGGCACGGACCCCGTCCCCCTCCCCGGCACTGACCCCCCCATCCTCCTCCCCGGAACGGACCCCCCCATCCCCCTCCCCGGCACGGACCCCCCCATGCCCCTCCTCGGCACGGACCCCATCCCCCTCCGCGGCACGGACCCGGTCCCCCATCCCCATCCCCGGCACGGACCCCACATTCCCCCTCCCCGGCACGGACCCCCCCATCCTCCTCCCCGGCACGGACCCCGTCCCCCCATCCCCCCATCCCCCTCCCTGGCACGGACCCCCCCCATCACCCTCCCCGGCACGGACCCCATCCTCCTCCCCGGCACGGACCCCCCCATCCCCCTCCCCGGCACGGACCCCATCCCCCTCCCCGGCACGGACCCTGTCCCCCATCCCCCTCCCCGGCACGGACCCCGTCCCCCCATCCTCCTCCCCGGCACGGACCCCATCCTCCTCCCCGGCACGGACCCCGTCCCCCCATCCCCCTCCCCGGCACGGACCCCCCATCCTCCTCCCCGGCACTGACCCCGTCCCCCCATCCCCCTCCCCGGCATGGACCACCCCATCCTCCTCCCCGGCATGGACCCCGCCCCCCTCCCCGGCACTGACCCCCCCTCCCGGCACTCCCCCGGAGCCCAGCCCACTCTAACCAACCCTCCCCCCGCCGCACACACACACACACAACCCGAGACACACCTCTCCCCCACACATTCAGACTGCGGCCACGCCATCGCCTGCCCAGCGGCCAACCCCCCAGGCCGTCACTCACCTCCACGCTGGTCGGCGTGAACCTGGAGCACAGATTGACGCCGATGAAAAGGAGGTTTGATTTACGTCGACGTGACCGGTCACCACGTCGACGGGACTTCGGCCCATCCGGAAGGGAGAATATCGGCAGGCCCAACATTGGCTGCCTTGCGCCCACCCGTGCCATTCTCCGACGTCTGCGGCGCCATTAACGCCCCGCCGACTTTTCTCCCTTCGGAGACTTCGGCGGGTGGCGGGGGTGGAATTCACGGCGGCCAACGGCCATTCTCCGACCCGCTGGGGGGTCGGAGAATGACGCCCCAGAAGTGGGGATGTTTGCGATGACTGGGCAATGTTCAGCACCCTTTACGACTCCTCAGATAATGAAGCAGTCCAGGTCCAAATGCAGCAAGACCTGGACAATATCCAGGCTCGGGGCTGACAAGTGGCAAGTTGCATTCACGCCACACAACTGCAAGACAATGACCATCTCCTACAAGAGAGGATCTAACCATCACCCCTTGACATTCAATGGCATTACCATCGCTGAATCCCCACAATCTACATCCTGGGGGTTACCATTGACCAGGAACTGGACAAACAGTATAAATACTGTAGCTACCAGAGCAGGTCAAAAGCTAGGTATCACTAAGTACAAAGCAGCCCGCATGATTAGTCCCCCTTCCACAAACATTCACGCCCTCCACCACCGACAAACAGTAGCAGTCATGTGTACCATCGAAAAGGTTCACTGCAGGAACTCACCAAGGTTCCTATTGTCACGTGCTCTTTTAAGGGGTGAGTACATGGAGGGTCATGTGACCCGTTTGGCCAATCATGCCAGAGAGTGCGAATTCTCGGGCTGAGCATGGGTTTCACAGTTAGTTTGGAGTTGTGGAGTATGGTAGCTATTATTTCACTCTGTATCTAGTTACTTACTTAATAAACAGCTTATTCATTGACCTACATGGTGCTCACAGTCTTTGAAGATACTATATTTGGTAATGAGCATCAATTGGAGTTGCTTCCTGCTGCTACAGAAATCGAGAGAGCAGACATCATCTGGAAACCTTTCAACAAAGAAAGAACAAAGAAATGTACAGCACAGGAACAGGCCCTTCGGCCCTCCAAGCCCGTGCCGACCATACTGCCCGACTAAACTACAATCTTCTACACTTCCAGGGTCCGTATCCTTCTATTCCCATCCTATTCATATATTTGTCAAGCTGCCCCTTAAATGTCCCTATCGTTCCTGCTTCCACTACCTCCTCCGGTAGTGAGTTCCAGGCACCTGCGTAAAAAACTTGCCTCGTACATCTACTCTAAACCTTGCCCCTCTCACCTTAAACCTATGCCCCCTAGTAATTGACCCCTCTACCCTGGGGAAAAGCCTCTGACTATCCACTCTGTCTATGCCCCTCATAATTTTGTATACCTCTATCAGGTCGCCCCTCAACCTCCTTCGTTCCAGTGAGAACAAACCGAGTTTATTCAATCGCTCCTCATAGCTTATGCCCTCCATACCAGGCAACATTCTGGTAAATCTCTTCTGCACCCTCTCTAAAGCCTCCACATCCTTCTGGTAGTGTGGCGACCAGAATTGAACACTATACTCCAAGTGTGGCCTAACTAAGCTTCTATACAGCTGCAACATGACTTGCCAATTCTTATACTCAATGCCCCGGCCAATGAAGGCAAGCATGCCGTATGCCTTCTTGATTACCTTCTCCACCTGTGTTGCCCCTGTCAGTGACCTGTGTACCTGTACTCCTAGATCTCTTTGACTTTCAATACTCTTGAGGGTTCTACCATTCACTGTATATTCCCTACCTGCATTAGCCCTTCCAAAATGTATTACCTCACATTTGTCCGGATTAATCTCCATCTGCCATCTCTCCGCCCAAGTCTCCAGACAATCTAAATCCTGCTGTATCCTCTGACAGTCCTCATCGCTATCCGCAATTCCACCAACCTTTGTGTCGTCTGCAAACTTACTAATCAGACCAGTTACATTTTCCTCCAAATTATTTATATATACTACAAAGAGCAAAGGTCCCAGCACTGATCCCTGTGGAACACCACTGGTCACAGTCCTCCAATTAGAAAAGCATCCCTCCATTGCTACCCTCTGCCTTCTATGGCCTAGCCAGTTCTGTATCCACCTTGCCAGTTCACCCCTGATCCCGTGTGACTTCACCTTTTGTACTAGTCTACCATGAGGGACCTTGTCAAAGGCCTTACTGAAGTCCATATAGACAACATCTACTGCCCTACCTGCATCAATCATCTTAGTGACCTCCTCGAAAAACTCTATCAAGTTAGTGAGACACGACCTCCCCTTCACAAAACCGTGCTGCCTCTCACTAATACGTCCATTTGCTTCCAAATGGGAGTAGATCCTGTCTCGAAGAATTCTCTCCAGTAATTTCCCTACCACTGAAGTAAGGCTCACCGGCCTGTAGTTCCCGGGATTATCCTTGCTACCCTTCTTAAACAGAGGAACAACATTGGCTATTCTCCAGTCCTCCGGGACATCCCCTGAAGACAGCGAGGATCCAAAGATTTCTGTCAAGGCCTCAGCAATTTCCTCTCCAGCCTCCTTCAGTATTCTGGGGTAGATCCCATCAGGCCCTGGGGACATATCTACCTTAATATTTTTCCTTTGAAGAAAACCCATTTAACAATCTGAGTGTCAATATGCCCCTTGTTGGCAATCTAGAACCATTCAACCCTGACACGAAGAAGTGGGTGCTAGATATCAAATGCCACCACTACTTTTTAAGGCCAATGAAATTAGGGTAGGGTGGGGAGAGAACATAAGAACATAAGAACTAGGAGCAGGAGTCGGCCATCTGGCCCCTCGAGCCTGCCCCGCCATTCAATGAGATCATGGCTGATCTTTTGTGGACTCAGCTCCACTTTCCGGCCCGAACACCATAACCCTTAATCCCTTTATTCTTCAAAAAACTATCTATCTTTATCTTGAAAACATTTAATGAAGGAGCCTCTACTGCTTCACTGGGCAAGGAATTCCATAGATTCACAACCCTTTGGGTGAAGAAGTTCCTCCTAAACTCAGTCCTAAATCTACTTCCCCTTATTTTGAGGCTATGTTCTGCTTTCACCCGCCAGTGGAAACAACCTGCCCGCATCTATCCTGTCTATTCCCTTCATAATCTTATATGTTTCTATAAGATCCCCCCTCATCCTTCTAAATTCCAACGAGTCCAGTCCCAGTCTGCTCAACCTCTCCTCGTAATCCAACCCCCTTCAGCTCTGGGATTAACCTAGTGAATCTCCTCTGCACACCCTCCAGTGCCAGTACGTCCTTTCTCAGGTAAGGAAACCAAAACTGAACACAATACTCCAGGTGCGGCCTCTACGTGCATCAGTTATTTCTTTGTTTATTGCCTGCCCCACCATAATGTTACTATTTGATGGCCTATAGATTACTCCTATCAGTGCCCTTTTCGCCTTACTGTTCCTGATTTCCACCCAAATGGATTCAACCTTATCCTCCATAGCACCGATGTCATCCCTTACTATTGCCCGGATGTCATCCTTAAATAACAGAGCTACAGCACCTCCCTTACCATCTACTCTGTCCTTCCGAATAGTTTGATACCCTTGGATATTTAACTCCCAGTCGTGACCATCCTCTCACCATGTTTCAGTAATGGCCACTAAATCATAGTCATTCACAATGATTTGCGCCATCAACTCATTTACCTTATTCCGAATACTATGAGCATTCAGGTAAAGTACACCTATGTTGGCTTTTTTACCTCTGTTCTGAATCTTAACACCTCGATCAGTAACCTCTCCTAAGTTATATTTCCTCTTAACCTTTCTCCTAATTTTCCTTGTCGTTGAACCCATATCTTCATGTAACAACCTGCCGCGTCGCTTTCGATTTCTGTTTTTACTTCTGGTTTTCTTCCTTTTAGTATTCCTGGTCCTATTCACTGAGCTCCCCTCAGTCACTGTACCTTGTACTGTGGCCCTTTCTGATTTTTGACTATGGCTTCTCTGCCTTACACTTTCCCCCTTACTGCCTTTTGTTTCTGTCCCCGTTTCACTTCCCTCCGACTTCCTGCATTGGTTTCCATCCCAGAAGCAGCAGGTGCCTGTCGATTGGAGGGTGGCGAATGTAACTGTACCATTTAAAAAGGGAGGTGGAGAGAAAACAAGGAATTTTGGACCAGTCAGCCTGGTGTCGGCGGTGGGGAAAATTCCAGAAATCATTATCGGAGATTGTATAGCAGAGCACTCAGAAAACAGTGGCAGCATCGGACAGAGTCAGCATGGATTTATGAAGGAGAAATCATGCTTGACAAATCTACTGGAATTCTTGAGGATGTAACCCATAGAGCTGATAAGGGAAAGCAAGTGAATGTGATATATTTGGATATTCAGAACACTTTTGACAAAGTCCCGGACATGAGATTAGAGTGTAAAACTAAAGCGCATGGCATTGGGGTAGTGTATTGAGATGGATAGAAAACTGGTTGGCAGACTCCCCGAACAGGCGCTGGAATGAGGCGACTAGGGGCTTTTCACAGTAACTTCATTTGAAGCCTACTTGTGACAGGAAGCGATTTTCATTTCATTTCAAGAATGGAACAAAGAATAAAGAACAATACACCCCAGGACCAAGCCTTCGGCCCTCCAAGCCTGTACCAGTCATGATACCACCCTTGGTCAAAACCCTCAGCACTTCCTTGTGCCGTATCCCTCTATTCCCATCCTATCCATGTGTTTGTCAAGTTGCCTTTTGAACGCCGTTAATGTATCTGCTTCCACAACCTCCCCTGGCAGCGCGTTCCAGGCCCTCACCACCCTCTGTGTAAAAAACCTGCCTCGCACATCTCCTCTCAACTTTGCCCCACGGACCTTGAACCTATGCCCCCTGGTGACTGATCCCTCCACCCTGGGAAAGAGTGCCTGCCCATCCACTCTATCCACGCCCCTCATAATCCTGTAGACCTCTATCAGGTCGCCCCTCAACCTCCGTCTTTCTAATGAAAACAGTCCAAGTCTATTCAGCCTCTCCACATAGCTCACACCCTCCAGACCAGGTAACATTCTGGTAAACCTCCTCTGCACCCTCTCCAAAGCCTCCACATCCTTCTGGTGGTGCGAAGACCAGAATTGTGCCCAATATTCCAAGTGCGGCCTTACCAACTATAGAACTGTAGCAAGACTTGCCAGTTTTTATACATCGATGCCCCGTCCAATGAAGGCAAGCATTCCGTATGCTTTCTGGACTACCTTGTCCACTTGTGTTGCCATATCCAGTCCCCATTTGTGAAAGTCTACACCAAGCAAGTACAACTGGTAGCATAACGAATGGACTTATATTATCGAAAACAGAACAACTAAACACTCTTCCGAGCATCGTAGATATGAGAAAATGTTGGACAATCTAAGCAGGTCTGACAGCACCTGTGGAGAGAGAACTGAGCTGACATTTCAAGTCTGGATACCTCTTAAGTCATCACATTAGAAACGTTCGCTCCGCTCTGTCTCCTCAGATGCTGTCAGACTTGTTGAGATTGTCCAGTATTTTCTGCTTTCTTTACAGATTTCAGCATCTGCAGTAATTTACTTGGACCATAGACCAAAAGACATAGGAGCAGAATTATGCCACTCGGCCCATCGAGTCTGCTCCGCCATTCAATCATGGCTGATATTTTCTCACCCCATTCTCCTGCCTTCTCCCCATAACCCCTGATCCCCTTATTGATCAAGAACCTATCTATCTCTGCCTTAAAGACACTCAGTGATTTGGCCTCCACAGCCTTCTGCGGCAAAGAGTTCCACAGATTCACCACCCTCTGACTGAAGAAATCACTCCTCATTTTATTTATCTCTGTTTTAAAAGATCGTCCCTTTAGTCTGAGATCGTGTCCTCTGCTTCGAGTTTTTCCGACAAGTGGAAAAATCCTCTCCACGTCCACTCTATCCAGGCCTCTCAATATCCCGTAAGTTTCAATAAGATCCCCCCTCATCCTTGTAAACTCCAACGAGTACAGACCCAGAGTCCTCAACCGTTCCTCAAACGACAAGTTCTTCATTCCAGGGATCATTCTTGTGAACCTACTCTGGACCCTTTCCAAGGCCGGCACATCCTTCCTTAGATTCGGGGCCCAAAACTGCTCACAATACTCCAAATGGGGTCTGACCAGAGCCTTATACAGCCTCAGAAGTACATCCCGTGTGTTGTATTCTAGCCCTCTCGACATGAATGCTAACATTGCATTTGCCTTCCTAACTGCCGACTGAACCTGCACATTAACCTTAAGAGAATCGTGAACAAGGACTCCCAAGTCCCTTTGTGTTTCTGATTTCCCAAGCCTTTCCCCATTTGGAAAATAGTCTACGCCTCTATCCCTCATACCATAGATATCAGGATTTAGCCATTGAATTCTTCATGTGATATTAAGACATTTGTGAAGGCAGCGGAAGCAGTAAATTCTATTGGTCCTCACAGGATCCAGTAGTAACACTGAAGCCTAGTGACTCAGCAGCAGGCATGCTCTTGGCAAAGCTGTTACAGTCCAGGTAAAATACTGAACATCTACAACAATGGACCAATTCTCCGGCCTGTCCTGTTGACAAAAGCAGGACAAATCGAACCTGACCAATTCCCACTCCCAATGATCAGCAAAGTGATGGGCAGCATTGTTGACAGTGCTATCAAGCAGCACTTATCCAGCGATAACCCACTCACCAGGACTCAGTTTGGGTGTTACCAATGTTATATTGCCACGATTGGTAATATATTGTATTCTTTGTCCTTTCTTCCAGACTGACCCGATGTAGTGTTGACAAAGAACATACCAATCAAATGATTGAAATAAAACAAATGTATTATTACACTACTAATTAAATGGAGTTCGAACACTCTACTGAGGTATAGGTGATAATAAATGATATTGAATCTGTCTTGCAGTATTCAATATTCTATCTAGTCACTAACTATACTGTGATCTAACCCCATGCTATCTCTAACACTGACTCTGCTTGGAGCTTCACCTTGTGCTTTTCACCATGCTTCTCCCAGAATCCCCTGAGAGGCTGTCTTAAATACAGAGAAGTAGTAACGCCCTCTCGTGTTTTATTTACACAGAGATGTAATTATCAACCCTTCACTAACCTGACTATATACATATCATTACAGCCAGGTCTACTTGACTGCTGGTCTCATTTCTCCTTGGACAAAGGAGAGAATAAGCTGGGTTTTTCTGGGTAAAACTTACGCTGCCTTGCATGCTTTGTAGCGATGATCATCACCCTCACCACAGTTTCCATACTGATTTCCCCTTTGATTGGTCAGTGAATAACAAAGTGGATCAGCATTCGTTGCACCTACGAGAAAGCAAGTGGAGAATTATCATGATTTTATGGATCAGAAACTGGCCTGATCCATACCACACATTCCTCCTCCCCATCTGGGTCCCAATGAGAAGTGAATAGAGTCGGGGAGAATGTGTTTTACAGAAAAACAGAGAGTTTCAAATGGAGAGGTGTCGAAAAACAAACAGCGTAACAAAAATACAGCACCGACATTAAGCGTGTTCACGTGTGTGAGTGCATTCAATTCGAGGATTGCCCGAAACTTCAAATTCCCCAGGGAAGGACAGTCAGTTCTTGTTGAACGCATCTGAACAGCAGTGAGAGCACGGGACCCCCTGAGGAGAGCACTCCACACCAGAGAGCTCCTTCTCCCACCTGGCCGGGATTGTCCGCTCCTGTCCACCACGGGACCGGACATTCCCACCCAAATTGTAGCCATCTGGGATGGTCATTTACAACAAGAAACATGAGCGTTCGCAAAGCCGAAAGGAAAATGTGGACAATGTAAGGTTCAAGCAGGCTCAGAGCCTGAATGTATATTTGTGAGCGAAGAATCCAGACACCATCGAAACCCCCAACCGATTAATATTGAATGGCCCATCTCCGTAAGACAAAGGACTGATACTCGAGTAACCGATACAATCCCAGACATTTCAGCGCCACTCCCTTTACTCAGGAAGCATCAACAACAGGGTCAATAACCGCTTAGGACACGCCCAGCCATCAAGGCACCCGCCCCCTTTATTGGCTCAGATCAAAGGCAGTGATCGAGAACTGCCCAATTAATGAGGTCCAAACCTGAGGACCGCCCAAAAGAGCGCAAAACTCCCCAAGGACAAAGAGAGAGACCGCCATGTGTTCAATCGCTCTTGAACCTGGCACTCCGGCAACGTCCACCTTCAATTGCAGCACCGCCAGAAACAAGTCCAAGTTCAACGCCCGCTACCAGACGGATGAGCCCAGCTGAACCACAGTTACTGCTCCAGACCCAGTAGATCCAGAATCGAACAAAGACCACTGTTCCTCTGACCTAAGCCGGGTGCCTGAAGTTAAGTACAGGTTGTCATAGTTGTTAAGTGTAGTTTAACTAGTAGTGTTTATGTTGCATGATTAATCTTGTGTGCAAATAAAGTACCATTGATCTTTAACTAACTAACTGGTGTTTGGCTCTTTGATCGATATCCGGTTGAATCTTGTGGCGGTATCATTTGATACCTGCCGACTGTGAGCAATATAATATCGATATCTAAAGAAAGAAGGGCAACCTTATTGATTGCCATATTTATAGCAGGGAAAGAAGGCAACAAAATCAATGGACCTTTGGCTGGTCCGTCAAATGTTCCATTTCAATAATTCCTGCTGTGGGCAAGAAAAGGTTTCATACATTTTTCCATGCCTGGATCAAGACTGGCACCACTAAAGATCATATCAACATGCTTATGGAGAGTAGCAGGAGATAAATCAAACCCATTCGCCTGGCAATAAATTGGCACAAGCCAGGAAGTGGACTGGAAGTTACCAAACTAATGTCGTGCTGGTTTTGAGAGGTCACACACTCAGTTCTACAGTTGCCAACTCCACCCCCTTCTCTGGAAACACTGATGCTGAGGTTTTGCCGCGGTTGTATAGAGACTCAGTGCTGCCCCCTGGGGACCCAGGTTTGAATCCCACTACAGCAAATGGAATTTAAATTCAATTAAAAGTCTGGAACTAAAATTCCATGACCATGAAACTATTGAAATGTAAATAATCTTTATTGTCACAAGTAGGCTTACATTCACACTTCAATTAAGTTACTGTGAAAAGCCCCTAGTCGCCACATTCCGGAGTCACGTTCGGGTACATAGAGGGAAAATTCAGAATTCTCAACTGGTACGGGAATTGAACCTGTGCTACTAGCCTTGTTCTGCATCAAAAAACAGCTATCCAGCCCACTGAGCTAAAACAGCCATTGTCGATGGTCGCAAAAACCTATCTGGTTTGTTGCTGCCTCCAGGGAAAGAAATCTGCCTTCCTTACCTGGTCTGGCCTACATGTGACTCCAGACCCACAGCAATGTGATGAACTCTGAAATGCCCTCTGAAATTGCCCAGCAAGCCACTCAGTTCAAGGGCAATTAGGGATGAGCCCAGCCTGCGACGCCCACATTCCATGAAAGAATAATAAAAACAAAATTCTTCCACCGCTTCCCAGGAAAGGACTGGGATGAGGAGGAATTTCTTCAGGGAGAGGTGGTGAATTCCTTAGCACAGAGACCCTTGGAGGTCAAAGGAGGTCATGTCTGACAAATCTGAGTTCTTTGAGGAAGTAACAAGGAAGTTAGACAAAGGAGAACCAGTAGACGTGATGTATTTAGATTTCCAGAAGACCTTTGACAAGGCGCCGCATAGGAGACTGGTAAATAAGTTAAGAGCTCATAGTGTTCAGGGTAAGATCCTGGCATGGATAGAGGATTGGCTGACTGGCAGAAGGCAGAGAGTAGGGATAAAGGGGTCTTTTTCAAGATGGCAGCCGGTGACTAGTGGTGTGCCTCAGGGGTCGGTGCTGGGACCACAACTTTTCACAATATACATTAATGATCTGGAAGAAGGTACTGAAGGCTCTGTTGCTAAGTTTGCAGATGATACAAAGATCTGTAGAGTGACAGGTAGTATTGAGGAAGCAAGGGGGCTGCAGAAGGACTTGGACAGGCTAGGAGAGCGGGCAAAATAAGTGGCATATGGAATACAATGTGGAAAAGTGTGAGGTTATGCACTTTGGAAGGAGGAATCTAGGCATAGGCTATTTTCTAAATGGGAAAATGCTTAGGATATCAGAAGCACAAAGGGACTTGGGAGTCCTTGTTCACGATTCTCTGAAGGTTAACGTGCAGTTTCAGTCGGCAGTTAGGAAGGCAAATGCAATGTTAGCATTCATGTCGAGAGGGCTGGAATACAAGGCCAGGGATGTACTTCTGAGGCTGTATAAGGCTCTGGTCAGACCCCATTTGGAGTATTGTGAGCAGTTTTGGGCCCCGTATCTAAGGAAGGATGTGCTGGCCTTGGAAAGGGTCCAGAGGAGGTTCACAAGAATGATCCCTGAAATGAAGAGCTTGTTGTATGAGGAACGGTTGAGGACTCTGGCTATGTAACTGTTGGAGTTTAGGAGGATGAGGGGGGATCTTAGTGAAACTTATAGGATACTTCGAGGCCTGGATAGAGTGGACGTGGAGAGGATGTTTCCACTTGTAGGAAAAACTAGAACCAGAGGACACCATCTCAGACTAAAGGGACGATCCTTTAAAACAGAGATGAGGAGGAATTTCTTCAGCCAGAGGGTGGTGAATCTGTGGAACTCTTTGCCGCAGAAGGCTGTGGAGGCCAAATCACTGAGTGTCTTTAAGACCGAGATAGATAGGTTATTGATCAATAAGGGGATCAGGGGTTATGGGGGGAAGGCAGGAGAATGGGGATGAGAAAAATATCAGCCATGATTGAATGGTGGAGCAGACTCGATGGGTCGAGTGGCCTAATTCTTCTTCTATGTCTTATGGTTTTATGGTCTGATGGTACTAGCACCAGTTTCAATTCATGGAAATGGATGAAGGTGTGTTGTATATTGTCGTATTCGCTGTAAATGTCTGGGAACTACTTTGCTTGGAACTTAAGTTTAGTTTGTCATGTGAATGTCCCTTTAAGAAAGGTCTGTCTTATCACATGGCTTGTAGCACAGCTTCAGTGATGTCATTTGTGGGTGGAGCTTGGCTGTGGCTGTCAGGTGAGTACGGGATTCAGTGTTTTGGGTTTCAGTTTTGGTTTGTTGGTTTAGACTGAAGAAGAAAAATCAGTGTTTCCCTGTTTCTCTGTTTTTATTTGAAATCTGTTCCAGTGAACTGAAAGTACATTGGGTGTGGCAAACTGCCTTGGTAACTTCAAACATAGAGCTGCTTTCCGCAAGGAGTTTTGCATCTACTGGTTGAAACTGAATCAGAATTTCCGGAAAAGGACCAGTCCCATTCAAGTGAGATTACAGTGTGCTCAGCCACGCCCTTGAAAGGGGTTTTGGTTTATTGGATTTTGTATTGAATTGGAACAGTTACTGAGGGAGATTCATTAAGAGTTATAAACATAGATTACTGTGGCTGTTGTGTATCTTTTCGTGTTTGTAATTGAGAACAAATTCTTGATAAGCGTTTCATATGTTACTAAACTTTGTTTTGATAAAAGCGCAGAGGAAGACGGTTGAATTACACCTGAAGGGGAGGCTCTTGTGCTCATCCTAGCCAAATTCAACATAAAGGTTAAGGTCAGGTGAACTTCATAGTGCATAAGACCATAAGACATAGGAGCGGAAGTAAGGCCATTCGGCCCATCGAGTCCACTCCACCATTCAATCATGGATGATTTCAACTCCATTTACCCGCTCTCTCTCCATAGCCCTTAATTCCTCGAGAAATCAAGAATTTATCAACTTCTGTCTTAAAGACACTCAACGTCCCGGCCTCCACCGCCCTCTGTGGCAATGAATTCCACAGACCCACCACTCTCTGGCTGAAGAAATTTCTCCTCATCTCTGTTCTAAAGTGACTCCCTTTTATTCTAAGGCTGTGACCCGGGTCTTTTTGTGCACTTTGGAGTTTCCAAACCCTGCCCATAACAAGGTTTGCAGCAAGGCCATATTTAACAGCTACTATACCAGAGATTATCTCAGAGAATCCCATAGGATCACAACAGTGCCGAAAGAGGTCATTCAGCCCACTGAGTCCTCATCGACCCTTCAAAGGGTACACTTCTTATGTCTATCCACCCTTTCACCCCACCCTTTCCCCGTAACCACATAACCTAACATGCACATCCCTGGACACTAAGGGACAATTTAGCATAGCCATCATTTGAACCTGCACATCTTTCGACAGTGGGAGGAAACTGGAGCACCCAGAGTAAACCCACGCAGAGTAAACAAACGTAAAAACAGTGACCCAATGCTGGAATTAAACCCAGGTCCCTGGCACTGTGAGGGATCAGTGCTAACCACTGTGCCACTGATGTGACAGCCATTCAAGCTGGATCGTGGCAAGATTAAACTGAAAGAATTCTGATCCTCCCACAGCCTAAAGTGTGACGATTAATAACATCTTGAAAGCAAAAGGCAACAGCAACGTATATCAGGGAGTTCAGTCAGAGTGCCTGTCCTCATTTTCTCCGAATGCAGTAGCACGTCATGCTCTCACTCTCCTTTAGGCTCTGATGTGGAGATCAGAGGCTGAATGCAGCAGTCAAGGGCATTCAGCCTCTGATCTCCGGGTAAGCGTTCTCCAAGGCGGCCTTCAGGATCCGCGACAACGCAGAATCGCCGAGCAGAAACTTATAGCCAAGTTCCGCACACATGAGTGCGGCCTCAACCGGGACCTGGGATTCATGTCGCATTACATTCATCCCCCACCATCCGGCCTGCGAAATCCTACCAGCTGTCCTGGCTTGAGACAATTCACACCTCTTTAACCTGGGGTCACCCCAGCTCTGGATCTGTAAAGATTTAATCACCTGCTAATGCTCGCATTCCTAGCATTGTTTGGCATCTTTGAATTTGTCTGTATATGTGTTTCTGGAACAGACCTCTTCATTCACCTGAGGAAGGAGCAGCGCTCCGAAAGCTAGTGACATCGAAACAAACCTGTTGGACTTTAACCTGGTGTTGTAAGACTTCGTACTGTCCTTTAAGCTCGGTCAGTAAGATCCAGCCCAAGGACACACGGGAAATTATGGCTGCTCTGAGGGTTAGACATCCATCCAATTCATTTGAGAAATCTCATGGTGCAACTGTGCTGTAAGCGTTTGGGAGATTCTGATAATCTGTACTCACCCGCGCCCCAGATATCCTGGCATTGTTTCTCTGCAGACTGACAGGTCCCATCGCTGCAGTATAAATTTCCATTGCTGCATGTGTGACCGTCTTTCACATAGACATTCTCGGGGCAGTCTGAGGAATCTCCTCTGCAGAACTCGGGCAAGTCGCATTCCCCCGTTAATGGTCGACAAGGAGTAGCTGCTGGAAGAAACTGCAGAACAAAGGCAGAAATTCAGATCTGCTGACATTTAAATTGGACAATTGTTCTGATGAGGGAGAAGTGAGTTGAAAATAAATTTATGAATCTGCTGATATCCAGCTGTGTCATACGTGATGAGTATGGGAATTGTTACGCTCCCAGTATTATTACGCTCCCAGTCGATGCTCGAATTAGTCAGGAAATTCCCAGAATAGAACCCTGGCTAAAAATACTTTTACTTTGTTTTAGAAAACATGGGAAAACTGAGTCACAGGCATGCCAATTAGCTTTTGCAAAAAGAAAAAGATGGAAAGTTTGACTGTAAAGCAATACTCCTTCTCTCACCCCTTGGGAGAAATTCTCCGGTATCGGCGCGATGTCCGCTGACTGGCGCCCAAAACGGCGAAAATCAGTCGGGCATCGCGCCGCCCCAAAGGTGCGGAATGCTCCGCATCTTTGGGGGCCGAGCCCCAACCTTAAGGGGCTAGGTCGGCGCCGGACGAATTTCCGCCCCGCCAGCTGGCGGAAAAGGCCTTTGTTGCCCCACCAGCTGGAGCGGAAATGACATCTCCGGGCGGCGCATGCGCGGGAGCGTTAGCGGCCGCTGACAGTTTCCCGCGCATGCGCAGTGGAGGGAGTCTCTGCCGCCTCTGCCATGGTGGAGACCGTGGCGGAGGCGGAAGGGAAAGAGTGCCCCCACGGCACAGGCCCGCCCGCGGATCGGTGGGCCCTGATCGCGGGCCAGGCCACCGTGGGGGCACCCCCCGGGGCCAGATCGCCCCGCGCCCCCCCCCAGGACCCCGGAGCCCGGCCGCGCCACCTTGTCCCGCCGGTAAGGTAGGTGGTTTAATCTACGCCGGCGGGACAGGCATTTTAGCGGCGGGACTTCGGCCCATTCGGGCCAGAGAATCGCGGGGGGGGGGCCGCCAACCGGCGGGGTGCGATTCCAGCCCCCGCCGAATATCCAGTGCCGGAGAATTCGGCAACCGGCGGGGGCGAGATTCACGCCAGCCCCCGGCGATTCTCCGACTCGGCGGGGGGTCGGAGAATCTCGCCCAATATCTTCACAAATGAACACAGATATCAAGGTCAATCCAGGTTACATGGTGCATCTTATGCTATAATAAGCAAACAGTTGCTGTAACCTAAGAGGTTGACTGTGGTCGCTCTGAAAACAATTGGCAGATGCCACTCAATCGCTCTTCTGTGGAGTTCCCCTCAAATTCCCCATGGATGATTGTCACATGAGTGTTTCAAAACTCGACTCTCAAAGAGACATGCTTTAAAATCATCTTCCAGCCACTGCTTTCCATCAGCTGTTTTCATCAAGACTCCACCCCCACATTTTCCAACTATCCATCAAAAACAAGGCTTCCTCTCATCTGTTTCAGCAAGACTCCTCCTCCAGTTTTCCCAACTTTCCTTTCAGTATTCCTTTGTCTTGAATTTCCACAAGCATCCAAATTCCTTCACAAAGCTCAGGTACTCAGTCTGCCACTGAATACTATTGTTTCCAACGGCTGGAAATAAGGACAACAAACCTACGAATGCTTCAGATGTCTGGCTTTACCCAGGACTACACTTCCAGCTCTGTATTTATCTTCAGTGACCAGTAACCTTCTCCAATGGCAGTTCCACAGGTCCACAGGTCACTGAAAGGGGCAACACAGGTGGAGAAGGTAGTCAAGAAGGCATACGGCATGCTTGCCTTCATTGGCCGGGTCATTGAGTATAAGAATTGGCAAGTCATGTTGCAGCTGTATAGAACCTTAGTTAGGCCACACTTGGAGTATAGTGTTCAATTCTGGTCGCCACACTACCAGAAGGATGTGGAGGCTTTAGAGAGGATGCAGAAGAGATTTACCAGAATGTTGCCTGGTATGGAGGGCATTAGCTATGAGGAAAGGTTGAATAAACGTGGTTTGTTCTCACTGGAACGATGGAGGTTGAGGGGCGACCTAATAGAGGTCTACAAAATTATGAGGGGCATAGACAGAGTGGATAGTCAGAGACTTTTTCCAAAGGTAGAGGGGTCAATTACTAGGGGGCATAGGTTTAAGGTGCGGGGCGCAAGGTTTAGAGTAGATGTACGAGGCAAGTTTTTTACACAGAGGGTAGTGGGTGCCTGGAACTCACTACCGGAGGCGGTGGTGGAAGCAGGGACGATAGTGACATTTAAGGGGCATCTTGACAAATATATGAATAGGATGGGAATAGAGGGATACGGACCCAGGAAGTGTAGAAGATTGTAGTTTAGTCGGGCAGCATGGTCGGCACGGGCTTGGAGGGCCGAAGGGCCTGTTCCTGTGCTGTACATTTCTTTGTTCTTTGTTCTTTGTTCTCTTCTTTGGTTCCTTTAACTTCCAACTTCCTGGAAACTTGTAGTTTCTAGAAGTATCTGTCCTTTAGCCTCTCTGAAGCTTGCGTTCATGTCCATTCCTCCATTGTACAGCTTCCCTGCTTTTAGGAGAATTAGGCGCTGATCTCTCTCTCGAGCTTCCTATCTCAGACAGACGATTGGTTCAGTTTTTAACACAAGGGGGGATTTTTCCCGGCCCCCGCAGCGTGTTTTCTCAGTGGTGTGAAGCGGCTCACTGAAGGCTGGTGGTGGGATCCCCTGCTCTCTTTGCTGTTACTGGGATTTAATCCACTTCCGGCCTTCAGGCAAGGGTTTGCCAGCAGCAGGACCAGAATAAACTGCACCTTTTCCTGAAAGGTGTCTCGGTTGCTAATCAACATTTCAGTCTTCTCCAAGCTCGTGTTTACTTTTCCTGTCATAGGGGCTGTTTAGCACAGGGCTAAATCGCTGGCTTTTAAAGCAGACCCAGGCAGGCCAGCAGCACGGTTCGATTCCCGTACCAGCCTCCCCGAACAGGCGCCGGAATGTGGCGACTAGGGGCTTTTCACAGTAACGTCATTTGTAGCCTACCCCACCTCTGCGACCCCCGACTGCTCGGATTGGAGTTTCAGTGTGATCACCGAAGCCTGACCCTACAGTTCGGCGGACCCTTGCTCATGGTATGCAGCCTCGCGACCCTCGATGTCTCCCCCCCCCCCCCCCCCCACTTCACTCTTTGCGAACCTCACTCCGGACTGTAAGCCCATTGCCACCAGGAGCAGGTGGTACAGTTCGCTAGACATGGTATTTATCAAGTCGGAGGTCCAACGACTGTGAATGAAGGAATCATCGAGGCCAGCAACAGCCCCCGGAGAGCACAAGTGGTGGTCGTCCGGACCGGGGAAAAGAACCGGATGGTTGTGGACTACAGCCAGACAATTAACCGGTTCACGCAACTGGATGCGTACCCCCTCCCCCGCAGAGCGGAGATGGTCAACCAGATCGCGCAATACCGTGTGTTCGCCACGGTCGCTCTGAAGTCGGCCTACCACCAGCTCCCAATCCGCCCGGAAGAACGCCACTACACTGCCTTTGAAGCAGCCGGCCGGCTCTTCCACTTCCTCAGGGGCTGTTTAGCAGAGGGCTAAATCGCTGGCTTTTGAAGCAGATCAAGGCAGGCCAGCAGCACGGTTCGATTCCCGTAACAGCCTCCCCGAACAGGCGCCGGAATGTGGCGACTAAGGGCTTTTCACAGTAACTTCATTGAAGCCTACTTGTGACAATAAAAGATTTTCATTTCATTTCAGAGTTCCCTACGGCGTCACTAATGGGGTCTCGGTCTTTCAGAGAACGATGGACCGAATGGTGGACCAGTACGGTTTGCGGGCTACATACCCGTACCTGGACAACGTGACCATCTGCGGCCATGATCAGCAGGACCATGGCGTCAACCTTCCGAGGTTCCTCCAGGTCGTCCAATCCCTCAATCTTACATACAACAAAGAAAAGTGTGTCTTCTGTACAACCCGACTGGCCATCCTCAGCTACGTTGTGGAGAACGGAGTCCGAGGGCCGGACCCCGACCGTATGCGCCCCATCACAGTAACCCCGCCCCCCCCCCTCCACACAGCCTGAAGGCCCGAAAACGATGCCTGGGGCTGTTCTCCTACTATGCCCAGTGGGTCCCCAACAACGCGGACAAAACCCGCCCACTGATTCAAACCACCAGTTTCCTCCTCACGGACGAGGCCCGATCGACCTTCAGCCGCATCAAGGCCGACATCACCAAGGCCGCAATGCACGCGGTGGACGAGTCCGGCCCCTTCCAGGTAGAGAGCGATAGACGTCGCCCTGGCCGCCACCCTCAGCCAGGCGGGCAGGCCAGTAGCATTCTTCTCCAGGACCCTCCACGCTTCCGAAATCCGACACTCATCAGTCGAGAAGGAAGCACAAGCCATAGTGGAAGCCGTGCGGCGCTGGAGGCACTACCTAGCCGGTAGGAGGTTCACCCTCGTCACCGACCAGCGGTCGGTCGCCTTTATGGTCAACAACGCACAACGGGGCAAAATAAAACATGACAAAAACCTGAGGTGGAGGATCAAACTCCCCACCTACAATTACGATATCAATTATCGTCCTGGGAAGCTCATCAAGCCCCCAGATGCCCTGTCCCGCGGCACATGCGCCAGCGCGCAAGGTGACTGACTACGGGCTATCCACAATGACCTCTGTCACCCGGGGGTCACCCGGCTTACCCACTTCATTAAGGCCCGCAACCTGCCCTACTCCACCAAGGAGGTCAAGGCAATGACCAGGGACTGCCAAGCCTGCGCGGAGTGCAAACCGCACTTCTACCGGCCAGACAAGGCCCGCCTGGTAAAGGCCTCCCGGACCTTTGAACGCTTAAGTATCGATTTCAAACAGCCCCTCCCCTCCACCAACCGTAACATATATTTTCTCATCATCGACGAGTACTCCCGCTTCCCCTTCGCTGTCCCCTGCCCCAAAATGACCTTGGCCACTGTAATAAAGGCACTGCACAGCATCTTCACACTGTTCAGTTTCCCTGCCTACATCCACAGCGACCGGGGTACATCGTTCATGAGCGATGAGCTACGCCAGAACCTGCTCAGCAAAGGCATCGCGTCGAGCAGGACTACGAGCAATAACCCGCAGGGAAACGGGCAGGTGGAGAGGGAGAACGCGACGGTATGGAAGGCCGTCGTTCTGACCCTCCGGTCTAGAAGTCTCCCGATCCCCCGCTGGCAGGAGGTCCTCCCCGACGCCCTCCACTCCATCAGATCGCTCCTCTGCACAGCCACGAACGAGACCCCTCACAATCGTTTGTTTATCTTCCCCAGGAAGTCCATCTCCGGGATTTCGCTTCCAACTTGGTTGTCAACTTCGGGACCAGTCCTTCTCCGGAGGCACACGAGGAGCCATAAGACTGACCCACTGGTCGAGAGAGTCCAGCTGCTTCACGCCAACCCCAGTACGCTTACATGGCGCACCAGGAGGGATGGCAAGATGCGGTCTCCCCTGCGAACGCGCCCCCCCCCCCCCCCAACGATACCCGCCCCCACCCCCGCCCCGTATGCCGCCCTGGGTGTCCTGTACTGTCCCGTGCCGACACTGCCGCCACCCACCACCCCCTGTCTACCCCGACACCCCAACCGTCTCCGACTCACCGGACTGAGGCTCCAGCTCCAGACACAACACCCCTGGAGTCACCACCTGCAACAACCGTGCCCGCCGCACCACCAGAGCTGAGGAGGCCGAAGAGAATGATCCGGCCTCCAGATAGACTGAATATGTAATGACCCCACGTCACCCCCGCTGGGTTTGATTTTTTAACAGGGGGTGAATGTGGTGAATGTATTCACCATAATGCATGACACTGTAACCACCTAATGTAACAGTTGACCTGGAAGTGGTGATACGAGCTGCTTCCAGGTACTGTACTGTAACCCCGGTGGGCTCCGCCTCTGGCTCCGCCCTTACCGGGGCCATATATAACCTGGCCACCTGCGGGTGGCACTCATCTGCACAACCGACTCTGGCTAGGCAAGTTCACGACTAATAAAGCCTTATGTTCACTCGCTCTCTCAGCCTCTTGGTGAATTGAAGGTATATCAGGTGTGTGGAATGCACTGCCAGCAGAGGTGGTGGAGTCAGTCATTGGGGACATTTAAGCGATTCTTGGACAGGCACATGGACAGCAGTAAATTGTAGGGGTGTAGGTTAGGTTGGTCTTAGATTAGGATAAATGGTCGGCACAACATTGTGGGCCGAAGGGCCTGTACTGTGCTGTATTGTTCTGTTCTATGTTCTATAAGGTATTGGGGCCGTCCTGTTCCACAAGATGGAGAACGGGGCCGAGCGGCCGATAGCTTTCGCCTCCCGCACATTGACTGCAGCGGAGAAAAAGTACGCGCAGATCGAGAAGGGGGGCCTGGCGGTGGTCTTTGAGGTGAAACGCATGTATATGTGTATGACTGTCACTTCTCTATCGTGACTGATCATAAGCCTGTGTTGGGACTTTTTCGAGAAGATCAGCCAATACCGCCCATTGCTTCCGCACGGATCCAGCGCTGGGCTTTGTTGCTTGCTGCATATGAGTATTCTCTGGAGCACAAACCAGGAACGCAGATAGCGAATGCCGACGCACTGAGCCGATTGCCTTTATCGACCGGCCCCATGTCGACCCCCACGACCGGTGAGGTGGTCGCAACCCTAAATTTTATGGACACCTTGCCTGTCACGGCATCACAGATCCGTCAGTGGACCCAGACGGAGCCAGTCTTGTCAAAGGTTCGGCACATAGTCCTGTATGGTGGGCAGCATAGACAGCTCCCAGGCGAGTTGCGGGCATTTTCCTCCAAGCTGTCAGAATTCAGCGTGGAAGACGGTATCCTCTTGTGGGGGACGCGTGTGATTGTCCCGGAAAAAGGCCAGGAACTGATACTAACAGACTTGCACAATGGGCATCCGGGCGTGACCAAGATGAAAATGTTGGCCCGGAGTTATGTCTGGTGGCCAGGCCTCGACGCCGACATTGAGAAGGTGGCCCAAAACTGCTCCATTTGCCAGGAGCATCAGAAGCTTCCGCCGGCCGTGCCCCTACATCACTGGGAATGGCCAGGGCGGCCTTGGGCACGCTTGCATGCGAATTTCGCCAGCCCTTTTCAAGGATCCGTGTTCCTTCTACTAATCGATGCCCAGTCTAAACGGTTAGAGGTGCATAAGATGCAGGGGACAACATCCTGCGCAACAATTGAAAAGCTGCGCTTTTCTTTCAGTACGCGTGGCCTCCCTGAGGTGCTGGTCACGGACAACGGCACTCGGTTCACAAGTGAGGAGTTGGCAAGGTTAATGAAGGTGAACGGTGTACACCATATCCGCACTGCCCCTTACCACCCGGCTTCCAATGGGTTGGCAGAGCGCGCAATGCAGACATTCAAACGAGGCCTAAAGAAGCAGTCTTCCGGGTCAATAGACACGAGACTGGCTCGTTTTTTTGTTTTCATACAGAACCACCTCCCCCCCCCCCCCCCCCAATGCGGTGACTGGGGTAGCTCCCGCGGAACTCCTAATGGGCCAGAGACTTTGCACCCGCCTTACCATGGTTTTCCCGGGCATTGCCGCAAAAGTACGCCACACTCAAGAACGGCAGGGACACGGCCTTTCTCAGCATTGGCCGATTCAGCAATTTGTGCCCGGTGACCCAGTGTTCGTTTGAAATTTTACTGGGGGTGCCCAGTATGTCCCTGGCGTTATCTTTCGCCGAACGGGCCCTATCTCTTACCAGGTGCAAGCCCAGGGTCGTCTCCAGCGCAAACATGTAGACCACGTTCGGTCCAGAAGACCATTTCTTCCAAAGGTTCCCCGCCCCCGGAGATCACTTCTACAGCTGCAGAGACCAGACAGAGTGGAGGATCATCCTCACCATCTTCCTCTGGTGCCGCACTCAAAGCCCTGCGCAGGTCGTTGCAGAACCGCGTGGAGGTAGAGACGCAGAGGCGACAGAGGCTTTGGACTCCACCTCCGAGATGGAGACACAGGACGCCTCCGAGGGAGAACCCTCGGGCCCACGGGCCGTGGACGTACAACCATTGCGCCGTTCATCACGGAAGCGCCGTTCTCCGTCTCGTCACACGCCGCCCGATCCAGTGCCGCGTGCAAATGGTGTCCGGCCTGCGGCAAAACGAGTCCAACACCCTCCTTCGCCAGGGTCTTCGGTGGATTCCTTGGACTTTGGGGGGGGGAGGGGGTGTTATAACCTGCCTGCTTACCATTGGCTGGGGAATAATGACAATCCCACAATCCTCTGGGAGTATGAGCTTCCCCAATGAGGGGGCGGAGAAATCATTAGCAGACTCCCTGCATAAATAAAGCTGGCCAGTTTGGAAACAGCTAGAGAGGAGTGAGCAACAAGGGAGTTACTGTTGCTGCTGCATATCTAATGTTTTCATCTATCATTTCATTTAAATATTGTAAATAATTGTTATTTCTTTCTATTCTACAGCTCGTGCTGGATTCTCCGACCCCCTCACAAGAGTGACCCAGGTTTGAATCCCACCAGAGATGTTGGTGGAATTTGAATTTAAATGATCTGGAATTAAAAGTCTTTTTTTCAGAGAGTGGTGAATCTGTGGAATTCTTTACTGCAGAGCGCTGTAGAGGCTGGGTCGTTAATTATGTTCAAGGCGGAGAGAGACAGATTTTTAATCAGTAAGGGAATCAAGGTGGGAAAGTGGAGTGGCAAATTATCACATCAAATCAATTAAGATCTGATTGAATAGCAGAACAGACTCGATGGGCCAAATGGCCTCCGACTGCCCTTTGATCTCCCAGACTAATGTGGAGCATATTGCCCATTGTCGCAAAAATGTGGGATTGGGAAAACACACCATTATTTATTCTTTCAAAACTAATTCAAACACCTTCACCTGACGCATAGGTGGCAAGAGGGAATCAGTGTGGATTGAACAGCCCTCCTCCTGTTATCAATAGTACCCGAACATGCTCGGAATGACACAGAATGACCCAATGAGACCTTACTTTACAGTCTTTACAGCAGGCACCAAGGGATGAACATTTTGCACCAGGTTTGAATTTACACGTCAACGGCAGGCAGCAGCAGTCCATACAATCCTGAGGGCAAATCAAACAGAGAACACCAGTTACTGGGGTGAAATCGCAACATGCTAAGAGGATTTTCACTAACAAGTTGTGGAAACAAAATAAGTGTTTACACTTTGGATGCAGAGGGTGTTCACAGCTCTCAGAGTCAATGTTGTGAGCAATCAGCACGCACCTCCCTTCACTGACTCTCACTTTCAGTCATCCCAGGTGGAGAAAAACTACACAGATGGAAATCAGTGGAACGCAGAAACTCTGCGCATGGACAACGGTCATCAACATGTCTCGTGGGTCACACTCCGAACCCAGCTGGGCCGCGTGTGCCACAGATTGCCAACCACTGGTATAGGGGTGGTTTATTCTGTATCTGAACCATTCTCGAGCTGCCCTGAGAGTGTTAAACGGGACAGTGCAGGGGGTGCTTTACTCTGTGTCTAACCCATGTTGTACTTGCTCTGGGAGTGTGAGCTGGGACAGTGCGCAGGCAGCTTTACTCTGTATCTAACCCATGTTGTACTTGCTCTGGGAGTGTGAGCTGGGACAGTGCGCAGGCAGCTTTACTCTGTATCTAACCCATGTTGTACTTGCTCTGGGGGTGTGTGAGCTGGGACAGTGCGCAGGCAGCTTTACTCTGTGTCTAACCCATGTTGTACTTGCTCTGGGAGTGTGAGCTGGGACAGTGCGCAGGCAGCTTTACTCTGTGTCTAATCCATGTTGTACTTGCTCTGGGAGTGTGAGCTGGGACAGTGCGCAGACAGCTTTACTCTGTGTCTAACCCATGTTGTACTTGCTCTGGGGGGGTGTGAGCTGGGACAGTGTGCAGGCAGCTTTATTCTGTGTCTAACCCATGTTGTACTTGCTCTGGGAGTGTGAGCTGGGACAGTGCGCAGGCAGCTTTACTCTGTGTCTAACCCATGTTGTACTTGCTCTGGGAGTGTGAGCTGGGACACTGCGCAGGCAGCTTTACTCTGTGTCTAACCCATGTTGTACTTGCTCTGGGAGTGTGAGCTGGGACAGTGCGCAGGCAGCTTTACTCTGTGTCTAACCCATGTTGTACTTGCTCTGGGAGTGTGAGCTGGGACAGTGCGCAGGCAGCTTTACTCTGTGTCTAACCCATGTTGTATTTGCTCTGGGAGTGTGAGCTGGGACAGTGCGCAGGCAGCTTTACTCTGTATCTAACCCATGTTGTACTTGCTCTGGGAGTGTGTGCTGGGACAGTGCGCAGACAGCTTTACTCTGTGTCTAACCCATGTTGTACTTGCTCTGGGAGTGTGAGCTGGGACAGTGCGCAGGCAGCTTTACTCTGTGTCTAACCCATGTTGTACTTGCTCTGGGAGTGTGAGCTGGGACAGTGCGCAGGCAGCTTTACTCTGTATCTAACCCATGTTGTACTTGCTCTGGGAGTGTGAGCTGGGACAGTGTGCAGGCAGCTTTACTCTGTGTCTAACCCATGTTGTACTTGCTCTGGGGGTGTGAGCTGGGACAGTGCGCAGGCAGCTTTACTCTGTATCTAACCCATGTTGTACTTGCTCTGGGAGTGTGAGCTGGGACAGTGCGCAGGCAGCTTTACTCTGTGTCTAACCCATGTTGTACTTGCTCTGGGAGTGTGAGCTGGGACAGTGCGCAGGCAGCTTTACTCTGTATCTAACCCATGTTGTACTTGCTCTGGGAGTGTGAGCTGGGACAGTGCGCAGGCAGCTTTACTCTGTGTCTAACCCATGTTGTACTTGCTCTGGGAGTGTGAGATGGGACAGTGCGCAGGCAGCTTTACTCTGTGTCTAACCCATGTTGTACTTGCTCTGGGAGTGTGAGCTGGGACAGTGCGCAGGCAGCTTTACTCTGTGTCTAACCCATGTTGTACTTGCTCCGGGGGTGTGAGCTGGGACAGTGCGCAGGCAGCTTTACTCTGTGTCTAACCCACGTTGTACTTGCTCTGGGAGTGTGAGCTGGGACAGTGCGCAGGCAGCTTTACTCTGTGTCTAACCCATGTTGTACTTGCTCTGGGAGTGTGAGCTGGGACAGTGCGCAGGCAGCTTTACTCTGTATCTAACCCATGTTGTACTTGCTCTGGGAGTGTGTGCTGGGAAAGTGTGCAGGCAGCTTTACTCTGTGTCTAACCCATGTTGTACTTGCTCTGGGAGTGTGTGCTGGGAAAGTGTGCAGGCAGCTTTACTCTGTATCTAACCCATGTTGTACTTGCTCTGGGAGTGTGAGCTGGGACAGTGCGCAGGCAGCTTTACTCTGTGTCTAACCCATGTTGTACTTGCTCTGGGAGTGTGAGCTGGGACAGTGTGCAGGCAGCTTTACTCTGTATCTAACCCATGTTGTACTTGCTCTGGGAGTGTGAGCTGGGACAGTGCGCAGGCAGCTTTACTCTGTGTCTAACCCATGTTGTACTTGCTCTGGGAGTGTGAGCTGGGACAGTGCGCAGGCAGCTTTACTCTGTGTCTAACCAATGTTGTATTTGCTCTGGGAGTGTGAGCTGGGACAGTGCGCAGGCAGCTTTACTCTGTGTCTAACCAATGTTGTATTTGCTCTGGGAGTGTGAGCTGGGACAGTGCGCAGGCAGCTTTACTCTGTGTCTAACCAATGTTGTATTTGCTCTGGGGGTGTGAGCTGGGACAGAGCGCAGGCAGCTTTACTCTGTGTCTAACCCATGTTGTACTTGCTCTGGGGGTGTGAGCTGGGACAGTGCGCAGGCAGCTTTACTCTGTGTCTAACCCATGTTGTACTTGCTCTGGGAGTGTGAGCTGGGACAGTGCGCAGACAGCTTTACTCTGTGTCTAACCCATGTTGTACTTGCTCTGGGAGTGTGAGCTGGGACAGTGCGCAGGCAGCTTTATTCTTTATCTAACCCATGTTGTACTTGCTCTGGGAGTGTGAGCTGGGACAGTGCGCAGGCAGCTTTACTCTGTATCTAACCCATGTTGTACTTGCTCTGGGAGTGTGAGCTGGGACAGTGCGCAGGCAGCTTTACTCTGTGTCTAACCCATGTTGTACTTGCTCTGGGAGTGTGAGCTGGGACAGTGCGCAGGCAGCTTTACTCTGTGTCTAACCCATGTTGTACTTGCTCTGGGGGTGTGTGCTGGGACAGTGCGCAGGCAGCTTTACTCTGTGTCTAACCCATGTTGTACTTGCTCTGGGGGTGTGTGCTGGGACAGTGCGCAGGCAGCTTTACTCTGTGTCTAACCCATGTTGTACTTGCTCTGGGAGTGTGAGCTGGGACAGTGCGCAGGCAGCTTTACTCTGTATCTAACCCATGTTGTACTTGCTCTGGGAGTGTGAGCTGGGACAGTGCGCAGGCAGCTTTACTCTGTGTCTAACCCATGTTGTACTTGCTCTGGGAGTTTGAGCTGGGACAGTGCGCAGGTAGCTTTACTCTGTGTCTAACCCATGTTGTACTTGCTCTGGGAGTGTGAGCTGGGACAGTGCGCAGGCAGCTTTACTCTGTGTCTAACCCATGTTGTACTTGCTCTGGGAGTGTGAGCTGGGACAGTGCGCAGGCAGCTTTACTCTGTGTCTAACCCATGTTGTACTTGCTCTGGGAGTGTGAGCTGGGACAGTGCGCAGGCAGCTTTACTCTGTATCTAACCCATGTTGTACTTGCTCTGGGAGTGTGAGCTGGGACAGTGCGCAGGCAGCTTTACTCTGTATCTAACCCATGTTGTACTTGCTCTGGGGGTGTGTGCTGGGACAGTGTGCAGGCAGCTTTACTCTGTGTCTAACACATGTTGTACTTGCTCTGGGAGTGTGAGCTGGGACAGTGCGCAGGCAGCTTTACTCTGTATCTAACCCATGTTGTACTTGCTCTGGGAGTGTGAGCTGGGACAGTGCGCAGGCAGCTTTACTCTGTGTCTAACCCATGTTGTACTTGCTCTGGGAGTGTGAGCTGGGACAGTGCGCAGGCAGCTTTACTCTGTATCTAACCCATGTTGTACTTGCTCTGGGAGTGTGAGCTGGGGCAGTGCGCAGGCAGCTTTACTCTGTATCTAACCCATGTTGTACTTGCTCTGGGAGTGTCTGATGGGACAGTGCGCAGGCAGCTTTACTCTGTATCTAACCCATGTTGTACTTGCTCTGGGTGTGTGTGCTGGGACAGTGCGCAGGCAGCTTTACTCTGTGTCTAACCCATGTTGTACTTGCTCTGGGAGTGTGAGCTGGGACAGTGCGCAGGCAGCTTTACTCTGTATCTAACCCATGTTGTACTTGCTCTGGGGGTGTGAGCTGGGACAGTGCGCAGGCAGCTTTACTCTGTGTCTAACCCATGTTGTACTTGCTCTGGGGGTGTGAGCTGGGACAGTGCGCAGGCAGCTTTACTCTGTGTCTAACCCATGTTGTACTTGCTCTGGGAGTGTGAGCTGGGACAGTGCGCAGGCAGCTTTACTCTGTATCTAACCCATGTTGTACTTGCTCTGGGAGTGTGAGCTGTGACAGTGCGCAGGCAGCTTTACTCTGTGTCTAACCCATGTTGTACTTGCTCTGGGAGTGTGTGCTGGGACACTGCGCAGGCAGCTTTACTCTGTATCTAACCCATGTTGTACTTGCTCTGGGGGTGAGAGCTGGGACAGTGCGCAGACAGCTTTACTCTGTATCTAACCCATGTTGTACTTGCTCTGGGGGTGTGAGCTGGGGCAGTGCGCAGGCAGCTTTACTCTGTATCTAACCCATGTTGTACTTGCTCTGGGAGTGTGTGATGGGGCAGTGCGCAGGCAGCTTTACTCTGTGTCTAACCCATGTTCTACTTGCTCTGGGAGTGTGAGCTGGGACAGTGCGCAGGCAGCTTTACTCTGTGTCTAACCCATGTTGTACTTGCTCTGGGAGTGTGAGCTGGGACAGTGTGCAGGCAGCTTTACTCTGTATCTAACCCATGTTGTACTTGCTCTGGGAGTGTGAGCTGGGACAGTGCGCAGGCAGCTTTACTCTGTGTCTAACCCATGTTGTACTTGCTCTGGGGGTGTGAGCTGGGACAGTGCGCAGGCAGCTTTACTCTGTGTCTAACCCATGTTGTACTTGCTCTGGGAGTGTGAGCTGGGACAGTGCGCAGGCAGCTTTACTCTGTATCTAACCCATGTTGTACTTGCTCTGGGAGTGTGAGCTGGGACAGTGTGCAGGCAGCTTTACTCTGTGTCTAACCCATGTTGTACTTGCTCTGGGGGTGTGTGCTGGGACAGTGCGCAGGCAGCTTTACTCTGTGTCTAACCCATGTTGTACTTGCTCTGGGAGTGTGAGCTGGGACAGTGCGCAGGCAGCGTTACTCTGTGTCTAACCCATGTTGTACTTGCTCTGGGGGTGTGTGCTGGGACAGTGCGCAGGCAGCTTTACTCTGTGTCTAACCCATGTTGTACTTGCTCTGGGAGTGTGAGATGGGACAGTGCGCAGGCAGCTTTACTCTGTGTCTAACCCATGTTGTACTTGCTCTGGGGATGTGAGCTGGGACAGTGCGCAGGCAGCTTTACTCTGTATCTAACCCATGTTGTACTTGCTCTGGGGGTGTGTGCTGGGACAGTGCGCAGGCAGCTTTACTCTGTATCTAACCCATGTTGTACTTACTCTGGGAGTGTGAGCTGGGACAGTGCGCAGGTAGCTTTACTCTGTATCTAACCCATGTTGTACTTGCTCTGGGGGTGTGAGCTGGGACAGTGCGCAGGCAGCTTTACTCTGTATCTAACCCATGTTGTACTTGCTCTGGGGGTGTGTGACGGGACAGTGCACAGGCAGCTTTACTCTGTATCTAACCCATGTTGTACTTGCTCTGGGAGTGTGTGCTGCGACAGTGCGCAGGCAGCTTTACTCTGTGTCTAACCCATGTTGTACTTGCTCTGGGAGTGTGAGCTGGGACAGTGCGCAGGCAGCTTTACTCTGTGTCTAACCCATGTTGTACTTGCTCTGGGAGTGTGAGCTGGGACAGTGTGCAGGCAGCTTTACTCTGTATCTAACCCATGTTGTACTTGCTCTGGGAGTGTGAGCTGGGACAGTGCGCAGGCAGCTTTACTCTGTGTCTAACCCATGTTGTACTTGCTCTGGGAGTGTGAGCTGGGACAGTGCGCAGGCAGCTTTACTCTGTGTCTAACCCATGTTGTACTTGCTCTGGGAGTGTGAGCTGGGACAGTGTGCAGGCAGCTTTACTCTGTATCTAACCCATGTTGTACTTGCTCTGGGAGTGTGAGCTGGGACAGTGCGCAGGCAGCTTTACTCTGTGTCTAACCCATGTTGTACTTGCTCTGGGAGTGTGAGCTGGGACAGTGCGCAGGCAGCTTTACTCTGTATCTAACCCATGTTGTACTTGCTCTGGGAGTGTGTGCTGGGACAGTGCGCAGGCAGCTTTACTCTGTATCTAACCCATGTTGTACTTGCTCTGGGGGGTGAGCTGGGACAGTGCGCAGGCAGCTTTACTCTGTATCTAACCCATGTTGTACTTGCTCTGGGAGTGTGAGCTGGGACAGTGCGCAGGCAGCTTTACTCTGTGTCTAACCCATGTTGTACTTGCTCTGGGAGTGTGAGCTGGGACAGTGCGCAGGCAGCTTTACTCTGTATCTAACCCATGTTGTACTTGCTCTGGGGGTGTGAGCTGGGACAGTGCGCAGGCAGCGTTACTCTGTGTCTAACCCATGTTGTACTTGCTCTGGGAGTGTGAGCTGGGACAGTGCGCAGGCAGCTTTACTCTGTGTCTAACCCATGTTGTACTTGCTCTGGGGGTGTGTGCTGGGACAGTGCGCAGGCAGCTTTACTCTGTATCTAACCCATGTTGTACTTGCTCTGGGAGTGTGAGCTGGGACAGTGTGCAGGCAGCTTTACTCTGTGTCTAACCCATGTTGTACTTGCTCTGGGGGTGTGAGCTGGGACAGTGCGCAGGCAGCTTTACTCTGTGTCTAACGATGTTGTACTTGCTCTGGGAGTGTGAGCTGGGACAGTGCGCAGGCAGCTTTACTCTGTGTCTAACCCATGTTGTACTTGCTCTGGGAGTGTGTGAGCTGGGACAGTGCGCAGGCAGCTTTACTCTGTGTCTAACCCATGTTGTACTTGCTCTGGGAGTGTGAGCTGGGACAGTGCGCAGGCAGCTTTACTCTGTGTCTAACCCATGTTGTACTTGCGCTGGGGGTGGGGGTGATGGGACAGTGCGCAGGCAGCTTTACTCTGTGTCTAACCCATGTTGTACTTGCTCTGGGAGTGTGAGCTGGGACAGTGCGCAGGCAGCTTTACTCTGTATCTAACCCATGTTGTACTTGCTCTGGGAGTGTGAGCTGGGACAGTGCGCAGGCAGCTTTACTCTGTATCTAACCCATGTTGTACTTGCTCTGGGGGTGTGAGCTGGGACAGTGCGCAGGCAGCTTTACTCTGTGTCTAACCCATGTTGTACTTGCTCTGGGAGTGTGAGCTGGGACAGTGCGCAGGCAGCTTTACTCTGTGTCTAACCCATGTTGTACTTGCTCTGGGAGTGTGTGCTGGGACAGTGCGCAGGCAGCTTTACTCTGTGTCTAACCCATGTTGTACTTGCTCTGGGAGTGTGAGCTGGGACAGTGTGCAGGCAGCTTTACTCTGTATCTAACCCATGTTGTACTTGCTCTGGGAGTGTGAGCTGGGACAGTGCGCAGGCAGCTTTACTCTGTATCTAACCCATGTTGTACTTGCTCTGGGAGTGTGAGCTGGGACAGTGCGCAGGCAGCTTTACTCTGTGTCTAACCCATGTTGTACTTGCTCTGGGAGTGTGTGCTGGGGCAGTGCGCAGGCAGCTTTACTCTGTGTCTAACCCATGTTGTACTTGCTCTGGGAGTGTGAGCTGGGACAGTGCGCAGGCAGCTTTACTCTGTGTCTAACCTATGTTGTACTTGCTCTGGGAGTGTGAGCTGGGACAGTGCGCAGGCAGCTTTACTCTGTATCTAACCCATGTTGTACTTGCTCTGGGAGTGTGAGCTGGGACAGTGTGCAGGCAGCTTTACTCTGTGTCTAACCCATGTTGTACTTGCTCTGGGAGTGTGAGCTGGGACAGTGCGCAGGCAGCTTTACTCTGTATCTAACCCATGTTGTACTTGCTCTGGGAGTGTGAGCTGGGACAGTGTGCAGGCAGCTTTACTCTGTGTCTAACCCATGTTGTACTTGCTCTGGGAGTGTGAGCTGGGACAGTGCGCAGGCAGCTTTACTCTGTATCTAACCCATGTTGTACTTGCTCTGGGAGTGTGAGCTGGGACAGTGAGCAGGCAGCTTTACTCTGTGTCTAACCCATGTTGTACTTGCTCTGGGGGTGTGAGCTGGGACAGTGCGCAGGCAGCTTTACTCTGTGTCTAACCCATGTTGTACTTGCTCTGGGAGTGTGAGCTGGGACAGTGCGCAGGCAGCTTTACTCTGTATCTAACCCATGTTGTACTTGCTCTGGGAGTGTGAGCTGGGACAGTGCGCAGGCAGCTTTACTCTGTATCTAACCCATGTTGTACTTGCTCTGGGGGTGTGTGAGCTGGGACAGTGCGCAGGCAGCTTTACTCTGTGTCTAACCCATGTTGTACTTGCTCTGGGAGTGTGAGCTGGGACAGTGCGCAGGCAGCTTTACTCTGTGTCTAATCCATGTTGTACTTGCTCTGGGAGTGTGAGCTGGGACAGTGCGCAGACAGCTTTACTCTGTGTCTAACCCATGTTGTACTTGCTCTGGGGGGGTGTGAGCTGGGACAGTGTGCAGGCAGCTTTATTCTGTGTCTAACCCATGTTGTACTTGCTCTGGGAGTGTGAGCTGGGACAGTGCGCAGGCAGCTTTACTCTGTGTCTAACCCATGTTGTACTTGCTCTGGGAGTGTGAGCTGGGACACTGCGCAGGCAGCTTTACTCTGTGTCTAACCCATGTTGTACTTGCTCTGGGAGTGTGAGCTGGGACAGTGCGCAGGCAGCTTTACTCTGTGTCTAACCCATGTTGTACTTGCTCTGGGAGTGTGAGCTGGGACAGTGCGCAGGCAGCTTTACTCTGTGTCTAACCCATGTTGTATTTGCTCTGGGAGTGTGAGCTGGGACAGTGCGCAGGCAGCTTTACTCTGTATCTAACCCATGTTGTACTTGCTCTGGGAGTGTGTGCTGGGACAGTGCGCAGACAGCTTTACTCTGTGTCTAACCCATGTTGTACTTGCTCTGGGAGTGTGAGCTGGGACAGTGCGCAGGCAGCTTTACTCTGTGTCTAACCCATGTTGTACTTGCTCTGGGAGTGTGAGCTGGGACAGTGCGCAGGCAGCTTTACTCTGTATCTAACCTATGTTGTACTTGCTCTGGGAGTGTGAGCTGGGACAGTGTGCAGGCAGCTTTACTCTGTGTCTAACCCATGTTGTACTTGCTCTGGGGGTGTGAGCTGGGACAGTGCGCAGGCAGCTTTACTCTGTATCTAACCCATGTTGTACTTGCTCTGGGAGTGTGAGCTGGGACAGTGCGCAGGCAGCTTTACTCTGTGTCTAACCCATGTTGTACTTGCTCTGGGAGTGTGAGCTGGGACAGTGCGCAGGCAGCTTTACTCTGTATCTAACCCATGTTGTACTTGCTCTGGGAGTGTGAGCTGGGACAGTGCGCAGGCAGCTTTACTCTGTGTCTAACCCATGTTGTACTTGCTCTGGGAGTGTGAGATGGGACAGTGCGCAGGCAGCTTTACTCTGTGTCTAACCCATGTTGTACTTGCTCTGGGAGTGTGAGCTGGGACAGTGCGCAGGCAGCTTTACTCTGTGTCTAACCCATGTTGTACTTGCTCCGGGGGTGTGAGCTGGGACAGTGCGCAGGCAGCTTTACTCTGTGTCTAACCCACGTTGTACTTGCTCTGGGAGTGTGAGCTGGGACAGTGCGCAGGCAGCTTTACTCTGTGTCTAACCCATGTTGTACTTGCTCTGGGAGTGTGAGCTGGGACAGTGCGCAGGCAGCTTTACTCTGTATCTAACCCATGTTGTACTTGCTCTGGGAGTGTGTGCTGGGAAAGTGTGCAGGCAGCTTTACTCTGTGTCTAACCCATGTTGTACTTGCTCTGGGAGTGTGTGCTGGGAAAGTGTGCAGGCAGCTTTACTCTGTATCTAACCCATGTTGTACTTGCTCTGGGAGTGTGAGCTGGGACAGTGCGCAGGCAGCTTTACTCTGTGTCTAACCCATGTTGTACTTGCTCTGGGAGTGTGAGCTGGGACAGTGTGCAGGCAGCTTTACTCTGTATCTAACCCATGTTGTACTTGCTCTGGGAGTGTGAGCTGGGACAGTGCGCAGGCAGCTTTACTCTGTGTCTAACCCATGTTGTACTTGCTCTGGGAGTGTGAGCTGGGACAGTGCGCAGGCAGCTTTACTCTGTGTCTAACCAATGTTGTATTTGCTCTGGGAGTGTGAGCTGGGACAGTGCGCAGGCAGCTTTACTCTGTGTCTAACCAATGTTGTATTTGCTCTGGGAGTGTGAGCTGGGACAGTGCGCAGGCAGCTTTACTCTGTGTCTAACCAATGTTGTATTTGCTCTGGGGGTGTGAGCTGGGACAGAGCGCAGGCAGCTTTACTCTGTGTCTAACCCATGTTGTACTTGCTCTGGGGGTGTGAGCTGGGACAGTGCGCAGGCAGCTTTACTCTGTGTCTAACCCATGTTGTACTTGCTCTGGGAGTGTGAGCTGGGACAGTGCGCAGACAGCTTTACTCTGTGTCTAACCCATGTTGTACTTGCTCTGGGAGTGTGAGCTGGGACAGTGCGCAGGCAGCTTTATTCTTTATCTAACCCATGTTGTACTTGCTCTGGGAGTGTGAGCTGGGACAGTGCGCAGGCAGCTTTACTCTGTATCTAACCCATGTTGTACTTGCTCTGGGAGTGTGAGCTGGGACAGTGCGCAGGCAGCTTTACTCTGTGTCTAACCCATGTTGTACTTGCTCTGGGAGTGTGAGCTGGGACAGTGCGCAGGCAGCTTTACTCTGTGTCTAACCCATGTTGTACTTGCTCTGGGGGTGTGTGCTGGGACAGTGCGCAGGCAGCTTTACTCTGTGTCTAACCCATGTTGTACTTGCTCTGGGGGTGTGTGCTGGGACAGTGCGCAGGCAGCTTTACTCTGTGTCTAACCCATGTTGTACTTGCTCTGGGAGTGTGAGCTGGGACAGTGCGCAGGCAGCTTTACTCTGTATCTAACCCATGTTGTACTTGCTCTGGGAGTGTGAGCTGGGACAGTGCGCAGGCAGCTTTACTCTGTGTCTAACCCATGTTGTACTTGCTCTGGGAGTTTGAGCTGGGACAGTGCGCAGGTAGCTTTACTCTGTGTCTAACCCATGTTGTACTTGCTCTGGGAGTGTGAGCTGGGACAGTGCGCAGGCAGCTTTACTCTGTGTCTAACCCATGTTGTACTTGCTCTGGGAGTGTGAGCTGGGACAGTGCGCAGGCAGCTTTACTCTGTGTCTAACCCATGTTGTACTTGCTCTGGGAGTGTGAGCTGGGACAGTGCGCAGGCAGCTTTACTCTGTATCTAACCCATGTTGTACTTGCTCTGGGAGTGTGAGCTGGGACAGTGCGCAGGCAGCTTTACTCTGTATCTAACCCATGTTGTACTTGCTCTGGGGGTGTGTGCTGGGACAGTGTGCAGGCAGCTTTACTCTGTGTCTAACACATGTTGTACTTGCTCTGGGAGTGTGAGCTGGGACAGTGCGCAGGCAGCTTTACTCTGTATCTAACCCATGTTGTACTTGCTCTGGGAGTGTGAGCTGGGACAGTGCGCAGGCAGCTTTACTCTGTGTCTAACCCATGTTGTACTTGCTCTGGGAGTGTGAGCTGGGACAGTGCGCAGGCAGCTTTACTCTGTATCTAACCCATGTTGTACTTGCTCTGGGAGTGTGAGCTGGGGCAGTGCGCAGGCAGCTTTACTCTGTATCTAACCCATGTTGTACTTGCTCTGGGAGTGTCTGATGGGACAGTGCGCAGGCAGCTTTACTCTGTATCTAACCCATGTTGTACTTGCTCTGGGTGTGTGTGCTGGGACAGTGCGCAGGCAGCTTTACTCTGTGTCTAACCCATGTTGTACTTGCTCTGGGAGTGTGAGCTGGGACAGTGCGCAGGCAGCTTTACTCTGTATCTAACCCATGTTGTACTTGCTCTGGGGGTGTGAGCTGGGACAGTGCGCAGGCAGCTTTACTCTGTGTCTAACCCATGTTGTACTTGCTCTGGGGGTGTGAGCTGGGACAGTGCGCAGGCAGCTTTACTCTGTGTCTAACCCATGTTGTACTTGCTCTGGGAGTGTGAGCTGGGACAGTGCGCAGGCAGCTTTACTCTGTATCTAACCCATGTTGTACTTGCTCTGGGAGTGTGAGCTGTGACAGTGCGCAGGCAGCTTTACGCTGTGTCTAACCCATGTTGTACTTGCTCTGGGAGTGTGTGCTGGGACACTGCGCAGGCAGCTTTACTCTGTATCTAACCCATGTTGTACTTGCTCTGGGGGTGAGAGCTGGGACAGTGCGCAGACAGCTTTACTCTGTATCTAACCCATGTTGTACTTGCTCTGGGGCTGTGAGCTGGGGCAGTGCGCAGGCAGCTTTACTCTGTATCTAACCCATGTTGTACTTGCTCTGGGAGTGTGTGATGGGGCAGTGCGCAGGCAGCTTTACTCTGTGTCTAACCCATGTTCTACTTGCTCTGGGAGTGTGAGCTGGGACAGTGCGCAGGCAGCTTTACTCTGTGTCTAACCCATGTTGTACTTGCTCTGGGAGTGTGAGCTGGGACAGTGTGCAGGCAGCTTTACTCTGTATCTAACCCATGTTGTACTTGCTCTGGGAGTGTGAGCTGGGACAGTGCGCAGGCAGCTTTACTCTGTGTCTAACCCATGTTGTACTTGCTCTGGGGGTGTGAGCTGGGACAGTGCGCAGGCAGCTTTACTCTGTGTCTAACCCATGTTGTACTTGCTCTGGGAGTGTGAGCTGGGACAGTGCGCAGGCAGCTTTACTCTGTATCTAACCCATGTTGTACTTGCTCTGGGAGTGTGAGCTGGGACAGTGTGCAGGCAGCTTTACTCTGTGTCTAACCCATGTTGTACTTGCTCTGGGGGTGTGTGCTGGGACAGTGCGCAGGCAGCTTTACTCTGTGTCTAACCCATGTTGTACTTGCTCTGGGAGTGTGAGCTGGGACAGTGCGCAGGCAGCGTTACTCTGTGTCTAACCCATGTTGTACTTGCTCTGGGGGTGTGTGCTGGGACAGTGCGCAGGCAGCTTTACTCTGTGTCTAACCCATGTTGTACTTGCTCTGGGAGTGTGAGATGGGACAGTGCGCAGGCAGCTTTACTCTGTGTCTAACCCATGTTGTACTTGCTCTGGGGATGTGAGCTGGGACAGTGCGCAGGCAGCTTTACTCTGTATCTAACCCATGTTGTACTTGCTCTGGGGGTGTGTGCTGGGACAGTGCGCAGGCAGCTTTACTCTGTATCTAACCCATGTTGTACTTACTCTGGGAGTGTGAGCTGGGACAGTGCGCAGGTAGCTTTACTCTGTATCTAACCCATGTTGTACTTGCTCTGGGGGTGTGAGCTGGGACAGTGCGCAGGCAGCTTTACTCTGTATCTAACCCATGTTGTACTTGCTCTGGGGGTGTGTGACGGGACAGTGCACAGGCAGCTTTACTCTGTATCTAACCCATGTTGTACTTGCTCTGGGAGTGTGTGCTGCGACAGTGCGCAGGCAGCTTTACTCTGTGTCTAACCCATGTTGTACTTGCTCTGGGAGTGTGAGCTGGGACAGTGCGCAGGCAGCTTTACTCTGTGTCTAACCCATGTTGTACTTGCTCTGGGAGTGTGAGCTGGGACAGTGCGCAGGCAGCTTTACTCTGTGTCTAACCCATGTTGTACTTGCTCTGGGAGTGTGAGCTGGGACAGTGTGCAGGCAGCTTTACTCTGTATCTAACCCATGTTGTACTTGCTCTGGGAGTGTGAGCTGGGACAGTGCGCAGGCAGCTTTACTCTGTGTCTAACCCATGTTGTACTTGCTCTGGGAGTGTGAGCTGGGACAGTGCGCAGGCAGCTTTACTCTGTATCTAACCCATGTTGTACTTGCTCTGGGAGTGTGTGCTGGGACAGTGCGCAGGCAGCTTTACTCTGTATCTAACCCATGTTGTACTTGCTCTGGGGGGTGAGCTGGGACAGTGCGCAGGCAGCTTTACTCTGTATCTAACCCATGTTGTACTTGCTCTGGGAGTGTGAGCTGGGACAGTGCGCAGGCAGCTTTACTCTGTGTCTAACCCATGTTGTACTTGCTCTGGGAGTGTGAGCTGGGACAGTGCGCAGGCAGCTTTACTCTGTATCTAACCCATGTTGTACTTGCTCTGGGGGTGTGAGCTGGGACAGTGCGCAGGCAGCGTTACTCTGTGTCTAACCCATGTTGTACTTGCTCTGGGAGTGTGAGCTGGGACAGTGCGCAGGCAGCTTTACTCTGTGTCTAACCCATGTTGTACTTGCTCTGGGGGTGTGTGCTGGGACAGTGCGCAGGCAGCTTTACTCTGTATCTAACCCATGTTGTACTTGCTCTGGGAGTGTGAGCTGGGACAGTGTGCAGGCAGCTTTACTCTGTGTCTAACCCATGTTGTACTTGCTCTGGGGGTGTGAGCTGGGACAGTGCGCAGGCAGCTTTACTCTGTGTCTAACGATGTTGTACTTGCTCTGGGAGTGTGAGCTGGGACAGTGCGCAGGCAGCTTTACTCTGTGTCTAACCCATGTTGTACTTGCTCTGGGAGTGTGTGAGCTGGGACAGTGCGCAGGCAGCTTTACTCTGTGTCTAACCCATGTTGTACTTGCTCTGGGAGTGTGAGCTGGGACAGTGCGCAGGCAGCTTTACTCTGTGTCTAACCCATGTTGTACTTGCGCTGGGGGTGGGGGTGATGGGACAGTGCGCAGGCAGCTTTACTCTGTGTCTAACCCATGTTGTACTTGCTCTGGGAGTGTGAGCTGGGACAGTGCGCAGGCAGCTTTACTCTGTATCTAACCCATGTTGTACTTGCTCTGGGAGTGTGAGCTGGGACAGTGCGCAGGCAGCTTTACTCTGTATCTAACCCATGTTGTACTTGCTCTGGGGGTGTGAGCTGGGACAGTGCGCAGGCAGCTTTACTCTGTGTCTAACCCATGTTGTACTTGCTCTGGGAGTGTGAGCTGGGACAGTGCGCAGGCAGCTTTACTCTGTGTCTAACGCATGTTGTACTTGCTCTGGGAGTGTGAGCTGGGACAGTGCGCAGGCAGCTTTACTCTGTGTCTAACCCATGTTGTACTTGCTCTGGGAGTGTGAGCTGGGACAGTGTGCAGGCAGCTTTACTCTGTATCTAACCCATGTTGTACTTGCTCTGGGAGTGTGAGCTGGGACAGTGCGCAGGCAGCTTTACTCTGTATCTAACCCATGTTGTACTTGCTCTGGGAGTGTGAGCTGGGACAGTGCGCAGGCAGCTTTACTCTGTGTCTAACCCATGTTGTACTTGCTCTGGGAGTGTGTGCTGGGGCAGTGCGCAGGCAGCTTTACTCTGTGTCTAACCCATGTTGTACTTGCTCTGGGAGTGTGAGCTGGGACAGTGCGCAGGCAGCTTTACTCTGTGTCTAACCTATGTTGTACTTGCTCTGGGAGTGTGAGCTGGGACAGTGCGCAGGCAGCTTTACTCTGTATCTAACCCATGTTGTACTTGCTCTGGGAGTGTGAGCTGGGACAGTGTGCAGGCAGCTTTACTCTGTGTCTAACCCATGTTGTACTTGCTCTGGGAGTGTGAGCTGGGACAGTGCGCAGGCAGCTTTACTCTGTATCTAACCCATGTTGTACTTGCTCTGGGAGTGTGAGCTGGGACAGTGTGCAGGCAGCTTTACTCTGTGTCTAACCCATGTTGTACTTGCTCTGGGAGTGTGAGCTGGGACAGTGCGCAGGCAGCTTTACTCTGTATCTAACCCATGTTGTACTTGCTCTGGGAGTGTGAGCTGGGACAGTGAGCAGGCAGCTTTACTCTGTGTCTAACCCATGTTGTACTTGCTCTGGGGGTGTGAGCTGGGACAGTGCGCAGGCAGCTTTACTCTGTGTCTAACCCATGTTGTACTTGCTCTGGGAGTGTGAGCTGGGACAGTGTGCAGGCAGCTTTACTCTGTGTCTAACCCATGTTGTACTTGCTCTGGGAGTGTGAGCTGGGACAGTGCGCAGGCAGCTTTACTCTGTGTCTAACCCATGTTGTACTTGCTCTGGGAGTGTGAGCTGGGACAGTGCGCAGGCAGCTTTACTCTGTGTCTAACCCATGTTGTACTTGCTCTGGGAGTGTGTGCTGGGACAGTGCGCAGGCAGCTTTACTCTGTATCTAACCCATGTTGTACTTGCTCTGGGAGTGTGAGCTGGGACAGTGCGCAGGCAGCTTTATTCTGTATCTAACCCATGTTGTACTTGCTCTGGGGGGGGGGGTGATGGGACAGTGCGCAGGCAGCTTTACTCTGTATCTAACCCATGTTGTACTTGCTCTGGGAGTGTGAGCTGGGACAGTGCGCAGGCAGCTTTATTCTGTATCTAACCCATGTTGTACTTGCTCTGGGGGGGGGGGGGTGATGGGACAGTGCGCAGGCAGCTTTACTCTGTGTCTAACCCATGTTGTACTTGCTCTGGGAGTGTGAGCTGGGACAGTGTGCAGGCAGCTTTACTCTGTATCTAACCCATGTTGTACTTGCTCTGGGAGTGTGAGCTGGGACAGTGTGCAGGCAGCTTTACTCTGTGTCTAACCCATGTTGTACTTGCTCTGGGGGTGTGAGCTGGGACAGTGCGCAGGCAGCTTTACTCTGTATCTTACCCATGTTGTACTTGCTCTGGGAGTGTGAGCTGGGACAGTGCGCAGGCAGCTTTACTCTGTATCTAACCCATGTTGTACTTGCTCTGGGAGTGTGAGCTGGGACAGTGCGCAGGCAGCTTTACTCTGTATCTAACCCATGTTGTACTTGCTCTGGGAGTGTGTGATGTGACAGTGCGCAGGCAGCTTTACTCTGTATCTAACCCATGTTGTACTTGCTCTGGGAGTGTGAGCTGGGACAGTGCGCAGGCAGCTTTACTCTGTGTCTAACCCATGTTGTACTTGCTCTGGGAGTGTGCTGGGACAGTGCGCAGGCAGCTTTACTCTGTATCTAACCCATGTTGTACTTGCTCTGGGTGTGTGCTGGGACAGTGCGCAGGCAGCTTTACTCTGTGTCTAACCCATGTTGTACTTGCTCTGGGAGTGTGAGCTGGGACAGTGCACAGGCAGCTTTACTCTGTGTCTAACCCATGTTGTACTTGCTCTGGGGGGGGGGGTGATGGGACAGTGCGCAGGCAGCTTTACTCTGTGTCTAACCCATGTTGTACTTGCTCTGGGTGTGTGCTGGGACAGTGCACAGGCAGCTTTACTCTGTATCTAACCCATGTTGTACTTGCTCTGGGTGTGTGAGCTGGGACAGTGCGCAGGCAGCTTTACTCTGTGTCTAACCCATGTTGTACTTGCTCTGGGAGTGTGTGATGGGGCAGTGTGCAGGCAGCTTTACTCTGTGTCTAACCCATGTTGTACTTGCTCTGGGGGGGGGGTGATGGGACAGTGCGCAGGCAGCTTTACTCTGTGTCTAACCCATGTTGTACTTGCTCTGGGTGTGTGCTGGGACAGTGTGCAGGCAGCTTTACTCTGTGTCTAACCCATGTTGTACTTGCTCTGGGAGTGTGAGCTGGGACAGTGCGCAGGCAGCTTTACTCTGTATCTAACCCATGTTGTACTTGCTCTGGGTGTGTGCTGGGACAGTGCGCAGGCAGCTTTACTCTGTATCTAACCCATGTTGTACTTGCTCTGGGAGTGTGAGCTGGGACAGTGCGCAGGCAGCTTTACTCTGTGTCTAACCCATGTTGTACTTGCTCTGGGAGTGTGAGCTGGGACAGTGTGCAGGCAGCTTTACTCTGTGTCTAACCCATGTTGTACTTGCTCTGAGAGTGTGAGCTGGGACAGTGCGCAGGCAGCTTTACTCTGTATCTAACCCATGTTGTACTTGCTCTGGGTGTGTGCTGGGACAGTGCGCAGGCAGCTTTACTCTGTATCTAACCCATGTTGTACTTGCTCTGGGTGTGTGAGCTGGGACAGTGCGCAGGCAGCTTTACTCTGTGTCTAACCCATGTTGTACTTGCTCTGGGAGTGTGTGATGGGGCAGTGTGCAGGCAGCTTTACTCTGTGTCTAACCCATGTTGTACTTGCTCTGGGGGGGGGGGTGATGGGACAGTGCGCAGGCAGCTTTACTCTGTGTCTAACCCATGTTGTACTTGCTCTGGGTGTGTGCTGGGACAGTGTGCAGGCAGCTTTACTCTGTGTCTAACCCATGTTGTACTTGCTCTGGGAGTGTGTGCTGGGACAGTGCGCAGGCAGCTTTACTCTGTGTCTAACCCATGTTGTACTAGCTCTGGGAGTGTGAGCTGGGACAGTGCGCAGGCAGCTTTACTCTGTATCTAACCCATGTTGTACTTGCTCTGGGAGTGTGAGCTGGGACACTGCGCAGGCAGCTTTACTCTGTGTCTAACCCATGTTGTACTTGCTCTGGGAGTGTGAGCTGGGACAGTGCGCAGGCAGCTTTACTCTGTATCTAACCCATGTTGTACTTGCTCTGGGAGTGTGAGCTGGGACAGTGCGCAGGCAGCTTTACTCTGTATCTAACCCATGTTGTACTTGCTCTGGGAGTGTGAGCTGGGACAGTGCGCAGGCAGCTTTACTCTGTGTCTAACCCATGTTGTACTTGCTCTGGGGGTGTGAGCTGGGACAGTGCGCAGGCAGCTTTACTCTGTATCTAACCCATGTTGTACTTGCTCTGGGAGTGTGAGCTGGGACAGTGCGCAGGCAGCTTTACTCTGTATCTAACCCATGTTGTACTTGCTCTGGGAGTGTGAGCTGGGACAGTGCGCAGGCAGCTTTACTCTGTGTCTAACCCATGTTGTACTTGCTCTGGGGGTGTGAGCTGGGACAGTGCGCAGGCAGCTTTACTCTGTATCTAACCCATGTTGTACTTGCTCTGGGAGTGTGAGCTGGGACAGTGCGCAGGCAGCTTTACTCTGTGTCTAACCCATGTTGTACTTGCTCTGGGAGTGTGAGCTGGGACAGTGCGCAGGCAGCTTTACTCTGTGTCTAACCCATGTTGTACTTGCTCTGGGAGTGTGTGCTGGGGCAGTGCACAGGCAGCTTTACTCTGTGTCTAACCCATGTTGTACTTGCTCTGGGAGTGTGTGCTGGGACAGTGTGCAGGCAGCTTTACTCTGTGTCTAACCCATGTTGTACTTGCTCTGGGAGTGTGAGCTGGGACAGTGCGCAGGCAGCTTTACTCTGTGTCTAACCCATGTTGTACTTGCTCTGGGAGTGTGAGCTGGGACAGTGCGCAGGCAGCTTTACTCTGTGTCTAACCCATGTTGTACTTGCTCTGGGAGTGTGAGCTGGGACAGTGCGCAGGCAGCTTTACTCTGTAACTAACCCATGTTGTACTTGCTCTGGGAGTGTGTGCTGGGACAGTGTGCAGGCAGCTTTACTCTGTATCTAACCCATGTTGTACTTGCTCTGGGAGTGTGAGCTGGGACAGTGCGCAGGCAGCTTTACTCTGTATCTAACCCATGTTGTAGTTGCTCTGGGAGTGTGAGCTGGGACAGTGCGCAGGCAGCTTTACTCTGTGTCTAACCCATGTTGTACTTGCTCTGGGAGTGTGAGCTGGGACAGTGCGCAGGCAGCTTTACTCTGTATCTAACCCATGTTGTACTTGCTCTGGGAGTGTGAGCTGGGACAGTGCGCAGGCAGCTTTACTCTGTATCTAACCCATGTTGTACTTGCTCTGGGGGTGTGAGCTGGGACAGTGCGCAGGCAGCTTTACTCTGTGTCTAACCCATGTTGTACTTGCTCTGGGGGTGTGCTGGGACAGTGCGCAGGCAGCTTTACTCTGTATCTAACCCATGTTGTACTTGCTCTGGGAGTGTGTGCTGGGACAGTGCGCAGGCAGCTTTACTCTGTGTCTAACCCATGTTGTACTTGCTCTGGGAGTGTGAGCTGCGACAGTGCGCAGGCAGCTTTACTCTGTGTCTAACCCATGTTGTACTTGCTCTGGGAGTGTGTGCTGGGGCAGTGCGCAGACAGCTTTACTCTGTGTCTAACCCATGTTGTACTTGCTCTGGGGGTGTGAGCTGGGACAGTGCGCAGGCAGCTTTACTCTGTGTCTAACCCATGTTGTACTTGCTCTGGGAGTGTGAGCTGCGACAGTGCGCAGGCAGCTTTACTCTGTGTCTAACCCATGTTGTACTTGCTCTGGGAGTGTGTGCTGGGGCAGTGCGCAGACAGCTTTACTCTGTGTCTAACCCATGTTGTACTTGCTCTGGGAGTGTGAGCTGGGACAGTGCGCAGGCAGCTTTACTCTGTATCTAACCCATGTTTTACTTGCTCTGGGAGTGTGAGCTGCGACAGTGCGCAGGCAGCTTTACTCTGTGTCTAACCCATGTTGTACTTGCTCTGGGAGTGTGTGCTGGGGCAGTGCGCAGACAGCTTTACTCTGTGTCTAACCCATGTTGTACTTGCTCTGGGAGTGTGAGCTGGGACAGTGCGCAGGCAGCTTTACTCTGTGTCTAACCCATGTTGTACTTGCTCTGGGAGTGTGAGCTGGGACAGTGCGCAGGCAGCTTTACTCTGTCTCTAACCCATGTTGTACTTGCTCTGGGGGTGTGAGCTGGGACAGTGCGCAGGCAGCTTTACTCTGTGTCTAACCCATGTTGTACTTGCTCTGGGAGTGTGAGCTGGGACAGTGCGCAGGCAGCTTTACTCTCTGTCTAACCCATGTTGTACTTGCTCTGGGAGTGTGAGCTGGGACAGTGCGCAGGCAGCTTTACTCTGTATCTAACCCATGTTGTACTTGCTCTGGGGGTGTGAGCTGGGACAGTGCGCAGGCAGCTTTACTCTGTGTCTAACCCATGTTGTACTTGCTCTGGGGGTGTGAGCTGGGACAGTGCGCAGGCAGCTTTACTCTGTGTCTAACCCATGTTGTACTTGCTCTGGGAGTGTGAGCTGGGACAGTGCGCAGGGAGCTTTACTCTGTGTCTAACCCATGTTGTACTTGCTCTGGGAGTGTGAGCTGGGGCAGTGCGCAGGCAGCTTTACTCTGTGTCTAACCCATGTTGTACTTGCTCTGGGGGTGTGAGCTGGGACAGTGCGCAGGCAGCTTTACTCTGTATCTAACCCATGTTGTACTTGCTCTGGGAGTGTGAGCTGGGACAGTGCGCAGGCAGCTTTACTCTGTATCTAACCCATGTTGTACTTGCTCTGGGAGTGTGAGCTGGGACAGTGCGCAGGCAGCTTTACTCTGTGTCTAACCCATGTTGTACTTGCTCTGGGAGTGTGAGCTGGGACAGTGCGCAGGCAGCTTTACTCTGTGTCTAACCCATGTTGTACTTGCTCTGGGAGTGTGAGCTGGGACAGTGCGCAGGCAGCTTTACTCTGTGTCTAACCCATGTTGTACTTGCTCTGGGAGTGTGAGCTGGGACAGTGCGCAGGCAGCTTTACTCTGTATCTAACCCATGTTGTACTTGCTCTGGGAGTGTGTGCTGGGACAGTGTGCAGGCAGCTTTACTCTGTATCTAACCCATGTTGTACTTGCTCTGGGAGTGTGAGCTGGGACAGTGCGCAGACAGCTTTACTCTGTATCTAACCCATGTTGTACTTGCTCTGGGAGTGTGAGCTGGGACAGTGCGCAGGCAGCTTTACTCTGTATCTAACCCATGTTGTACTTGCTCTGGGAGTGTGAGCTGGGACAGTGCGCAGGCAGCTTTACTCTGTGTCTAACCCATGTTGTACTTGCTCTGGGAGTGTGAGCTGGGACAGTGCGCAGGCAGCTTTACTCTGTGTCTAACCCATGTTGTACTTGCTCTGGGAGTGTGAGCTGGGACAGTGCGCAGGCAGCTTTACTCTGTATCTAACCCATGTTGTACTTGCTCTGGGAGTGTGAGCTGGGACAGTGCGCAGGCAGCTTTACTCTGTGTCTAACCCATGTTGTACTTGCTCTGGGAGTGTGAGCTGGGACAGTGCGCAGGCAGCTTTACTCTGTGTCTAACCCATGTTGTACTTGCTCTGGGAGTGTGAGCTGGGACAGTGCGCAGGCAGCTTTACTCTGTATCTAACCCATGTTGTACTTGCTCTGGGAGTGTGAGCTGGGACAGTGTGCAGGCAGCTTTACTCTGTGTCTAACCCATGTTGTACTTGCTCTGGGAGTGTGAGCTGGGACAGTGCGCAGGCAGCTTTACTCTGTATCTAACCCATGTTGTACTTGCTCTGGGAGTGTGAGCTGGGACAGTGTGCAGGCAGCTTTACTCTGTGTCTAACCCATGTTGTACTTGCTCTGGGAGTGTGAGCTGGGACAGTGCGCAGGCAGCTTTACTCTGTATCTAACCCATGTTGTACTTGCTCTGGGAGTGTGAGCTGGGACAGTGAGCAGGCAGCTTTACTCTGTATCTAACCCATGTTGTACTTGCTCTGGGAGTGTGAGCTGGGACAGTGCGCAGGCAGCTTTACTCTGTGTCTAACCCATGTTGTACTTGCTCTGGGAGTGTGAGCTGGGACAGTGTGCAGGCAGCTTTACTCTGTATCTAACCCATGTTGTACTTGCTCTGGGAGTGTGAGCTGGGACAGTGCGCAGGCAGCTTTACTCTGTGTCTAACCCATGTTGTACTTGCTCTGGGAGTGTGAGCTGGGACAGTGCGCAGTCAGCTTTACTCTGTGTCTAACCCATGTTGTACTTGCTCTGGGAGTGTGAGCTGGGACAGTGCGCAGGCAGCTTTACTCTGTATCTAACCCATGTTGTACTTGCTCTGGGGGGGGGGGTGATGGGACAGTGCGCAGGCAGCTTTACTCTGTATCTAACCCATGTTGTACTTGCTCTGGGAGTGTGAGCTGGGACAGTGCGCAGGCAGCTTTATTCTGTATCTAACCCATGTTGTACTTGCTCTGGGGGGGGGGGTGATGGGACAGTGCGCAGGCAGCTTTACTCTGTGTCTAACCCATGTTGTACTTGCTCTGGGAGTGTGAGCTGGGACAGTGTGCAGGCAGCTTTACTCTGTATCTAACCCATGTTGTACTTGCTCTGGGAGTGTGAGCTGGGACAGTGTGCAGGCAGCTTTACTCTGTGTCTAACCCATGTTGTACTTGCTCTGGGGGTGTGAGCTGGGACAGTGCGCAGGCAGCTTTACTCTGTATCTTACCCATGTTGTACTTGCTCTGGGAGTGTGAGCTGGGACAGTGCGCAGGCAGCTTTACTCTGTATCTAACCCATGTTGTACTTGCTCTGGGAGTGTGAGCTGGGACAGTGCGCAGGCAGCTTTACTCTGTATCTAACCCATGTTGTACTTGCTCTGGGAGTGTGTGATGTGACAGTGCGCAGGCAGCTTTACTCTGTATCTAACCCATGTTGTACTTGCTCTGGGAGTGTGAGCTGGGACAGTGCGCAGGCAGCTTTACTCTGTGTCTAACCCATGTTGTACTTGCTCTGGGAGTGTGCTGGGACAGTGCGCAGGCAGCTTTACTCTGTATCTAACCCATGTTGTACTTGCTCTGGGTGTGTGCTGGGACAGTGCGCAGGCAGCTTTACTCTGTGTCTAACCCATGTTGTACTTGCTCTGGGAGTGTGCTGGGACAGTGCGCAGGCAGCTTTACTCTGTGTCTAACCCATGTTGTACTTGCTCTGGGGGGGGGGTGATGGGACAGTGCGCAGGCAGCTTTACTCTGTGTCTAACCCATGTTGTACTTGCTCTGGGTGTGTGCTGGGACAGTGTGCAGGCAGCTTTACTCTGTGTCTAACCCATGTTGTACTTGCTCTGGGAGTGTGAGCTGGGACAGTGTGCAGGCAGCTTTACTCTGTATCTAACCCATGTTGTACTTGCTCTGGGAGTGTGAGCTGGGACAGTGCGCAGGCAGCTTTACTCTGTGTCTAACCCATGTTGTACTTGCTCTGGGAGTGTGTGATGGGGCAGTGCACAGGCAGCTTTACTCTGTATCTAACCCATGTTGTACTTGCTCTGGGAGTGTGAGCTGGGACAGTGCGCAGGCAGCTTTACTCTGTGTCTAACCCATGTTGTACTTGCTCTGGGGGTGTGTGCTGGGACAGTGCGCAGGCAGCTTTACTCTGTATCTAACCCATGTTGTACTTGCTCTGGGAGTGTGTGCTGGGACAGTGCGCAGGCAGCTTTACTCTGTATCTAACCCATGTTGTACTTGCTCTGGGAGTGTGTGATGGGGCAGTGCACAGGCAGCTTTACTCTGTATCTAACCCATGTTGTACTTGCTCTGGGAGTGTGTGCTGGGACAGTGCGCAGGCAGCTTTACTCTGTATCTAACCCATGTTGTACTTGCTCTGGGTGTGTGAGCTGGGACAGTGCGCAGGCAGCTTTACTCTGTGTCTAACCCATGTTGTACTTGCTCTGGGAGTGTGAGCTGGGACAGTGCGCAGGCAGCTTTACTCTGTGTCTAACCCATGTTGTACTTGCTCTGGGGGGGGGGGTGATGGGACAGTGCGCAGGCAGCTTTACTCTGTGTCTAACCCATGTTGTACTTGCTCTGGGAGTGTGAGCTGGGACAGTGCGCAGGCAGCTTTACTCTGTGTCTAACCCATGTTGTACTTGCTCTGGGTGTGTGAGCTGGGACAGTGCGCAGGCAGCTTTACTCTGTGTCTAACCCATGTTGTACTTGCTCTGGGTGTGTGTGCTGGGACAGTGCGCAGGCAGCTTTACTCTGTGTCTAACCCATGTTGTACTTGCTCTGGGTGTGTGTGCTGGGACAGTGCGCAGGCAGCTTTACTCTGTGTCTAACCCATGTTGTACTTGCTCTGGGGGTGTGCTGGGACAGTGCGCAGGCAGCTTTACTCTGTATCTAACCCATGTTGTACTTGCTCTGGGAGTGTGAGCTGGGACAGTGCGCAGGCAGCTTTACACTGTATCTAACCCATGTTGTACTTGCTCTGGGGGTGTGAGCTGGGACAGTGCGCAGGCAGCTTTACTCTGTGTCTAACCCATGTTGTACTTGCTCTGGGGGTGTGAGCTGGGACAGTGCGCAGGCAGCTTTACTCTGTGTCTAACCCATGTTGTACTAGCTCTGGGAGTGTGAGCTGGGACAGTGCGCAGGCAGCTTTACTCTGTATCTAACCCATGTTGTACTTGCTCTGGGAGTGTGAGCTGGGACACTGCGCAGGCAGCTTTACTCTGTATCTAACCCATGTTGTACTTGCTCTGGGAGTGTGAGCTGGGACAGTGCGCAGGCAGCTTTACTCTGTATCTAACCCATGTTGTACTTGCTCTGGGAGTGTGAGCTGGGACAGTGCGCAGGCAGCTTTACTCTGTGTCTAACCCATGTTGTACTTGCTCTGGGGGTGTGAGCTGGGACAGTGCGCAGGCAGCTTTACTCTGTATCTAACCCATGTTGTACTTGCTCTGGGAGTGTGAGCTGGGACAGTGCGCAGGCAGCTTTACTCTGTATCTAACCCATGTTGTACTTGCTCTGGGAGTGTGAGCTGGGACAGTGCGCAGGCAGCTTTACTCTGTGTCTAACCCATGTTGTACTTGCTCTGGGGGTGTGAGCTGGGACAGTGCGCAGGCAGCTTTACTCTGTATCTAACCCATGTTGTACTTGCTCTGGGAGTGTGAGCTGGGACAGTGCGCAGGCAGCTTTACTCTGTGTCTAACCCATGTTGTACTTGCTCTGGGAGTGTGAGCTGGGACAGTGCGCAGGCAGCTTTACTCTGTGTCTAACCCATGTTGTACTTGCTCTGGGAGTGTGTGCTGGGGCAGTGCACAGGCAGCTTTACTCTGTGTCTAACCCATGTTGTACTTGCTCTGGGAGTGTGTGCTGGGACAGTGTGCAGGCAGCTTTACTCTGTGTCTAACCCATGTTGTACTTGCTCTGGGAGTGTGAGCTGGGACAGTGCGCAGGCAGCTTTACTCTGTGTCTAACCCATGTTGTACTTGCTCTGTGAGTGTGAGCTGGGACAGTGCGCAGGCAGCTTTACTCTGTGTCTAACCCATGTTGTACTTGCTCTGGGAGTGTGAGCTGGGACAGTGCGCAGGCAGCTTTACTCTGTAACTAACCCATGTTGTACTTGCTCTGGGAGTGTGTGCTGGGACAGTGTGCAGGCAGCTTTACTCTGTATCTAACCCATGTTGTACTTGCTCTGGGAGTGTGAGCTGGGACAGTGCGCAGGCAGCTTTACTCTGTATCTAACCCATGTTGTACTTGCTCTGGGAGTGTGAGCTGGGACAGTGCGCAGGCAGCTTTACTCTGTGTCTAACCCATGTTGTACTTGCTCTGGGAGTGTGAGCTGGGACAGTGCGCAGGCAGCTTTACTCTGTGTCTAACCCATGTTGTACTTGCTCTGGGAGTGTGAGCTGGGACAGTGTGCAGGCAGCTTTACTCTGTATCTAACCCATGTTGTACTTGCTCTGGGAGTGTGAGCTGGGACAGTGCGCAGGCAGCTTTACTCTGTATCTAACCCATGTTGTACTTGCTCTGGGAGTGTGAGCTGGGACAGTGCGCAGGCAGCTTTACTCTGTGTCTAACCCATGTTGTACTTGCTCTGGGAGTGTGAGCTGGGACAGTGCGCAGGCAGCTTTACTCTGTGTCTAACCCATGTTGTACTTGCTCTGGGAGTGTGAGCTGGGACAGTGCGCAGGCAGCTTTACTCTGTGTCTAACCCATGTTGTACTTGCTCTGGGAGTGTGAGCTGGGACAGTGCGCAGGCAGCTTTACTCTGTGTCTAACCCATGTTGTACTTGCTCTGGGAGTGTGAGCTGGGACAGTGCGCAGGCAGCTTTACTCTGTGTCTAACCCATGTTGTACTTGCTCTGGGAGTGTGAGCTGGGACAGTGCGCAGGCAGCTTTACTCTGTGTCTAACCCATGTTGTACTTGCTCTGGGATTGTGTGCTGGGACAGTGCGCAGGCAGCTTTACTCTGTATCTAACCCATGTTGTACTTGCTCTGGGAGTGTGAGCTGGGACAGTGCGCAGGCAGCTTTACTCTGTGTCTAACCCATGTTGTACTTGCTCTGGGAGTGTGTGCTGGGACAGTGCGCAGGCAGCTTTACTCTGTGTCTAACCCATGTTGTACTTGCTCTGGGAGTGTGAGCTGGGACAGTGCGCAGGCAGCTTTACTCTGTATCTAACCCATGTTGTACTTGCTCTGGGAGTGTGAGCTGGGACAGTGCGCAGGCAGCTTTACTCTGTGTCTAACCCATGTTGTACTTGCTCTGGGGGTGTGCTGGGACAGTGCGCAGGCAGCTTTACTCTGTATCTAACCCATGTTGTACTTGCTCTGGGGGTGTGAGCTGGGACAGTGCGCAGGCAGCTTTACTCTGTGTCTAACCCATGTTGTACTTGCTCTGGGGGTGTGCTGGGACAGTGCGCAGGCAGCTTTACTCTGTATCTAACCCATGTTGTACTTGCTCTGGGAGTGTGTGCTGGGGCAGTGCGCAGGCAGCTTTACTCTGTGTCTAACCCATGTTGTACTTGCTCTGGGGGTGTGAGCTGGGACAGTGCGCAGGCAGCTTTACTCTGTATCTAACCCATGTTTTACTTGCTCTGGGAGTGTGAGCTGGGACAGTGCGCAGGCAGCTTTACTCTGTGTCTAACTCATGTTGTACTTGCTCTGGGGGTGTGAGCTGGGACAGTGCGCAGGCAGCTTTACTCTGTATCTAACCCATGTTTTACTTGCTCTGGGAGTGTGAGCTGGGACAGTGCGCAGGCAGCTTTACTCTGTATCTAACCCATGTTTTACTTGCTCTGGGAGTGTGAGCTGGGACAGTGTGCAGGCAGCTTTACTCTGTGTCTAACCCATGTTGTACTTGCTCTGGGGGTGTGTGCTGGGACAGTGCGCAGGCAGCTTTACTCTGTGTCTAACCCATGTTGTACTTGCTCTGGGAGTGTGAGCTGGGACAGTGCGCAGGCAGCTTTACTCTGTATCTAACCCATGTTGTACTTGCTCTGGGAGTGTGAGCTGGGACAGTGCGCAGGCAGCTTTACTCTGTGTCTAACCCATGTTGTACTTGCTCTGGGGGTGTGCTGGGACAGTGCGCAGGCAGCTTTACTCTGTATCTAACCCATGTTGTACTTGCTCTGGGGGTGTGAGCTGGGACAGTGCGCAGGCAGCTTTACTCTGTGTCTAACCCATGTTGTACTTGCTCTGGGGGTGTGCTGGGACAGTGCGCAGGCAGCTTTACTCTGTATCTAACCCATGTTGTACTTGCTCTGGGGGTGTGAGCTGCGACAGTGCGCAGGCAGCGTTACTCTGTGTCTAACCCATGTTGTACTCGCTCTGGGAGTGTGTGCTGGGACAGTGCGCAGGCAGCTTTACTCTGTGTCTAACCCATGTTGTACTTGCTCTGGGAGTGTGAGCTGCGACAGTGCGCAGGCAGCTTTACTCTGTGTCTAACCCATGTTGTACTTGCTCTGGGAGTGTGTGCTGGGGCAGTGCGCAGACAGCTTTACTCTGTGTCTAACCCATGTTGTACTTGCTCTGGGGGTGTGAGCTGGGACAGTGCGCAGGCAGCTTTACTCTGTATCTAACCCATGTTTTACTTGCTCTGGGAGTGTGAGCTGCGACAGTGCGCAGGCAGCTTTACTCTGTGTCTAACCCATGTTGTACTTGCTCTGGGAGTGTGTGCTGGGGCAGTGCGCAGACAGCTTTACTCTGTGTCTAACCCATGTTGTACTTGCTCTGGGAGTGTGAGCTGGGACAGTGCGCAGGCAGCTTTACTCTGTGTCTAACCCATGTTGTACTTGCTCTGGGAGTGTGAGCTGGGACAGTGCGCAGGCAGCTTTACTCTGTCTCTAACCCATGTTGTACTTGCTCTGGGGGTGTGAGCTGGGACAGTGCGCAGGCAGCTTTACTCTGTGTCTAACCCATGTTGTACTTGCTCTGGGAGTGTGAGCTGGGACAGTGCGCAGGCAGCTTTACTCTCTGTCTAACCCATGTTGTACTTGCTCTGGGAGTGTGAGCTGGGACAGTGCGCAGGCAGCTTTACTCTGTATCTAACCCATGTTGTACTTGCTCTGGGAGTGTGTGCTGGGACAGTGCGCAGGCAGCTTTACTCTGTATCTAACCCATGTTGTACTTGCTCTGGGGGTGTGAGCTGGGACAGTGCGCAGGCAGCTTTACTCTGTGTCTAACCCATGTTGTACTTGCTCTGGGGGTGTGAGCTGGGACAGTGCGCAGGCAGCTTTACTCTGTGTCTAACCCATGTTGTACTTGCTCTGGGGGTGTGTGCTGGGACAGTGCGCAGGGAGCTTTACTCTGTGTCTAACCCATGTTGTACTTGCTCTGGGAGTGTGAGCTGGGGCAGTGCGCAGGCAGCTTTACTCTGTGTCTAACCCATGTTGTACTTGCTCTGGGGGTGTGAGCTGGGACAGTGCGCAGGCAGCTTTACTCTGTATCTAACCCATGTTGTACTTGCTCTGGGAGTGTGAGCTGCGACAGTGCGCAGGCAGCTTTACTCTGTATCTAACCCATGTTGTACTTGCTCTGGGAGTGTGAGCTGGGACAGTGCGCAGGCAGCTTTACTCTGTGTCTAACCCATGTTGTACTTGCTCTGGGAGTGTGAGCTGGGACAGTGCGCAGGCAGCTTTACTCTGTGTCTAACCCATGTTGTACTTGCTCTGGGAGTGTGAGCTGGGACAGTGCGCAGGCAGCTTTACTCTGTGTCTAACCCATGTTGTACTTGCTCTGGGAGTGTGAGCTGGGACAGTGCGCAGGCAGCTTTACTCTGTATCTAACCCATGTTGTACTTGCTCTGGGAGTGTGTGCTGGGACAGTGTGCAGGCAGCTTTACTCTGTATCTAACCCATGTTGTACTTGCTCTGGGAGTGTGAGCTGGGACAGTGCGCAGACAGCTTTACTCTGTATCTAACCCATGTTGTACTTGCTCTGGGAGTGTGAGCTGGGACAGTGCGCAGGCAGCTTTACTCTGTATCTAACCCATGTTGTACTTGCTCTGGGAGTGTGAGCTGGGACAGTGCGCAGGCAGCTTTACTCTGTGTCTAACCCATGTTGTACTTGCTCTGGGAGTGTGAGCTGGGACAGTGCGCAGGCAGCTTTACTCTGTGTCTAACCCATGTTGTACTTGCTCTGGGAGTGTGAGCTGGGACAGTGTGCAGGCAGCTTTACTCTGTATCTAACCCATGTTGTACTTGCTCTGGGAGTGTGAGCTGGGACAGTGCGCAGGCAGCTTTACTCTGTGTCTAACCCATGTTGTACTTGCTCTGGGAGTGTGAGCTGGGACAGTGTGCAGGCAGCTTTACTCTGTGTCTAACCCATGTTGTACTTGCTCTGGGAGTGTGTGCTGGGACAGTGCGCAGGCAGCTTTACTCTGTATCTAACCCATGTTGTACTTGCTCTGGGAGTGTGAGCTGGGACAGTGCGCAGGCAGCTTTACTCTGTATCTAACCCATGTTGTACTTGCTCTGGGAGTGTGAGCTGGGACAGTGCGCAGGCAGCTTTACTCTGTGTCTAACCCATGTTGTACTTGCTCTGGGGGTGTGAGCTGGGACAGTGCGCAGGCAGCTTTACTCTGTGTCTAACCCATGTTGTACTTGCTCTGGGAGTGTGAGCTGGGACAGTGCGCAGGCAGCTTTACTCTGTGTCTAACCCATGTTGTACTTGCTCTGGGGGTGTGAGCTGGGACAGTGCGCAGGCAGCTTTACTCTGTGTCTAACCCATGTTGTACTTGCTCTGGGAGTGTGAGCTGGGACAGTGCGCAGGCAGCTTTACTCTGTATCTAACCCATGTTGTACTTGCTCTGGGAGTGTGAGCTGGGACAGTGCGCAGGGAGCTTTACTCTGTATCTAACCCATGTTGTACTTGCTCTGGGAGTGTGAGCTGGGACAGTGCGCAGGCAGCTTTACTCTGTATCTAACCCATGTTGTATTTGCTCTGGGAGTGTGAGCTGGGACAGTGCGCAGGCAGCTTTACTCTGTGTCTAACCCATGTTGTACTTGCTCTGGGGGTGTGAGCTGGGACAGTGCGCAGGCAGCTTTACTCTGTATCTAACCCATGTTGTACTTGCTCTGGGAGTGTTAGCTGGGACAGTGCGCAGGCAGCTTTACTCTGTGTCTAACCCATGTTGTACTTGCTCTGGGAGTGTGTGCTGGGACAGTGCGCAGGCAGCTTTACTCTGTGTCTAACCCATGTTGTACTTGCTCTGGGAGTGTGAGCTGGGACAGTGCGCAGGCAGCTTTACTCTGTGTCTAACCCATGTTGTACTTGCTCTGGGAGTGTGAGCTGGGACAGTGCGCAGGCAGCTTTACTCTGTGTCTAACCCATGTTGTACTTGCTCTGGGAGTGTGAGCTGGGACAGTGCGCAGGCAGCTTTACTCTGTGTCTAACCCATGTTGTACTTGCTCTGGGAGTGTGAGCTGGGACAGTGCGCAGGCAGCTTTACTCTGTGTCTAACCCATGTTGTACTTGCTCTGGGAGTGTGAGCTGGGACAGTGCGCAGGCAGCTTTACTCTGTGTCTAACCCATGTTGTACTTGCTCTGGGAGTGTGAGCTGGGACAGTGCGCAGGCAGCTTTACTCTGTATCTAACCCATGTTGTACTTGCTCTGGGGGTGTGAGCTGGGACAGTGCGCAGGCAGCTTTACTCTGTATCTAACCCATGTTGTACTTGCTCTGGGAGTGTGAGCTGGGACAGTGCGCAGGCAGCTTTACTCTGTATTTAACCCATGTTGTACTTGCTCTGGGGGTGTGAGCTGGGACAGTGCGCAGGCAGCTTTACTCTGTGTCTAACCCATGTTGTACTTGCTCTGGGAGTGTGAGCTGGGACAGTGCGCAGGCAGCTTTACTCTGTATCTAACCCATGTTGTACTTGCTCTGGGAGTGTGAGCTGGGACAGTGCGCAGGCAGCTTTACTCTGTGTCTAACTCATGTTGTACTTGCTCTGGGAGTGTGAGCTGGGACAGTGCACAGGCAGCTTTACTCTGTGTCTAACCCATGTTGTACTTGCTCTGGGAGTGTGAGCTGGGACAGTGCGCAGGCAGCTTTACTCTGTGTCTAACCCATGTTGTACTTGCTCTGGGAGTGTGAGCTCGGACAGTGCGTAGGCAGCTTTACTCTGTATCTAACCCATGTTGTACTTGCTCTGGGTGTGTGAGCTGGGACAGTGCGCAGGCAGCTTTACTCTGTGTCTAACCCATGTTGTACTTGCTCTGGGAGTGTGTGCTCGGACGGTGCGCAGGCAGCTTTACTCTGTGTCTAAACCATGTTGTACTTGCTCTGGGGATGTGAGCTGGGACAGTGCGCAGGCAGCTTTACTCTGTATCTAACCCATGTTGTACTTGCTCTGGGAGTGTGTGCTGGGACAGTGCGCAGGCAGCTTTACTCTGTATCTAACCCATGTTGTACTTGCTCTGGGGATGTGAGCTGGGACAGTGCGCAGGCAGCTTTACTCTGTATCTAACCCATGTTGTTCTTGCTCTGGGAGTGTGAGCTGGGACAGTGCGCAGGCAGCTTTACTCTGTATCTAACCCATGTTGTACTTGCTCTGGGAGTGTGAGCTGGGACAGTGCGCAGGCAGCTTTACTCTGTATCTAACCCATGTTGTACTTGCTCTGGGAGTGTGAGCTGGGACAGTGCGCAGGCAGCTTTACTCTGTGTCTAACCCATGTTGTACTTGCTCTGGGAGGGTGTGAGCTGGGACAGTGCGCAGGCAGCTTTACTCTGTATCTAACCCATGTTGTACTTGCTCTGGGAGTGTGAGCTGGGACAGTGCGCAGGCAGCTTTACTCTGTGTCTAACCCATGTTGTACTTGCTCTGGGAGTGTGTGCTGGGACAGTGTGCAGGCAGCTTTACTCTGTGTCTAACCCATGTTGTACTTGCTCTGGGAGTGTGAGCTGGGACAGTGCGCAGGCAGCTTTACTCTGTATCTAACCCATGTTGTACTTGCTCTGGGAGTGTGAGCTGGGACAGTGCGCAGGCAGCTTTACTCTGTGTCTAACCCATGTTGTACTTGCTCTGGGAGTGTGAGCTGGGACAGTGCGCAGGCAGCTTTACTCTGTGTCTAACCCATGTTGTACTTGCTCTGGGGGTGTGCTGGGACAGTGCGCAGGCAGCTTTACTCTGTATCTAACCCATGTTGTACTTGCTCTGGGGGTGTGAGCTGGGACAGTGCGCAGGCAGCTTTACTCTGTGTCTAACCCATGTTGTACTTGCTCTGGGGGTGTGCTGGGACAGTGCGCAGGCAGCTTTACTCTGTATCTAACCCATGTTGTACTTGCTCTGGGGGTGTGAGCTGGGACAGTGTGCAGGCAGCTTTACTCTGTGTCTAACCCATGTTGTACTTGCTCTGGGAGTGTGAGCTGCGACAGTGCGCAGGCAGCTTTACTCTGTGTCTAACCCATGTTGTACTTGCTCTGGGAGTGTGTGCTGGGGCAGTGCGCAGACAGCTTTACTCTGTGTCTAACCCATGTTGTACTTGCTCTGGGGGTGTGAGCTGGGACAGTGCGCAGGCAGCTTTACTCTGTATCTAACCCATGTTGTACTTGCTCTGGGAGTGTGTGCTGGGACAGTGCGCAGGCAGCTTTACTCTGTATCTAACCCATGTTGTACTTGCTCTGGGAGTGTGAGCTGCGACAGTGCGCAGGCAGCTTTACTCTGTGTCTAACCCATGTTGTACTTGCTCTGGGAGTGTGAGCTGGGACAGTGCGCAGGCAGCTTTACTCTGTATCTAACCCATGTTGTACTTGCTCTGGGAGTGTGAGCTGGGACAGTGCGCAGGCAGCTTTACTCTGTGTCTAACCCATGTTCTACTTGCTCTGGGAGTGTGAGCTGGGACAGTGTGCAGGCAGCTTTACTCTGTGTCTAACCCATGTTGTACTTGCTCTGGGAGTGTGAGCTGCGACAGTGCGCAGGCAGCTTTACTCTGTGTCTAACCCATGTTGTACTTGCTCTGGGAGTGTGAGCTGGGACAGTGCGCAGGCAGCTTTACTCTGTGTCTAACCCATGTTGTACTTGCTCTGGGAGTGTGTGCTGGGACAGTGTGCAGGCAGCTTTACTCTGTGTCTAACCCATGTTGTACTTGCTCTGGGAGTGTGAGCTGGGACAGTGCGCAGGCAGCTTTACTCTGTATCTAACCCATGTTGTACATGCTCTGGGAGTGTGAGCTGGGACAGTGCGCAGGCAGCTTTACTCTGTGTCTAACCCATGTTGTACTTGCTCTGGGAGTGTGAGCTGGGACAGTGCGCAGGCAGCTTTACTCTGTGTCTAACCCATGTTGTACTTGCTCTGGGAGTGTGAGCTGGGACAGTGCGCAGGCAGCTTTACTCTGTGTGTAACTCATGTTGTACTTGCTCTGGGAGTGTGAGCTGGGGCAGTGCGCAGGCAGCTTTACTCTGTGTCTAACTCATGTTGTACTTGCTCTGGGAGTGTGAGCTGGGACAGTGTGCAGGCAGCTTTACTCTGTATCTAACCCATGTTGTACTTGCTCTGGGAGTGTGTGCTGGGACAGTGCGCAGGCAGCTTTACTCTGTATCTAACCCATGTTGTACTTGCTCTGGGAGTGTGAGCTGGGACAGTGCGCAGGCAGCTTTACTCTGTGTCTAACCCATGTTGTACTTGCTCTGGGAGTGTGAGCTGGGACAGTGCGCAGGCAGCTTTACTCTGTGTCTAACACATGTTGTACTTGCTCTGGGAGTGTGAGCTGGGACAGTGCGCAGGCAGCTTTACTCTGTGTCTAACACATGTTGTACTTGCTCTGGGAGTGTGTGCTGGGGCAGTGCGCAGGCAGCTTTACTCTGTGTCTAACCCATGTTGTACTTGCTCTGGGAGTGTGAGCTGGGACAGTGCGCAGGCAGCTTTACTCTGTGTCTAACCCATGTTGTACTTGCTCTGGGAGTGTGAGCTGGGACAGTGCGCAGGCAGCTTTACTCTGTATCTAACCCATGTTGTACTTGCTCTGGGAGTGTGAGCTGGGACAGTGCGCAGGCAGCTTTACTCTGTATCTAACCCATGTTGTACTTGCTCTGGGGGTGTGTGCTGGGACAGTGCGCAGGGAGCTTTACTCTGTATCTAACCCATGTTGTACTTGCTCTGGGGGTGTGAGCTGGGACAGTGCGCAGGCAGCTTTACTCTGTATCTAACCCATGTTGTACTTGCTCTGGGAGTGTGTGCTGGGACAGTGCGCAGGGAGCTTTACTCTGTATCTAACCCATGTTGTACTTGCTCTGGGAGTGTGAGCTGGGACAGTGCGCAGGCAGCTTTACTCTGTGTCTAACCCATGTTGTACTTGCTCTGGGAGTGTGAGCTGGGATAGTGTGCAGGCAGCTTTACTCTGTATCTAACCCATGTTGTACTTGCTCTGGGGGTGTGTGCTGGGACAGTGCGCAGGCAGCTTTACTCTGTATCTAACCCATGTTGTACTTGCTCTGGGGGTGTGTGCTGGGACAGTGCGCAGGCAGCTTTACTCTGTATCTAACCCATGTTGTACTTGCTCTGGGAGTGTGAGCTGGGACAGTGCGCAGGCAGCTTTACTCTGTGTCTAACCCATGTTGTACTTGCTCTGGGAGTGTGAGCTCGGACAGTGCGTAGGCAGCTTTACTCTGTATCTAACCCATGTTGTACTTGCTCTGGGTGTGTGTGCTCGGACGGTGCGCAGGCAGCTTTACTCTGTGTCTAAACCATGTTGTACTTGCTCTGGGAGTGTGAGCTGGGACAGTGCGCAGGCAGCTTTACTCTGTGTCTAACCCATGTTGTACTTGCTCTGGGAGTGTGAGCTGGGACAGTGCGCAGGCAGCTTTACTCTGTATCTAACCCATGTTGTACTTGCTCTGGGGGTGTGTGCTGGGACAGTGCGCAGGCAGCTTTACTCTGTATCTAACCCATGTTGTACTTGCTCTGGGAGTGTGAGCTGGGACAGTGCGCAGGCAGCTTTACTCTGTATCTAACCCATGTTGTACTTGCTCTGGGAGTGTGAGCTGGGACAGTGCGCAGGCAGCTTTACTCTGTGTCTAACCCATGTTGTACTTGCTCTGGGAGGGTGTGAGCTGGGACAGTGCGCAGGCAGCTTTACTCTGTGTCTAACCCATGTTGTACTTGCTCTGGGAGTGTGAGCTGGGACAGTGCGCAGGCAGCTTTACTCTGTGTCTAACCCATGTTGTACTTGCTCTGGGGGGTGTGAGCTGGGACAGTGCGCAGGTAGCTTTACTCTGTGTCTAACCCATGTTGTACTTGCTCTGGGAGTGTGTGCTGGGACAGTGCGCAGGCAGCTTTACTCTGTGTCTAACCCATGTTGTACTTGCTCTGGGGGTGTGAGCTGGGACAGTGCGCAGGCAGCTTTACTCTGTGTCTAACCCATGTTGTACTTGCTCTGGGAGTGTGAGCTGGGACAGTGTGCAGGCAGCTTTACTCTGTGTCTAACCCATGTTGTACTTGCTCTGGGAGTGTGAGCTGGGACAGTGCGCAGGCAGCTTTACTCTGTATCTAACCCATGTTGTACTTGCTCTGGGAGTGTGTGCTGGGACAGTGCGCAGGCAGCTTTACTCTGTATCTAACCCATGTTGTACTTGCTCTGGGAGTGTGTGCTGGGACAGTGCGCAGGCAGCTTTACTCTGTATCTAACCCATGTTGTACTTGCTCTGGGAGTGTGAGCTGGGACAGTGCGCAGGCAGCTTTACTCTGTGTCTAACCCATGTTGTACTTGCTCTGGGAGTGTGAGCTGGGACAGTGCGCAGGCAGCTTTACTCTGTATCTAACCCATGTTGTACTTGCTCTGGGAGTGTGATGGGACAGTGCGCAGGCAGCTTTACTCTGTATCTAACCCATGTTGTACTTGCTCTGGGAGTGAGAGCTGGGACAGTGCGCAGGCAGCTTTACTGTGTATCTAACCCATGTTGTACTTGCTCTGGGGGTGTGAGCTGGGACAGTGCGCAGGCAGCTTTACTGTGTATCTAACCCATGTTGTACTTGCTCTGGGAGTGAGAGCTGGGGCAGTGCGCAGGCAGCTTTACTCTGTATCTAACCCATGTTGTACTTGCTCTGGGGGTGTGAGCTGGGACAGTGTGCAGGCAGCTTTACTCTGTATCTAACCCATGTTGTATTTGCTCTGGGAGTGAGAGCTGGGGCAGTGCGCAGGCAGCTTTACTCTGTATCTAACCCATGTTGTACTTGCTCTGGGAGTGTGAGCTGGGACAGTGCGCAGGCAGCTTTACTCTGTGTCTAACCCATGTTGTACTTGCTCTGGGAGTGTGAGCTGGGACAGTGCGCAGGCAGCTTTACTCTGTGTCTAACCCATGTTGTACTTGCTCTGGGAGTGTGAGCTGGGACAGTGCGCAGGCAGCTTTACTGTGTATCTAACCCATGTTGTATTTGCTCTGGGAGTGTGAGCTGGGACAGTGCGCAGGCAGCTTTACTCTGTGTCTAACCCATGTTGTACTTGCTCTGGGTGTGTGAGCTGGGACAGTGCGCAGGCAGCTTTACTCTGTGTCTAACCCATGTTGTACTTGCTCTGGGAGTGTGAGCTGGGACAGTGCGCAGGCAGCTTTACTCTGTATCTAACCCATGTTGTACTTGCTCTGGGAGTGTGAGCTGGGACAGTGCGCAGGCAGCTTTACTCTGTGTCTAACCCATGTTGTACTTGCTCTGGGGGTGTGTGCTGGGACAGTGCGCAGGCAGCTTTACTCTGTATCTAACCCATGTTGTACTTGCTCTGGGGGTGTGAGCTGGGACAGTGCACAGGCAGCTTTACTCTGTGTCTAACCCATGTTGTACTTGCTCTGGGAGTGTGAGCTGGGACAGTGCGCAGGCAGCTTTACTCTGTATCTAACCCATGTTGTACTTGCTCTGGGTGTGTGTGCTGGGACAGTGCGCAGGCAGCTTTACTCTGTATCTAACCCATGTTGTACTTGCTCTGGGAGTGTGAGCTGGGACAGTGCGCAGGCAGCTTTACTCTGTGTCTAACCCATGTTGTACTTGCTCTGGGAGTGTGAGCTGGGACAGTGCACAGGCAGCTTTACTCTGTGTCTAACCCATGTTGTACTTGCTCTGGGAGTGTGTGCTGGGACAGTGCGCAGGCAGCTTTACTCTGTGTCTAACCCATGTTGTACTTGCTCTGGGAGTGTGTGCTGGGGCAGTGCGCAGGCAGCTTTACTCTGTGTCTAACCCATGTTGTACTTGCTCTGGGAGTGTGAGCTGGGACACTGCGCAGGCAGCTTTACTCTGTATCTAACCCATGTTGTACTTGCTCTGGGAGTGTGAGCTGGGACAGTGCGCAGGCAGCTTTACTCTGTATCTAACCCATGTTGTACTTGCTCTGGGAGTGTGAGCTGGGACAGTGCGCAGGCAGCTTTACTCTGTGTCTAACCCATGTTGTACTTGCTCTGGGAGTGTGAGCTGGGACAGTGCGCTGGCAGCTTTACTCTGTGTCTAACCCATGTTGTACTTGCTCTGGGAGTGTGAGCTGGGACAGTGCGCAGGCAGCTTTACTCTGTATCTAACCCATGTTGTACTTGCTCTGGGAGTGTGAGCTGGGACAGTGCGCAGGCAGCTTTACTCTGTGTCTAACCCATGTTGTACTTGCGCTGGGGGTGGGGGTGATGGGACAGTGCGCAGGCAGCTTTACTCTGTATCTAACCCATGTTGTACTTGCGCTGGGGGTGGGGGTGATGGGACAGTGCGCAGGCAGCTTTACTCTGTATCTAACCCATGTTGTACTTGCTCTGGGAGTGTGAGCTGGGACAGTGCGCAGGCAGCTTTACTCTGTGTCTAACCCATGTTGTATTTGCTCTGGGAGTGTGAGCTGGGACAGTGCGCAGGCAGCTTTACTCTGTGTCTAACCCATGTTGTACTTGCTCTGGGAGTGTGAGCTGGGACAGTGCGCAGGCAGCTTTACTCTGTGTCTAACCCATGTTGTACTCGCTCTGGGAGTGTGTGCTGGGACAGTGTGCAGGCAGCTTTACTCTGTGTCTAACCCATGTTGTACTTGCTCTGGGAGTGTGAGCTGGGACAGTGCGCAGGCAGCTTTACTCTGTGTCTAACCCATGTTGTACTTGCTCTGGGAGTGTGAGCTGGGACAGTGCGCAGGCAGCTTTACTCTGTGTCTAACCCATGTTGTACTTGCTCTGGGAGTGTGAGCTGGGACAGTGCGCAGGCAGCTTTACTCTGTGTCTAACCCATGTTGTACTTGCTCTGGGAGTGTGAGCTGGGACAGTGCGCAGGCAGCTTTACTCTGTGTCTAACCCATGTTGTACTTGCTCTGGGAGTGTGAGCTGGGACAGTGCGCAGGCAACTTTACTCTGTGTCTAACCCATGTTGTACTTGCTCTGGGAGTGTGAGCTGGGACAGTGCGCAGGCAGCTTTACTCTGTATCTAACCCATGTTGTACTTGCTCTGGGAGTGTGAGCTGGGACAGTGCGCAGGCAGCTTTACTCTGTATCTAACCCATGTTGTACTTGCTCTGGGAGTGTGAGCTGGGACAGTGCGCAGGCAGCTTTACTCTGTATCTAACCCATGTTGTACTTGCTCTGGGAGTGTGAGCTGGGACAGTGCGCAGGCAGCTTTACTCTGTATCTAACCCATGTTGTACTTGCTCTGGGAGTGTGTGATGGGGCAGTGCGCAGGCAGCTTTACTCTGTATCTAACCCATGTTGTACTTGCTCTGGGAGTGTGAGCTGGGACAGTGCGCAGGCAGCTTTACTCTGTGTCTAACCCATGTTGTACTTGCTCTGGGAGTGTGAGCTGTGACAGTGCGCAGGCAGCTTTACTCTGTATCTAACCCATGTTGTACTTGCTCTGGGAGTGTGAGCTGGGACAGTGCGCAGGCAGCTTTACTCTGTATCTAACCCATGTTGTACTTGCTCTGGGGGTGTGAGCTGGGACAGTGCGCAGGCAGCTTTACTCTGTGTCTAACCCATGTTGTACTTGCTCTGGGAGTGTGAGCTGGGACAGTGCGCAGGCAGCTTTACTCTGTGTCTAACCCATGTTGTACTTGCTCTGGGAGTGTGAGCTGGGGCAGTGCGCAGGCAGCTTTACTCTGTGTCTAACACATGTTGTACTTGCTCTGGGGGTGTGAGCTGGGACAGTGCGCAGGCAGCTTTACTCTGTATCTAACCCATGTTGTACTTGCTCTGGGAGTGTGTGCTGGGACAGTGCGCAGGCAGCTTTACTCTGTATCTAACCCATGTTGTACTTGCTCTGGGAGTGTGTGCTGGGACAGTGTGCAGGCAGCTTTACTCTGTGTCTAACCCATGTTGTACTTGCTCTGGGAGTGTGAGCTGGGACAGTGCGCAGGCAGCTTTACTCTGTGTCTAACCCATGTTGTACTTGCGCTGGGGGTGGGGGTGATGGGACAGTGCGCAGGCAGCTTTACTCTGTATCTAACCCATGTTGTACTTGCTCTGGGAGTGTGAGCTGGGACAGTGCGCAGGCAGCTTTACTCTGTATCTAACCCATGTTGTACTTGCTCTGGGAGTGTGAGCTGGGACAGTGCGCAGGCAGCTTTACTCTGTATCTAACCCATGTTGTACTTGCTCTGGGGGTGTGAGCTGGGACACTGCGCAGGCAGCTTTACTCTGTGTCTAACCCATGTTGTACTTGCTCTGGGAGTGTGAGCTGGGACAGTGTGCAGGCAGCTTTACTCTGTATCTAACCCATGTTGTACTTGCTCTGGGAGTGTGAGCTGGGACAGTGCGCAGGCAGCTTTACTCTGTGTCTAACCCATGTTGTACTTGCTCTGGGAGTGTGAGCTGGGTCAGTGCGCAGGCAGCTTTACTCTGTATCTAACCCATGTTGTACTTGCTCTGGGGGTGTGAGCTGGGACAGTGCGCAGACAGCTTTACTCTGTGTCTAACCCATGTTGTACTTGCTCTGGGGGTGTGAGCTGGGACAGTGCGCAGGCAGCTTTACTCTGTGTCTAACCCATGTTGTACTTGCTCTGGGAGTGTGAGCTGGGACAGTGCGCAGGCAGCTTTACTCTGTGTCTAACCCATGTTGTACTTGCTCTGGGGGTGTGAGCTGGGACAGTGCGCAGGCAGCTTTACTCTGTATCTAACCCATGTTGTACTTGCTCTGGGAGTGTGAGCTGGGACAGTGCGCAGACAGCTTTACTCTGTATCTAACCCATGTTGTACTTGCTCTGGGAGTGTGTGCTGGGACAGTGCGCAGGCAGCTTTACTCTGTGTCTAACCCATGTTGTACTTGCTCTGGGAGTGTGAGCTGGGACACTGCGCAGGCAGCTTTACTCTGTGTCTAACCCATGTTGTACTTGCTCTGGGGGTGTGAGCTGGGACAGTGCGCAGGCAGCTTTACTCTGTGTCTAACTCATGTTGTACTTGCTCTGGGAGTGTGAGCTGGGACAGTGCGCAGACAGCTTTACTCTGTATCTAACCCATGTTGTACTTGCTCTGGGAGTGTGAGCTGGGACAGTGCGCAGGCAGCTTTACTCTGTGTCTAACCCATGTTGTACTTGCTCTGGGAGTGTGAGCTGGGACACTGCGCAGGCAGCTTTACTCTGTGTCTAACCCATGTTGTACTTGCTCTGGGGGGTGTGTGATGGGGCAGTGCGCAGGCAGCTTTACTCTGTGTCTAACCCATGTTGTACTTGCTCTGGGAGTGTGAGCTGGGACAGTGCGCAGGCAGCTTTACTCTGTGTCTAACCCATGTTGTACTTGCTCTGGGAGTGTGAGCTGGGACAGTGCGCAGGCAGCTTTACTCTGTGTCTAACCCATGTTGTACTTGCTCTGGGGGTGTGAGCTGGGACAGTGCGCAGGCAGCTTTACTCTGTATCTAACCCATGTTGTACTTGCTCTGGGGGTGTGTGCTGGGACAGTGCGCAGGCAGCTTTACTCTGTGTCTAACCCATGTTGTACTTGCTCTGGGAGTGTGAGCTGGGACAGTGCGCAGGCAGCTTTACTCTGTGTCTAACACATGTTGTACTTGCTCTGGGAGTGTGAGCTGGGACAGTGCGCAGGCAGCTTTACTCTGTGTCTAACCCATGTTGTACTTGCTCTGGGAGTGTGAGCTGGGACAGTGCGCAGGCAGCTTTACTCTGTGTCTAACCCATGTTGTACTTGCTCTGGGAGTGTGAGCTGGGACAGTGTGCAGGCAGCTTTACTCTGTGTCTAACCCATGTTGTACTTGCTCTGGGAGTGTGTGCTGGGGCAGTGCGCAGGCAGCTTTACTCTGTATCTAACCCATGTTGTACTTGCTCTGGGGGTGTGTGCTGGGACAGTGCGCAGGCAGCTTTACTCTGTGTCTAACCCATGTTGTACTTGCTCTGGGGGCTGTGTGATGGGACAGTGCGCAGGCAGCTTTACTCTGTGTCTAACCCATGTTGTACTTGCTCTGGGAGTGTATGCTGGGACAGTGCGCATGCAGCTTTACTCTGTATCTAACCCATGTTGTACTTGCTCTGGGAGTGTGTGCTGGGACAGTGCGCAGGCAGCTTTACTCTGTATCTAACCCATGTTGTACTTGCTCTGGGAGTGTGAGCTGGGACAGTGCGCAGGCAGCTTTACTCTGTGTCTAACCCATGTTGTACTTGCTCTGGGAGTGTGAGCTGGGACAGTGCGCAGGCAGCTTTACTCTGTGTCTAACCCATGTTGTACTTACTCTGGGAGTGTGAGCTGGGACAGTGCGCAGGCAGCTTTACTCTGTGTCTAACCCATGTTGTACTTGCTCTGGGGGGGGAGTGATGGGACAGTGCGCAGGCAGCTTTACTCTGTGTCTAACCCATGTTGTACTTGCTCTGGGGGTGTGAGCTGGGACAGTGCGCAGGCAGCTTTACTCTGTATCTAACCCATGTTGTACTTGCTCTGGGAGTGTGAGCTGGGACAGTGCGCAGGCAGCTTTACTCTGTGTCTAACCCATGTTGTACTTGCTCTGGGAGTGTGAGCTGGGACAGTGCGCAGGCAGCTTTACTCTGTGTCTAACCCATGTTGTACTTGCTCTGGGAGTGTGAGCTCGGACAGTGCGTAGGCAGCTTTACTCTGTATCTAACCCATGTTGTACTTGCTCTGGGTGTGTGTGCTGGGACGGTGCGCAGGCAGCTTTACTCTGTGTCTAACCCATGTTGTACTTGCTCTGGGAGTGTGTGCTGGGACGGTGCGCAGGCAGCTTTACTCTGTGTCTAAACCATGTTGTACTTGCTCTGGGAGTGTGAGCTGGGACAGTGCGCAGGCAGCTTTACTCTGTGTCTAACCCATGTTGTACTTGCTCTGGGAGTGTGAGCTGGGACAGTGCGCAGGCAGCTTTACTCTGTATCTAACCCATGTTGTTCTTGCTCTGGGAGTGTGAGCTGGGACAGTGCGCAGGCAGCTTTACTCTGTATCTAACCCATGTTGTACTTGCTCTGGGAGTGTGAGCTGGGACAGTGCGCAGGCAGCTTTACTCTGTATCTAACCCATGTTGTACTTGCTCTGGGGATGTGAGCTGGGACAGTGCGCAGGCAGCTTTACTCTGTATCTAACCCATGTTGTACTTGCTCTGGGAGTGTGTGCTGGGACAGTGCGCAGGCAGCTTTACTCTGTGTCTAACCCATGTTGTACTTGCTCTGGGAGTGTGAGCTGGGACAGTGCGCAGGCAGCTTTACTCTGTGTCTAACCCATGTTGTACTTGCTCTGGGAGTGTGAGCTGGGACAGTGCGCAGGCAGCTTTACTCTGTATCTAACCAATGTTGTACTTGCTCTGGGGGTGTGAGCTGGGACACTGCGCAGGCAGCTTTACTCTGTGTCTAACCCATGTTGTACTTGCTCTGGGAGTGTGTGATGGGGCAGTGCGCAGGCAGCTTTACTCTGTATCTAACCCATGTTGTACTTGCTCTGGGGGTGTGTGCTGGGACAGTGCGCAGGCAGCTTTACTCTGTATCTAACCCATGTTGTACTTGCTCTGGGAGTGTGAGCTGGGACAGTGCGCAGGCAGCTTTACTCTGTATCTAACCCATGTTGTACTTGCTCTGGGAGTGTGAGCTGGGACAGTGCGCAGGCAGCTTTACTCTGTATCTAACCCATGTTGTACTTGCTCTGGGAGTGTGTGCTGGGACAGTGCGCAGGCAGCTTTACTCTGTGTCTAACCCATGTTGTACTTGCTCTGGGAGTGTGAGCTGGGACAGTGCGCAGGCAGCTTTACTCTGTGTCTAACCCATGTTGTACTTGCTCTGGGAGTGTGAGCTGGGACAGTGCGCAGGCAGCTTTACTCTGTGTCTAACCCATGTTGTACTTGCTCTGGGAGTGTGAGCTGGGACAGTGCGCAGGCAGCTTTACTCTGTGTCTAACCCATGTTGTACTTGCTCTGGGGGTGTGAGCTGGGGCAGTGCGCAGGCAGCTTTACTCTGTGTCTAACCCATGTTGTACTTGCTCTGGGGGTGTGAGCTGGGACAGTGCGCAGGCAGCTTTACTCTGTATCTAACCCATGTTGTACTTGCTCTGGGAGTGTGAGCTGGGACAGTGCGCAGGCAGCTTTACTCTGTATCTAACCCATGTTGTACTTGCTCTGGGAGTGTGAGCTGGGACAGTGCGCAGGCAGCTTTACTCTGTGTCTAACTCATGTTGTACTTGCTCTGGGAGTGTGTGCTGGGGCAGTGCGCAGGCAGCTTTACTCTGTGTCTAACCCATGTTGTACTTGCTCTGGGGGTGTGAGCTGGGACAGTGCGCAGGCAGCTTTACTCTGTGTCTAACCCATGTTGTACTTGCTCTGGGAGTGTGAGCTGGGACAGTGCGCAGGCAGCTTTACTCTGTATTTAACCCATGTTGTACTTGCTCTGGGAGTGTGAGCTGGGACAGTGCGCAGGCAGCTTTACTCTGTATCTAACCCATGTTGTACTTGCTCTGGGAGTGTGAGCTGGGACAGTGCGCAGGCAGCTTTACTCTGTGTCTAACCCATGTTGTCCTTGCTCTGGGAGTGTGAGCTGGGACAGTGCGCAGGCAGCTTTACTCTGTGTCTCACCCATGTTGTACTTGCTCTGGGAGTGTGAGCTGGGACAGTGCGCAGGCAGCTTTACTCTGTGTCTAACCCATGTTGTACTTGCTCTGGGAGTGTGAGCTGGGACAGTGCGCAGGCAGCTTTACTCTGTGTCTAACTCATGTTGTACTTGCTCTGGGGGGGTGAGCTGGGACAGTGCGCAGGCAGCTTTACTCTGTATCTAACCCATGTTGTACTTGCTCTGGGAGTGTGAGCTGGGACAGTGCGCAGGTAGCTTTACTCTGTATCTAACCCATGTTGTACTTGCTCTGGGAGTGTGAGCTGGGACAGTGTGCAGGCAGCTTTACTCTGTATCTAACCCATGTTGTACTTGCTCTGGGAGTGTGAGCTGGGACAGTGGGCAGGCAGCTTTACTCTGTGTCTAACTCATGTTGTACTTGCTCTGGGGGGGTGAGCTGGGACAGTGCGCAGGCAGCTTTACTCTGTATCTAACCCATGTTGTACTTGCTCTGGGAGTGTGAGCTGGGACAGTGCGCAGGTAGCTTTACTCTGTATCTAACCCATGTTGTACTTGCTCTGGGAGTGTGAGCTGGGACAGTGTGCAGGCAGCTTTACTCTGTATCTAACCCATGTTGTACTTGCTCTGGGAGTGTGAGCTGGGACAGTGCGCAGGCAGCTTTACTCTGTGTCTAACCCATGTTGTACTTGCTCTGGGGGTGTGTGCTGGGACAGTGCGCAGGCAGCTTTACTCTGTGTCTAACCCATGTTGTACTTGCTCTGGGAGTGTGAGCTGGGACGTGCGCAGGCAGCTTTACTCTGTATCTAACCCATGTTGTACTTGCTCTGGGAGTGTGAGCTGGGACAGTGCGCAGGCAGCTTTACTCTGTGTCTAACCCATGTTGTACTTGCTATGGGGGTGTGAGCTGGGACAGTGCGCAGGCAGCTTTACTCTGTATCTAACCCATGTTGTACTTGCTCTGGGAGTGTGTGCTGGGACAGTGTGCAGGCAGCTTTACTCTGTATCTAACCCATGTTGTACTTGCTCTGGGAGTGTGAGCTGGGACAGTGCGCAGGCAGCTTTACTCTGTATCTAACCCATGTTGTACTTGCTCTGGGAGTGTGAGCTGGGACAGTGCGCAGGCAGCGTTACTCTGTGTCTAACCCATGTTGTACTTGCTCTGGGAGTGTGAGCTGGGACAGTGCGCAGGCAACTTTACTCTGTATCTAACCCATGTTGTACTTGCTCTGGGAGTGTGAGCTGGGACAGTGCGCAGGCAGCTTTACTCTGTGTCTAACTCATGTTGTACTTGCTCTGGGAGTGTGAGCTGGGACAGTGCGCAGGCAACTTTACTCTGTATCTAACCCATGTTGTACTTGCTCTGGGGGGGCGGGGGTGATGGGACAGTGCGCAGGCAGCTTTACTCTGTGTCTAACCCATGTTGTACTTGCTCTGGGAGTGTGAGCTGGGACAGTGCGCAGACAGCTTTACTCTGTATCTAACCCATGTTGTACTTGCTCTGGGGGTGTGTGCTGGGACAGTGCGCAGGCAGCTTTACTCTGTGTCTAACCCATGTTGTACTTGCTCTGGGGGTGTGAGCTGGGACAGTGCGCAGGCAGCTTTACTCTGTATCTAACCCATGTTGTACTTGCTCTGGGGGTGTGAGCTGGGACAGTGCGCAGGCAGCTTTACTCTGTGTCTAACCCATGTTGTACTTGCTCTGGGAGTGTGAGCTGGGACAGTGCGCAGGCAGCTTTACTCTGTGTCTAACCCATGTTGTACTTGCTCTGGGAGTGTGCGCTGGGACTGTGTGCAGGCAGCTTTACTCTGTGTCTAACCCATGCTGTACTTGCTCTGGGAGTGTGAGCTGGGACAGTGCGCAGGCAGCTTTACTCTGTGTCTAACCCATGTTGTACTTGCTCTGGGAGTGTGAGCTGGGACAGTGCGCAGGCAGCTTTACTCTGTATCTAACCCATGTTGTACTTGCTCTGGGGGTGTGTGATGGGGCAGTGCGCAGGCAGCTTTACTCTGTGTCTAACCCATGTTGTACTTGCTCTGGGAGTGTGAGCTGGGACAGTGTGCAGGCAGCTTTACTCTGTGTCTAACCCATGTTGTACTTGCTCTGGGGGTGTGTGATGGGACAGTGCGCAGGCAGCTTTACTCTGTATCTAACCCATGTTGTACTTGCTCTGGGAGTGTGAGCTGGGACAGTGCGCAGGCAGCTTTACTCTGTATCTAACCCATGTTGTCCTTGCTCTGGGAGTGTGAGCTGGGACAGTGCGCAGGCAGCTTTACTCTGTGTCTAACCCATGTTGTACTTGCTCTGGGAGTGTGAGCTGGGACACTGCGCAGGCAGCTTTACTCTGTGTCTAACCCATGTTGTACTTGCTCTGGGAGTGTGAGCTGGGACACTGCGCAGGCAGCTTTACTCTGTGTCTAACCCATGTTGTACTTGCTCTGGGAGTGTGAGCTGGGACAGTGCGCAGGCAGCTTTACTCTGTATCTAACCCATGTTGTCCTTGCTCTGGGAGTGTGAGCTGGGACAGTGCGCAGGCAGCTTTACTCTGTATCTAACCCATGTTGTACTTGCTCTGGGGGTGTGTGCTGGGACAGTGCGCAGGCAGCTTTACTCTGTGTCTAACCCATGTTGTACTTGCTCTGGGAGTGTGAGCTGGGACAGTGCGCAGGCAGCTTTACTCTGTGTCTAACCCATGTTGTACTTGCTCTGGGAGTGTGAGCTGGGACAGTGCGCAGGTAGCTTTACTCTGTATCTAACCCATGTTGTACTTGCTCTGGGAGTGTGAGCTGGGACAGTGCGCAGGCAGCTTTACTCTGTGTCTAACCCATGTTGTACTTGCTCTGGGAGTGTGAGCTGGGACAGTGCGCAGGCAGCTTTACTCTGTATCTAACCCATGTTGTACTTGCTCTGGGAGTGTGAGCTGGGACAGTGCGCAGGCAGCTTTACTCTGTATCTAACCCATGTTGTACTTGCTCTGGGAGTGTGTGCTGGGACTGTGTGCAGGCAGCTTTACTCTGTGTCTAACCCATGTTGTACTTGCTCTGGGAGTGTGAGCTGGGACAGTGCGCAGGCAGCTTTACTCTGTATCTAACCCATGTTGTACTTGCTCTGGGGGTGTGTGCTGGGACTGTGTGCAGGCAGCTTTACTCTGTGTCTAACCCATGTTGTACTTGCTCTGGGAGTGTGAGCTGGGACAGTGCGCAGGCAGCTTTACTCTGTGTCTAACCCATGTTGTACTTGCTCTGGGAGTGTGAGCTGGGACAGTGCGCAGGCAGCTTTACTCTGTGTCTAACCCATGTTGTACTTGCTCTGGGAGTGTGAGCTGGGACAGTGCGCAGGCAGCTTTACTCTGTATCTAACCCATGTTGTACTTGCTCTGGGAGTGTGAGCTGGGACAGTGCGCAGGCAGCTTTACTCTGTATCTAACCCATGTTGTACTTGCTCTGGGAGTGTGTGCTGGGACTGTGTGCAGGCAGCTTTACTCTGTGTCTAACCCATGTTGTACTTGCTCTGGGAGTGTGAGCTGGGACAGTGCGCAGGCAGCTTTACTCTGTGTCTAACCCATGTTGTACTTGCTCTGGGAGTGTGAGCTGGGACAGTGCGCAGGCAGCTTTACTCTGTGTCTAACCCATGTTGTACTTGCTCTGGGGGTGTGTGCTGGGACAGTGCGCAGGCAGCTTTACTCTGTGTCTAACCCATGTTGTACTTGCTCTGGGAGTGTGAGCTGGGACAGTGCGCAGGCAGCTTTACTCTGTATCTAACCCATGTTGTACTTGCTCTGGGAGTGAGAGCTGGGACAGTGCGCAGGCAGCTTTACTCTGTATCTAACTAATGTTGTACTTGCTCTGGGAGTGTGAGCTGGGACAGTGCGCAGGCAGCTTTACTCTGTGTCTAACCCATGTTGTACTTGCTCTGGGAGTGTGAGCTGGGACAGTGCGCAGGCTGCTTTACTCTGTGTCTAACCCATGTTGTACTTGCTCTGGGAGTGTGAGCTGGGACAGTGCGCAGGCAGCTTTACTCTGTGTCTAACCCATGTTGTACTTGCTCTGGGAGTGTGAGCTGGGACAGTGCGCAGGCAGCTTTACTCTGTGTCTAACCCATGTTGTACTTGCTCTGGGGGTGTGAGCTGGGACAGTGCGCAGACAGCTTTACTCTGTGTCTAACCCATGTTATACTTGCTCTGGGAGTGTGAGCTGGGACAGTGCGCAGGCAGCTTTACTCTGTGTCTAACCCATGTTGTACTTGCTCTGGGAGTGTGAGCTGGGACAGTGCGCAGGCAGCTTTACTCTGTGTCTAACCCATGTTGTACTTGCTCTGGGAGTGTGAGCTGGGACAGTGCGCAGGCAGCTTTACTCTGTATCTAACCCATGTTGTACTTGCTCTGGGTGTGTGAGCTGGGACAGTGCGCAGGCAGCTTTACTCTGTGTCTAACCCATGTTGTACTTGCTCTGGGAGTGTGAGCTGGGACAGTGCGCAGGCAGCTTTACTCTGTATCTAACCCATGTTGTACTTGCTCTGGGAGTGTGCGATGGGACAGTGTGCAGGCAGCTTTACTCTGTATCTAACCCATGTTGTACTTGCTCTGGGGGTGTGTGCTGGGACAGTGCGCAGGCAGCTTTACTCTGTGTCTAACCCATGTTGTACTTGCTCTGGGAGTGTGAGCTGGGACAGTGCGCAGGCAGCTTTACTCTGTGTCTAACCCATGTTGTTCTTGCTCTGGGAGTGTGAGCTGGGACAGTGCGCAGGCAGCTTTACTCTGTGTCTAACCCATGTTGTACTTGCTCTGGGAGTGTGAGCTGGGACAGTGCGCAGGCAGCTTTACTCTGTATCTAACCCATGTTGTACTTGCTCTGGGAGTGTGAGCTGGGACAGTGTGCAGGCAGCTTTACTCTGTGTCTAACCCATGTTGTACTTGCTCTGGGGGTGTGTGCTGTGACAGTGCGCAGGCAGCTTTACTCTGTGTCTAACCCATGTTGTACTTGCTCTGGGAGTGTGAGCTGGGACAGTGCGCAGACAGCTTTACTCTGTATCTAACCCATGTTGTACTTGCTCTGGGAGTGTGTGAGCTGGGACAGTGCGCAGGCAGCTTTACTCTGTATCTAACCCATGTTGTACTTGCTCTGGGAGTGTGAGCTGGGACAGTGCGCAGACAGCTTTACTCTGTATCTAACCCATGTTGTACTTGCTCTGGGAGTGTGAGCTGGGACAGTGCGCAGGCAGCTTTACTCTGTATCTAACCCATGTTGTACTTGCTCTGGGAGTGTGTGCTGGGACAGTGCGCAGGCAGCTTTACTCTGTATCTAACCCATGTTGTTCTTGCTCTGGGGGTGTGTGCTGGGACAGTGCGCAGGCAGCTTTACTCTGTGTCTAACCCATGTTGTACTTGCTCTGGGAGTGTGAGCTGGGACAGTGCGCAGGCAGCTTTACTCTGTATCTAACCCATGTTGTACTTGCTCTGGGAGTGTGAGCTGGGACAGTGCGCAGGCAGCTTTACTCTGTGTCTAACCCATGTTGTACTTGCTCTGGGAGTGTGAGCTGGGACAGTGCGCAGGCAGCTTTACTCTGTATCTAACCCATGTTGTACTTGCTCTGGGAGTGTGAGCTGGGACAGTGCGCAGGCAGCTTTACTCTGTGTCTAACCCATGTTCTACTTGCTCTGGGAGTGTGAGCTGGGACAGTGCGCAGGCAGCTTTACTCTGTGTCTAACCCATGTTGTACTTGCTCTGGGGGTGTGAGCTGGGACAGTGCGCAGGCAGCTTTACTCTGTATCTAACCCATGTTGTACTTGCTCTGGGGGTGTGAGCTGGGACAGTGCGCAGGCAGCTTTACTCTGTGTCTAACCCATGTTGTTCTTGCTCTGGGAGTGTGAGCTGGGACAGTGCGCAGGCAGCTTTACTCTGTGTCTAACCCATGTTGTACTTGCTCTGGGAGTGTGAGCTGGGACAGTGCGCAGGCAGCTTTACTCTGTGTCTAACCCATGTTGTACTTGCTCTGGGAGTGTGAGCTGGGACAGTGCGCAGGCAGCTTTACTCTGTGTCTAACCCATGTTGTACTTGCTCTGGGAGTGTGAGCTGGGGCAGTGCGCAGGCAGCTTTACTCTGTATCTAACCCATGTTGTACTTGCTCTGGGGGTGTGTGCTGGGGCAGTGCGCAGGCAGCTTTACTCTGTATCTAACCCATGTTGTACTTGCTCTGGGGGTGTGTGCTGGGACAGTGTGCAGGCAGCTTTACTCTGTATCTAACCCATGTTGTCCTTGCTCTGGGGGTGTGTGCTGGGGCAGTGCGCAGGCAGCTTTACTCTGTATCTAACCCATGTTGTTCTTGCTCTGGGAGTGTGAGCTGGGACAGTGCGCAGGCAGCTTTACTCTGTATCTAACCCATGTTGTACTTGCTCTGGGGGTGTGAGCTGGGACAGTGCGCAGGCAGCTTTACTCTGTGTCTAACCCATGTTGTACTTGCTCTGGGAGTGTGAGCTGGGACAGTGCGCAGGCAGCTTTACTCTGTATCTAACCCATGTTGTACTTGCTCTGGGAGTGTGAGCTGGGACAGTGCGCAGGCAGCTTTACTCTGTGTCTAACCCATGTTGTACTTGCTCTGGGAGTGTGAGCTGGGACAGTGCGCAGGCAGCTTTACTCTGTATCTAACCCATGTTGTACTTGCTCTGGGGGTGTGTGCTGGGACAGTGCGCAGGCAGCTTTACTCTGTATCTAACCCATGTTGTACTTGCTCTGGGTGTGTGTGCTGGGACAGTGCGCAGGCAGCTTTACTCTGTATCTAACCCATGTTGTACTTGCTCTGGGAGTGTGTGCTGGGACAGTGCGCAGGCAGCTTTGCTCTGTATCTAACCCATGTTGTACTTGCTCTGGGGGTGTGAGCTGGGACAGTGCGCAGGCAGCTTTACTCTGTGTCTAACCCATGTTGTACTTGCTCTGGGGGTGTGAGCTGGGGCAGTGCGCAGGCAGCTTTACTCTGTATCTAACCCATGTTGTACTTGCTCTGGGAGTGTGAGCTGGGGCAGTGCGCAGGCAGCTTTACTCTGTGTCTAACCCATGTTGTACTTGCTCTGGGAGTGTGAGCTGGGACAGTGCGCAGGCAGCTTTACTCTGTATCTAACCCATGTTGTACTTGCTCTGGGAGTGTGAGCTGGGACAGTGCGCAGGCAGCTTTACTCTGTGTCTAACCCATGTTGTACTTGCTCTGGGAGTGTGAGCTGGGACAGTGCGCAGGCAGCTTTACTCTGTATCTAACCCATGTTGTACTTGCTCTGGCAGTGTGTGCTGGGACAGTGCGCAGGCAGCTTTACTCTGTATCTAACCCATGTTGTACTTGCTCTGGGGGTGTGTGATGGGGCAGTGCGCAGGCAGCTTTACTCTGTATCTAAACCATGTTGTACTTGCTCTGGGAGTGTGAGCTGGGACAGTGCGCAGGCAGCTTTACTCTGTGTCTAACCCATGTTGTACTTGCTCTGGGAGTGTGTGATGGGGCAGTGCGCAGGCAGCTTTACTCTGTATCTAACCCATGTTGTACTTGCTCTGGGAGTGTGAGCTGGGACAGTGCGCAGGCAGCTTTACTCTGTGTCTAACCCATGTTGTACTTGCTCTGGGGGTGTGAGCTGGGACAGTGCGCAGGCAGCTTTACTCTGTGTCTAACCCATGTTGTACTTGCTCTGGGGGTGTGTGATGGGACAGTGCGCAGGCAGCTTTACTCTGTATCTAAACCATGTTGTACTTGCTCTGGGAGTGTGCGCTGGGACAGTGCGCAGGCAGCTTTACTCTGTGTCTAACCCATGTTGTACTTGCTCTGGGAGTGTGAGCTGGGACAGTGCGCAGGCAGCTTTACTCTGTATCTAACCCATGTTGTACTTGCTCTGGGAGTGTGAGCTGGGACAGTGCGCAGGCAGCTTTACTCTGTATCTAACCCATGTTGTACTTGCTCTGGGAGTGTGAGCTGGGACAGTGCGCAGGCAGCTTTACTCGGTGTCTAACCCATGTTGTTCTTGCTCTGGGAGTGTGCGCTGGGGCAGTGCGCAGGCAGCTTTACTCTGTATCTAACCCATGTTGTACTTGCTCTGGGAGTGTGAGCTGGGACAGTGCGCAGGCAGCTTTACTATTTTGTAGTATATATAAATGATTTGGAGGAAAATGTAACTGGTCTGATTAGTAAGTTTGCAGACGACACAAAGGTTGGTGGAATTGCGGATAGCGATGAGGACTGTCTGAGGATACAGCAGGATTTAGATTGTCTGGAGACTTGGGCGGAGAGATGGCAGATGGAGTTTAACCTGGACAAATGTGAGGTAATGCATTTTGGAAGGGCTAATGCAGGTAGGGAATATACAGTGAATGGTAGAACCCTCAAGAGTATTGAAAGTCAAAGAGATCGAGGAGTACAGGTCCACAGATCACTGAAAGGGGCTACACAGGTGGAGAAGGTAGTCAAGAAGGCATACGGCATGCTTGCCTTCATTGGCCGGGGCATTGAGTATAAGAATTGGCAAGTCATGTTGCAGCTGTATAGAACCTTAGTTAGGCCACACTTGGAGTATAGTGTTCAATTCTGGTCGCCACACTACCAGAAGGATGTGGAGGCTTTAGAGAGGGTGCAGAAGAGATTTACCAGAATGTTGCCTGGTATGGAGGGCATAAGCTATGAGGAGCGATTGAATAAACTCGGTTTGTTCTCACTGGAACGAAGGAGGTTGAGGGGCGACCTGATAGAGGTATACAAAATTATGAGGGGCATAGACAGAGTGGATAGTCAGAGGCTTTTCCCCAGGGTAGAGGGGTCAATTACAAGGGGGCATAGGTTTAAGGTGAGAGGGGCAAAGTTTAGAGTAGATGTACGAGGCAAGTTTTTTACGCAGAGGGTAGTGGGTGCCTGGAACTCACTACCGGAGGAGGTAGTGGAGGCAGGGACGATAGGGACATTTAAGGGGCATCTTGACAAATATATGAATAGGATGGGAATAGAAGGATACGGACCCAGGAAGTGTAGAAGATTGTAGTTTAGTCGGGCAGTATGGTCGGCACGGGCTTGGAGGGCCGAAGGGCCTGTTCCTGTGCTGTACATTTCTTTGTTCTTTGTTCTTTGTTCTTTGTGTCTAACCCATGTTGTACTTGCTCTGGGAGTGTGAGCTGGGACAGTGCGCAGGCAGCTTTACTCTGTATCTAACCCATGTTGTACTTGCTCTGGGAGTGTGAGCTGGGACAGTGCGCAGGCAGCTTTACTCTGTATCTAACCCATGTTGTACTTGCTCTGGGAGTGTGAGCTGGGACAGTGCGCAGACAGCTTTACTCTGTGTCTAACCCATGTTGTACTTGCTCTGGGAGTGAGAGCTGGGACAGTGCGCAGGCAGCTTTACTCTGTGTCTAACCCATGTTGTACTTGCTCTGGGAGTGTGAGCTGGGACAGTGCGCAGGCAGCTTTACTCTGTATCTAACCCAGGTTGTACTTGCTCTGGGAGTGTGTGCTGGGGCAGTGCGCAGGCAGCTTTACTCTGTGTCTAACCCATGTTGTACTTGCTCTGGGAGTGTGAGCTGGGACAGTGTGCAGGCAGCTTTACTCTGTGTCTAACCCATGTTGTACTTGCTCTGGGGGGGGGTGCTGGGACAGTGCGCAGGCAGCTTTACTCTGTGTCTAACCCATGTTGTACTTGCTCTGGGAGTGTGAGCTGGGACAGTGCGCAGGCAGCTTTACTCTGTGTCTAACCCATGTTGTACTTGCTCTGGGAGTGTGAGCTGGGACAGTGCGCAGGCAGCTTTACTCTGTGTCTAACCCATGTTGTACTTGCTCTGGGAGTGTGAGCTGGGACAGTGCGCAGGCAGCTTTACTCTGTATCTAACCCAGGTTGTACTTGCTCTGGGAGTGTGAGCTGGGACAGTGCGCAGGCAGCTTTACTCTGTGTCTAACCCATGTTGTACTTGCTCTGGGAGTGTGTGCTGGGACAGTGCGCAGGCAGCTTTACTCTGTGTCTAACCCATGTTGTACTTGCTCTGGGAGTGTGAGCTGGGACAGTGCGCAGGCAGCTTTACTCTGTATCTAACCCATGTTGTACTTGCTCTGGGAGTGTGAGCTGGGACAGTGCGCAGGCAGCTTTACTCTGTATCTAACCCATGTTGTACTTGCTCTGGGAGTGTGAGCTGGGACAGTGCGCAGGCAGCTTTACTCTGTGTCTAACTCATGTTGTACTTGCTCTGGGAGTGTGTGCTGGGGCAGTGCGCAGGCAGCTTTACTCTGTGTCTAACCCATGTTGTACTTGCTCTGGGGGTGTGAGCTGGGACAGTGCGCAGGCAGCTTTACTCTGTGTCTAACCCATGTTGTACTTGCTCTGGGAGTGTGAGCTGGGACAGTGCGCAGGCAGCTTTACTCTGTGTCTAACCCATGTTGTACTTGCCATGGGAGTGTGAGCTGGGACAGTGCGCAGGCAGCTTTACTCTGTATCTAACCCATGTTGTACTTGCTCTGGGAGTGTGAGCTGGGACAGTGCGCAGGCAGCTTTACTCTGTGTCTAACCCATGTTGTACTTGCTCTGGGAGTGTGAGCTGGGACAGTGCGCAGGCAGCTTTACTTTGTATCTAACCCATGTTGTACTTGCTCTGGGGGTGTGTGATGGGGCAGTGCGCAGACAGCTTTACTCTGTGTCTAACCCATGTTGTACTTGCTCTGGGAGTGTGTGCTGGGGCAGTGCGCAGGCAGCTTTACTCTGTATCGAACCCATGTTGTACTTGCTCTGGGAGTGTGAGCTGGGACAGTGCGCAGGCAGCTTTACTCTGTGTCTAACCCATGTTGTACTTGCTCTGGGAGTGTGAGCTGGGACAGTGCGCAGGCAGCTTTACTCTGTGTCTAACCCATGTTGTACTTGCTCTGGGAGTGTGAGCTGTGACAGTGCGCAGGCAGCTTTACTCTGTGTCTAACCCATGTTGTACTTGCTCTGGGAGTGTGAGCTGGGACAGTGCGCAGGCAGCTTTACTCTGTATCTAAGCCATGTTGTACTTGCTCTGGGAGTGTGAGCTGGGACAGTGCGCAGGCAGCTTTACTCTGTATCTAACCCATGTTGTACTTGCTCTGGGGGTGTGAGCTGGGACAGTGCGCAGGCAGCTTTACTCTGTATCTAACCAATGTTGTACTTGCTCTGGGGGTGTGTGATGGGGCAGTGCGCAGGCAGCTTTACTCTGTATCTAACCCATATTGTACTTGCTCTGGGGGTGTGAGCTGGGACAGTGCGCAGGCAGCTTTACTCTGTGTCTAACCCATGTTGTACTTGCTCTGGGGGTGTGAGCTGGGACAGTGCGCAGGCAGCTTTACTCTGTATCTAACCCATGTTGTACTTGCTCTGGGAGTGTGAGATGGGACAGTGCGCAGGCAGCTTTACTCTGTATCTAACCCATGTTGTACTTGCTCTGGGAGTGTGAGATGGGACAGTGCGCAGGCAGCTTTACTCTGTATCTAACCCATGTTGTACTTGCTCTGGGAGTGTGTGCTGGGACAGTGCGCAGGCAGCTTTACTCTGTGTCTAACCCATGTTGTACTAGCTCTGGGAGTGTGAGCTGGGACAGTGCGCAGGCAGCTTAACTCTGTATCTAACCCATGTTGTACTTGCTCTGGGAGTGTGAGCTGGGACAGTGCGCAGGCAGCTTTACTCTGTATCTAACCCATGTTGTACTTGCTCTGGGAGTGTGAGCTGGGACAGTGCGCAGGCAGCTTTACTCTGTGTCTAACCCATGTTGTACTTGCTCTGGGAGTGTGAGCTGGGACAGTGCGCAGGCAGCTTTACTCTGTGTCTAACCCATGTTGTACTTGCTCTGGGGGTGTGTGCTGGGGCAGTGCGCAGGCAGCTTTACTCTGTGTCTAACCCATGTTGTACTTGCTCTGGGGGTGTGTGATGGGGCAGTGAGCAGGCAGCTTTACTCTGTGTCTAACCCATGTTGTACTTGCTCTGGGGGTGTGAGCTGGGACAGTGCGCAGGCAGCTTTGCTCTGTATCTAACCCATGTTGTACTTGCTATGGGGGTGTGAGCTGGGACAGTGCGCAGGCAGCTTTACTCTCTGTCTAACCCATGTTGTACTTGCTCTGGGGGTGTGAGCTGGGACAGTGCGTAGGCAGCTTTACTCTGTATCTAACCCATGTTGTACTTGCTCTGGGGGTGTGAGCTGGGACAGTCCGCAGGCAGCTTTACTCTGTGTCTAACCCATGTTGTACTTGCTCTGGGAGTGTGAGCTGGGACAGTGCGCAGGCAGCTTTACTCTGTGTCTAACCCATGTTGTACTTGCTCTGGGAGTGTGAGCTGGGACAGTGCGCAGGTAGCTTTACTCTGTATCTAACCCATGTTGTACTTGCTCTGGGAGTGTGAGCTGGGACAGTGCGCAGGCAGCTTTACTCTGTGTCTAACCCATGTTGTACTTGCTCTGGGAGTGTGAGCTGGGACAGTGCGCAGGCAGCTTTACTCTGTATCTAACCCATGTTGTACTTGCTCTGGGAGTGTGAGCTGGGACAGTGCGCAGGCAGCTTTACTCTGTGTCTAACCCATGTTGTACTTGCTCTGGGGGTGTGAGCTGGGACAGTGCGCAGGCAGCTTTACTCTGTGTCTAACCCATGTTGTACTTGCTCTGGGGGTGTGTGCTGGGACAGTGCGCAGGCAGCTTTACTCTGTGTCTAACCCATGTTGTACTTGCTCTGGGAGTGTGAGCTGGGACAGTGCGCAGGCAGCTTTACTCTGTGTCTAACCCATGTTGTACTTGCTCTGGGAGTGTGAGCTGGGACAGTGCGCAGGCAGCTTTACTCTGTGTCTAACCCATGTTGTACTTGCTCTGGGAGTGTGAGCTGGGACACTGCGCAGACAGCTTTACTCTGTATCTAACCCATGTTGTACTTGCTCTGGGTGTGTGTGCTGGGACAGTGTGCAGGCAGCTTTACTCTGTATCTAACCCATGTTGTACTTGCTCTGGGAGTGTGAGCTGGGACAGTGCGCAGGCAGCTTTACTCTGTATCTAACCCATGTTGTACTTGCTCTGGGTGTGTGAGCTGGGACAGTGCGCAGGCAGCTTTACTCTGTATCTAACCCATGTTGTACTTGCTCTGGGAGTGTGAGCTGGGACAGTGCGCAGGCAGCTTTACTCTGTGTCTAACCCATGTTGTACTTGCTCTGGGAGTGTGAGCTGGGACAGTGCGCAGGCAGCTTTACTCTGTGTCTAACCCATGTTGTACTTGCTCTGGGAGTGTGAGCTGGGACAGTGCGCAGGCAGCTTTACTCTGTGTCTAACCCATGTTGTACTTGCTCTGGGAGTGTGAGCTCGGACAGTGCGTAGGCAGCTTTACTCTGTATCTAACCCATGTTGTACTTGCTCTGGGAGTGTGTGCTGGGACAGTGCGTAGGCAGCTTTACTCTGTATCTAACCCATGTTGTACTTGCTCTGGGGGTGTGAGCTGGGACAGTGTGCAGGCAGCTTTACTCTGTATCTAACCCATGTTGTACTTGCTCTGGGAGTGTGAGCTGGGACAGTGCGCAGGCAGCTTTACTCTGCATCTAACCCATGTTGTACTTGCTCTGGGAGTGTGAGCTGGGACAGTGCGCAGGCAGCTTTACTCTGTATCTAACCCATGTTGTACTTGCTCTGGGAGTGTGTGCTGGGACAGTGCGCAGGCAGCTTTACTCTGTGTCTAACCCATGTTGTACTTGCTCTGGGAGTGTGAGCTGGGACAGTGCGCAGGCAGCTTTACTCTGTATCTAACCCATGTTGTACTTGCTCTGGGAGTGTGAGCTGGGACAGTGCGCAGGCAGCTTTACTCTGTATCTAACCCATGTTGTACTTGCTCTGGGAGTGTGAGCTGGGACAGTGCGCAGGCAGCTTTACTCTGTGTCTAACCCATGTTGTACTTGCTCTGGGAGTGTGAGCTGGGACAGTGCGCAGGCAGCTTTACTCTGTGTCTAACCCATGTTGTACTTGCTCTGGGAGTGTGAGCTGGGACAGTGCGCAGGCAGCTTTACTCTGTGTCTAACCCATGTTGTACTTGCTCTGGGAGTGTGAGCTGGGACAGTGCGCAGGCAGCTTTACTCTGTGTCTAACCCATGTTGTACTTGCTCTGGGAGTGTGAGCTGGGACAGTGCGCAGGCAGCTTTACTCTGTATCTAACCCATGTTGTACTTGCTCTGGGAGTGTGAGCTGGGACAGTGCACAGGCAGCTTTACTCTGTGTCTAACACATGTTGTACTTGCTCTGGGGGTGTGAGCTGGGACAGTGCGCAGGCAGCTTTACTCTGTGTCTAACCCATGTTGTACTTGCTCTGGGAGTGTGAGCTGGGACAGTGCGCAGGCAGCTTTACTCTGTGTCTAACCCATGTTGTACTCGCTCTGGGAGTGTGAGCTGGGACAGTGCGCAGGCAGCTTTACTCTGTGTCTAACCCATGTTGTACTTGCTCTGGGAGTGTGAGCTGGGACAGTGCGCAGGCAGCTTTACTCTGTATCTAACCCATGTTGTACTTGCTCTGGGGGTGTGAGCTGGGACAGTGCGCAGGCAGCTTTACTCTGTGTCTAACCCATGTTGTACTTGCTCTGGGAGTGTGAGCTGGGACAGTGCGCAGGCAGCTTTACTCTGTGTCTAACCCATGTTGTACTCGCTCTGGGAGTGTGAGCTGGGACAGTGCGCAGGCAGCTTTACTCTGTGTCTAACCCATGTTGTACTTGCTCTGGGAGTGTGAGCTGGGACAGTGCGCAGGCAGCTTTACTCTGTGTCTAACCCATGTTGTACTTGCTCTGGGGGTGTGAGCTGGGACAGTGCGCAGGCAGCTTTACTCTGTGTCTAACCCATGTTGTACTTGCTCTGGGGGTGTGAGCTGGGACAGTGCGCAGGCAGCTTTACTCTGTGTCTAACCCATGTTGTACTTGCTCTGGGAGTGTGAGCTGGGACAGTGCGCAGGCAGCTTTACTCTGTGTCTAACCCATGTTGTACTTGCTCTGGGGGTGTGAGCTGGGACAGTGCGCAGGCAGCTTTACTCTGTGTCTAACCCATGTTGTACTTGCTCTGGGGGTGTGAGCTGGGACACTGCGCAGGCAGCTTTACTCTGTGTCTAACCCATGTTGTACTTGCTCTGGGAGTGTGAGCTGGGACAGTGCGCAGGCAGCTTTACTCTGTGTCTAACCCATGTTGTACTTGCTCTGGGGGTGTGAGCTGGGACAGTGCGCAGGCAGCTTTACTCTGTGTCTAACCCATGTTGTACTTGCTCTGGGAGTGTGAGCTGGGACAGTGCGCAGGCAGCTTTACTCTGTGTCTAACCCATGTTGTACTTGCTCTGGGAGTGTGAGCTGGGACAGTGCGCAGGCAGCTTTACTCTGTGTCTAACCCATGTTGTACTCGCTCTGGGAGTGTGAGCTGGGACAGTGCGCAGGCAGCTTTACTCTGTGTCTAACCCATGTTGTACTTGCTCTGGGAGTGTGAGCTGGGACACTGCGCAGGCAGCTTTACTCTGTGTCTAACCCATGTTGTACTTGCTCTGGGAGTGTGTGCTGGGACAGTGTGCAGGCAGCTTTACTCTGTATCTAACCCATGTTGTACTTGCTCTGGGAGTGTGAGCTGGGACAGTGCGCAGGCAGCTTTACTCTGTGTCTAACCCATGTTGTACTTGCTCTGGGAGTGTGAGCTGGGACAGTGCGCAGGCAGCTTTACTCTGTATCTAACCCATGTTGTCCTTGCTCTGGGAGTGTGAGCTGGGACAGTGCGCAGGCAGCTTTACTCTGTGTCTAACCCATGTTGTACTTGCTCTGGGAGTGTGAGCTGGGACAGTGCGCAGGCAGCTTTACTCTGTATCTAACCCATGTTGTCCTTGCTCTGGGAGTGTGTGCTGGGACAGTGCGCAGGCAGCTTTACTCTGTGTCTAACCCATGTTGTACTTGCTCTGGGAGTGTGAGCTGGGACAGTGCGCAGGCAGCTTTACTCTGTATCTAACCCATGTTGTACTTGCTCTGGGAGTGTGTGCTGGGACAGTGCGCAGGTAGCTTTACTCTGTGTCTAACCCATGTTGTACTTGCTCTGGGAGTGTGAGCTGGGACAGTGCGCAGGCAGCTTTACTCTGTATCTAACCCATGTTGTCCTTGCTCTGGGAGTGTGAGCTGGGACAGTGCGCAGGCAGCTTTACTCTGTGTCTAACCCATGTTGTACTTGCTCTGGGGGTGTGAGCTGGGACAGTGCGCAGGCAGCTTTACTCTGTGTCTAACCCATGTTGTACTTGCTCTGGGAGTGTGAGCTGGGACAGTGCGCAGGCAGCTTTACTCTGTGTCTAACCCATGTTGTACTTGCTCTGGGGGTGTGAGCTGGGACAGTGCGCAGGCAGCTTTACTCTGTGTCTAACCCATGTTGTACTTGCTCTGGGAGTGTGAGCTGGGACAGTGCGCAGGCAGCTTTACTCTGTATCTAACCCATGTTGTACTTGCTCTGGGAGTGTGAGCTGGGACAGTGCGCAGGCAGCTTTACTCTGTGTCTAACCCATGTTGTACTTGCTCTGGGGGTGTGTGATGGGGCAGTGCGCAGGCAGCTTTACTCTGTATCTAACCCATGTTGTACTTGCTCTGGGAGTGTGTGATGGGGCAGTGCGCAGGCAGCTTTACTCTGTGTCTAACCCATGTTGTACTTGCTCTGGGAGTGTGTGATGGGGCAGTGCGCAGGCAGCTTTACTCTGTATCTAACCCATGTTGTACTTGCTCTGGGAGTGTGAGCTGGGACAGTGCGCAGGCAGCTTTACTCTGTGTCTAACCCATGTTGTACTTGCTCTGGGAGTGTGAGCTGGGACAGTGCGCAGGCAGCTTTACTCTGTATCTAACCCATGTTGTACTTGCTCTGGGAGTGTGAGCTGGGACTGTGCGCAGGCAGCTTTACTCTGGGTGGAGCCAGTTCTGTAGCTGGGACTACCTGATGAGGCAGCATAAAGAATCCTCCTCTTTATCTAACCTGCGCTGTACCTGCCCAGTGTTACATTGGGCAGTGTCGAGGGAGCAATGTTCCAAGATCAAGGAGTCATTGATTGTGGAAGGTGTGTGAAATAGAGTGTCAAAGGACACAACTCGACACATTTCAATGGGAGCATGAACTTCACAAAAGGATGGTTTGGGAGATGGCAGGAACTCAATATTGAAATAAATTCCAGCAAAGCAGCAACCCCCTCCAAAAGGAGCAGGAGCCCTATTCTGGCCGACCCTGAGGATCAAGTCTGCCTTGTTCCACTTCTGTCTAATAAGTTCTGAAGTGATTGCTAAGACTAATCCACATTCTTCAGACAACCACATGTGAAGCAGGTAGTTCTTGAAGGGTGGGGTGGATTGGTTATTTCCAGGTTCATGAGCTCCCTCTGATGTCTTGACTTTGTCTCTGCACATTTGCAGAGAATTCCTTCTCTGGGTTCGCTGGGATCTTCGGCGACGGCCGATCCTGGCACCTCGGGCCATATCTTTGACCACACGCCAAGCAGGTGTTTCCAGGAGGCGGAATTGGCCCCTGGACTAGGGAGCGCCGGTATTTCTTTCGCAGACTCCTTTACTGGGCCTCCTCTTACCATCGGGTGTCCTCAAAGAATTGTGTCCCTTCAACCAGGAGGTTCCTCCAAGTAGGTCACTTGTGAGCCAGCGTCTCCCAGGCGTTGAGGTCGATGTTGGATTTCTTGAGGAAAGCCTTCAGGCTGCCCCGTTTGGAAGGCTTCCATGAGCTGAGTGAAGAAGATTTGCTTTGACAGTCAGGACTCTATCCAAAGCAGATGGCTGGCCGGAGAGATGGTTTTAATAAACAATTAAAAGCTCTTCCTTGACAGACCAATAAATTCTCTGAGACAAACTCCCTATACCTAGAAGTATTCAAAATATGAGAACAGATAAACAGATACACAAATCCTTCTCAAACTATACCTTTGGACACTTCAGATAACACCTTCACAAAAAGTCTGTTCTGATATCTGGAGAACGTGACAACACATGAAAAAAGACAGGCACCAAACGTGCCCCCTTGTCAATATATCTTTGGACACCTGACAATTACCCTACAACTATTAAAAGATCTATCAGTGATAGTACATCCAATTAGCCATTTGGCTATAGGTTATTGACCAGCAATAAATGCCAAGGTAACGAATGCCTTCCTGAACCGACAAGCAACTTTTATGTATATAAGGAGAGGGCATTTTAGCAGAAGCACTCTCTTATTCGGACCCCCGTATAGGACGTGAGTCAATTCTGTTCTTGGAAGCTTGTCTCGTCGAACAAAACCTCAGGTTGTAAGTATGGTTTTGTATAACTTCACGAAGGGCGAGTGACGAATCTAAACTCTCCCCATAAAAAGTAACTGAGACCTTGTTTAGCTGCTTAGAAACACATTCGCCCTTCGTGAGATCTATTCTGAGTCTTAGCAGGAAAACTGGTTTCCTTCTTTTGATAGGTTAACCTAGGGCATAGGTTGGTAATAGGGCATAGGTTGGTAATAGAGTATTATCAGTTCCGGAATAACCTAAATCCACGACAAATCTGCTAACTCTCTCTCTGCAGTAAAGCAAGTGTTGTGAAGCGGCGACCAGAATCTCAGGAACAACAGCCAAATGCGAAGCCAGAGGGGTCTCCTGGAAAAATAGACTGCTAAACGGCGGAGAAGAGCAATGCACATTATATTCCAGATACTACATTCGGGGAAGGAAGTGCACTAAAGGACTCATTATCTGAAGGAAGGATTCTCATATATTCACCTTAATCTTCATTATTTTCCCCCCTTTTCCAACTGGCTAAATCACTGGCTTTGAAAGCAGGCCAGCAGCACAATTCAATTCCCGTACCAGCCTCCCTGAACAGCCGCCGGAATGTGGCGACTAGGGGCTTTTGACAGTAACTTCATTTGAAGCCTACTTGTGACAATAAGCGATTTTCATTTCATTTCTGTGTTTGTCTGTCTTGTGTGTGGGGGTAGAGGGTGGGGCAGTTGAAGCAGAGTCAGGTATTAACTCGACATTAAGCAGCTGTGTTTGCTGTATGTTTCATATTCGTTCTGGTTCTAAATATGCAATAATTGTGTTTCACTGACTAACCTGGAGACTGTAATTATTGGGCAGCCAAGGGCGAACGATTTTGGGACATTTTAAAGAATGATTGGATGCATCACTTCTGTTGTGACACTGAGGCACGTGGGGCTGGAATTGACTGCCCAAGGTGGCGTGACAGTGGATAGATAGATTCTTGTCCGGCAATGAAATCAAAGGATATGCACTGCCTGGGAAGATGGCAGAGTTGGGTTCACAGAATCACAGAATAACACAGCACAAGGCAAGAAAAACCCCTGACCTGGCCACCGAATCCCATTTGCCAGCACTTAGTCCATAGCCTTGAATGTTGTGACGCGCCAAGTGCTCATCTGGGTACTTTGTAAAGGATGTGAGGCAATCAGCCTCTACCCCCCTCCCAGGCAGTGCGTTCCAGACCGTCGCCACACTCTGGGTAAAATAACTTTTCCTCAAATACCCCCTAACCTGCCCCTCATCTTGAACTTGTCTCACATTCTTTAAACGGTACCTGGATGGGCACTTGCCACCTCATACCATTCCCCGCCAAGTTGGGTCAAGTGGTGGTAAATTGGACTGGGCAGACAGACTCAATGGGCCGAAGGGGCTCTTCTGCACTGTGCTTCTGTGATATTGGGGGTAGATGGAGAAAGTGCAACCCAGCACAAACGTATCAGCTGTGATCTTACTGAGTGGTAGGCAGACTGGAGGGGCAGAATGGCCAACTTCTGCTCCTGTTTCATCTCAGCCTGGTTGCTGGCGGGGGTCTTCAATCTCCACGTCAAACATGTCCTCAGTCTTTAAAATTCCATATTTACATTGGTCCGTTAGTGGATTTGAACTCACTTGTGCAGGTGTACATGAAAACCCAGAAGCCAAAAGAAAAAATATGCTACATTGATCAAGTTTAAATTGGGGAATTTTATCTGCTAGATTGCATTCTGTGTTTCATGTATCCAAATTCCCCACTCACTTCACATTCATATTGGGGCCTCAATATATATTTGTTATGATTGATTTCTGGGATCTGGGCATGGCCGGCCAGCATTTATTACCCATATCTCATTGCCCTTTGAGTAGACTGTTTGGCCATTTCAGGGGGCGTTTAAGAATCAACCACTGGAGTCACATGTAGGCCAGGCCAGGTAAGGACGGCAGATTTCCTTCCCTAAAGGACATTAATGAACCAGATGGGTTTTTACAACAATCGACAATAGTTTCATGTTCATCATTAGACCTTCCATTTCAGATTTTTATTGAGTTTAAATTTCACCATCCGCCACGGTTAGATTCAAACCTGGATCCACAGATTATTCCACCGGATCTCTGGATTATTTGAAAAACATTGGTTAATTAATAGAAAGCAAAGAGTGGGGATTAATGGGTGTTTCTCTGGTTGGCAATCAGTAGCCAGTGGTGTCCCTCAGGGATCAGTGTTGGGCCCACAACTGTTCACAATTTACATAGATGATTTGGAGTTGGGGACCAAGGGCAATGTGTTAAAGTTTGCAGACGACACTAAGATAAGTGGTAAAGCAAAAAGTGCAGAGGATACTGGAAGTCTGCAGAGGGATTTGGATAGGCTAAGTGAATGGGCTAGGGTCTGGCAGATGGAATACAATGTTGACAAATGTGAGGTTATCCATTTTGGTAGGAATAACAGCAAAAGGGATTATTATTTAAATGATAAAATATTAAAACATGCTGCTGTGCAGAGAGACCTGGGTGTGCTTGTGCATGAGTCGCAAAAAGTTGGTTTTCAGGTGCAACAGGTGATTAAGAAGGCAAATGGAATTTTGTCCTTCATTGCTAGAGGGATGGAGTTTAAGACTAGGGAGGTTCTGCTGCAATTGTATAAGGTGTTAGTGAGGCCACACCTGGAGTATTGTGTTCAGTTTTGGTCTCCTTACTTGAGAAAGGACATACTGGCACTGGAGGGTGTGCAGAGGAGATTCACTAGGTTAATCCCAGAGCTGAGGGGGTTGGATTACGAGGAGAGGTTGAGTAGACTGGGACTGTACTCGTTGGAATTTAGAAGGATGAGGGGGGATCTTATAGAAACATATAAGATTATGAAGGGAATAGATTGGATAGATGCGGGCAGGTTGTTTCCACTGGCGGGTGAAAGCAGAACTAGGGGGCATAGCCTCAAAATAAGGGGAAGTAGATTTAGGACTGAGTTTAGGAGGAACTTCTTCACCCAAAGGGTTGTGAATCTATGGAATTCCTTGCCCAGTGAAGCAGTTGAGGCTCCTTCATTAAATGTTTTTAAGATAAAGATAGATAGTTTTTTGAAGAATAAAGGGATTAAGGGTTATGGTGTTCGGGCCGGAAAGTGGAGCTGAGTCCACAAAAGATCAGCCATGATCACATTGAATGTTGGAGCAGGCTCGAGGGGCCAGATGGCCTACTCCTGCTCCTAGTTCTTATGTTCTTATTACTTAGAACATACAGCGGAGAAGGAGGCCATTCGGTCCATCGAGTCTGCACCGACCCACTTAAGCCCTCACTTCCTTACCAACTTTTACAGATGCACCATAGAAAGCATCCTATCGGGCTGCATCACAGCCTGGTATGGCAACTGCTCGGCCCAGGACCACAAGATACATCAGAGAGTCGTGAACACCGCCCAGTCCATCACACGAACCTGCCTCCCATCCATTGACTCCATCTACACCTCCCGCTGCCTGGGGAAAGCGGGCAGCATAATCAAAGATCCCTCCCACCCGGCTTACTCACTCTTCCAACTTCTTCCATCGGGCAGGAGATACAGAAGTCTGAGAACACGCACGAACAGACTCAAAAACAGCTTCTTCCCCGCTGTCACCAGACTCCTAAATGACCCTCTTCTGGACTGACCTCATTAACACTACACCCTGTATGCTTCATCCGATGCCAGTGCTTATGTAGTTACATTGTATATGTTGTGTTGCCCTATTATTTTCTTCCCTTTTCTTCCCATGTTCTTAATGATTTGTTGAGCTGCTCGCAGAAAAATACTTTTCACTGTACACGTGACAATAAACAAATCCAATCCAACTTCCACCCTATCCCCGTAACCAAATAAACCCTCCTAACCTTTTTGGTCACTAAGGGCAATTTGTCATGGACAATCCACCTAACCTGCCCGTCTTTGGACTGTGGGAGTAAACCGGAGCACCTGGAGAAAACCAACGCAGATATGGGGAGAACTTGCAGACTCCGAACAGTCAGTGACCCAGTGGGGAATCGAACCTGGGACCCTGGCGCTGTGAAGCCACAGTGCTAACCACTGTGCTACTGTGCTGCCCTTTAATTACGGCATCAAAGTTCCATCCAACATTTCTTCCTCTGTTCAAACTGAATAAATGCTGCAAATTTGGATATAAATTGAATTCAGAACAATCCTACATTTAAATGTAGCCTCTGTGCGATAAGAAATAAACAGGCAAGTTTCTGATTGGCCACAAGATTCAGACTTGAGCGATACTGCTATCAGCTACAGGTTACCACAAGGAACCCTTCCACATCATCACCGTTCTGTCTCCTCCTTACCGCAGGTTTGCCGCAGTCACATTCCTCGCCTTTCTCCACGTACAGGTTGCCACACTTGGGGCCAGCAACCAGATTGTCGAGATTTGGCAGATTGTAGAGACAGCTGCCTCTGCCAATGCTCAAGCTTCTCATAAAGTCAGCGACGCTACAGCTGCTGAAATTTGTCGGCAATGGGTAACTGAAACAAAGAACATAGGAGAGGGCCAAAGGAGAGTGAGGTCAAAAACACAACACGGAAAAGGTAACATGTTCGTCACACACGTGGTAATGGTAACTCCTAAACCTCCTTACAGGAGCTCCAAAACCCAGAACCGGGAGCAGCAGGTACTCACAACCTGCACATTCCACTCACAGATACACCCCATTATCATGGGAGTGACCCTTCAAGAAATGTTTTGTCTTATCACATGGCTTCAATGATTTCATTTTGTGGGTGGAGCTGGGCTGTGGAACTGGGCATTTACTTTCATTTTGATTTGGGCTTCTTTTGATGGCTCGTTTCCTTTCATTTTCATTTCTGGCTGCTGTATTCAGACAGACGAGTATCTTGGAGTGTATCTCTACCTTAAGTTTTCAAGCTGTTTCCAGATTACTTGATAAGAAATAATTGCTTTCTGTAAGGAATTCAAACCTGCTGTTGTTGAAAAGGCGACAAGAGCATCCAGACCAGGTCTGAGTGCTGGGGGCTGGGCCACTCCTTTGAAAAGGGGTTTCTGGTTTCTGGGACTTGTTATTGAATTGGAACAGTTAAAGGGGGAAAATAATTAAGGGTTATAAAAACAGTACTGTAGCTGTGTGGGGTATTTATGTTGGTAGTTGATAAAAATGTTTACTGTGCGTGTTTATAGAAATGTCAACTGAATTTGTAGAATAAAGTTTGTTTTTAATTCAAAGTGCTTGAGGCCTGTGTTGAATAACAGATGAAAGGCAGTCCCGTGTGCGCATCGTAACCAAAATCAATAAACAGTTGTAGGTCAGGTGAACTCCATGATATACTTTGGAGGTTTGTAAACACTGGCTCATAACACCATCCTGACCTGGAACTAGATCACCATTCCTTCACTGGCACAGGATGTTATGGTCTTTATACAGGCCAGTAACCTGCTGAAATCCCAACGACAAACAAAGAGCAATCGCGTCAACCTCCCAATGGTCCCTCACAGCCATGGTTATAACTGATGGTCCCTCACAGCCATGGTTATTAGAGATGGTCACCTCCCCATGGTTATAACTGATGGTCACCTCCCCATGGTTATAACTGATGGTCACCTCCCCATGGTTATAACTGATGGTCACCTCCCCATGGTTATTAGTGATGGTCACCTCCCCATGGTTATTAGTGATGGTCACCTCCCCATGGTTATAACTGATGGTCACCTCCCCATGGTTATTAGAGATGGTCACCTCCCCATGGTTGTTAGTGATGGTCACCTCCCCATGGTTATTAGAGATGGTCACCACCCCATGGTTGTTAGCGATGGTCACCTCCCCATGGATATTAGTGATGATAACCTCCCCATGGTTATTACTTGTGGTCACCATCCCATGGTTATTAGTGATGGTCACCGCCCCATGGTTATTAGTGATGGTCACCTCCACATGGTTATTAGTGATGGTCACCACCCCATGGTTATTAGTGATGGTCACTTCCCCATGGTTGTTAGCGATGGTCACCTCCCCATGGATATTAGTGATGGTCACCGCCCAATGGATATTAGTGATGGTCACCGCCACATTCCTCCCCATAGTTATTAGTGATGGTCACCACCCCATGGTTATTAGTGATGGTCACCTCCCCATGGTTATTAGTGATGGTCACCTCCCCATGGTTATTAGTGATGGTCACCACCCCATGGTTATTAGTGATGGTCACCTCCCCATGGTTATTAGTGATGGTCACCTCCCCATGGTTATTAGTGATGGTCACCGCCACATTGTTATTAGTGGTGGTCACTTCCCCATGGTTATTAGTGATGGTGAACTCCCCATGGTTATTAGTGATGGTCACCTCCCCATGGTTATTAGTGATGGTGAACTCCCCATGGTTATTAGTGATGGTCACCGCCCAATGGATATTAGTGATGGTCACCGCCACATTCCTCCCCATAGTTATTAGTGATGGTCATCGCCCCATTGTTATTAGTGATGGTCACCGCCCAATGGTTATTAGTGATGGTCACCTCCCCATGGTTATTAGTGATGGTCACCGCCCAATGGATATTAGTGATGGTCACCTCCCCATGGTTATTAGTGATGGTCACCTCCCCATGGTTATTAGTGATGGTGAACTCCCCATGGTTATTAGTGATGGTCACCTCCCCATGGTTATTAGTGATGGTCACCGCCCCATGGTTATTAATGGTGGTCACCTCCCCATGGTTATTAGTGATGGTCACCTCCCCATGGTTATTAGTGATGGTCACCTCCCCATGGATATTAGTGATGGTCACCTCCCCGTGGTTATTAATGGTGGTCACCTCCCATGGTTATTAATGGTGGTCACCTCCCCATGGTTATTAATGGTGGTCACCTCCCCATGGTTATTAGTGATGGTGAACTCCCCATGGTTATTAGTGATGGTCACCTCCCATGGTTATTAGTGATGGTCACCGCCCCATGGTTATTAATGGTGGTCACCTCCCCATGGTTATTAGTGATGGTGAACTCCCCATGGTTATTGATGGTGGTCACCTCCCCGTGGTTAATGGTGGTCACCTCCCCGTGGTTAATGGTGGTCACCTCCCATGGTTATTAATGGTGGTCACCTCCCCATGGTTATTAATGGTGGTCACCTCCCCATGGTTATTAGTGATGGTGAACTCCCCATGGTTATTAGTGATGGTCACCTCCCATGGTTATTAGTGATGGTGAACTCCCCATGGTTATTAGTGATGGTCACCTCCCATGGTTATTAGTGATGGTCACCTCCCATGGTTATTAGTGATGGTCACCGCCCCATGGTTATTAATGGTGGTCACCTCCCCATGGTTATTAGTGATGGTGAACTCCCCATGGTTATTGATGGTGGTCACCTCCCCGTGGTTAATGGTGGTCACCTCCCCGTGGTTAATGGTGGTCACCTCCCCGTGGTTAATGGTGGTCACCTCCCCGTGTTTAATGGTGGTCACCTCCCCGTGGTTAATGGTGGTCACCTCCCCGTGGTTAATGGTGGTCACCTCCCCGTGGTTAATGGTGGTCACCGCCCCATGGTTATTGATGGTGGTCACCTCCCCATGGTTATTAGTGATGGTCACCGCCCCATGGTTATTAGTGATGGTCACCGCCCCATGGTTATTAGTGATGGTCACCGCCCCATGGTTATTAGTGATGGTCACCGCCCCATGGTTATTAGTGATGGTCACCGCCCCATGGTTATTGATGGTGGTCACCTCCCCATGGTTATTAGTGATGGTCACCGCCCCATGGTTATTAGTGATGGTCACCGCCCCATGGTTATTGATGGTGGTCACCTCCCCATGGTTATTAGTGATGGTGAACTCCCCATGGTTATTAGTGATGGTGAACTCCCCATGGTTATTGATGGTGGTCACCTCCCCGTGGTTAATGGTGGTCACCTCCCCGTGGTTAATGGTGGTCACCTCCCCGTGGTTATTAGTGATGGTGAACTCCCCATGGTTATTAGTGATGGTGAACTCCCCATGGTTATTGATGGTGGTCACCACCCCGTGGTTAATGGTGGTCACCTCCCCATGGTTATTAGTGATGGTGAACTCCCCATGGTTATTGATGGTGGTCACCACCCCGTGGTTAATGGTGGTCACCTCCCCGTGGTTATTAGTGATGGTGAACTCCCCATGGTTATTAGTGATGGTCACCTCCCCATGGTTATTAGTGATGGTGAACTCCCCATGGTTATTGATGGTGGTCACCTCCCCGTGGTTAATGGTGGTCACCTCCCCGTGGTTAATGGTGGTCACCTCCCCGTGGTTAATGGTGGTCACCTCCCCGTGGTTAATGGTGGTCACCTCCCCGTGGTTAATGGTGGTCACCTCCCCGTGGTTAATGGTGGTCACCTCCCCGTGGTTAATGGTGGTCACCTCCCCGTGGTTAATGGTGGTCACCGCCCCGTGGTTAATGGTGGTCACCTCCCCGTGGTTAATGGTGGTCACCTCCCCGTGGTTAATGGTGGTCACCTCCCCATGGTTATTAATGGTGGTCACCTCCCCATGGTTATTGATGGTGGTCACCTCCCCGTGGTTAATGGTGGTCACTTCTCCAGTGGTTTACAGACACCAGATTTGAAAGTAAAACATTTCAAACCTGTTTTTTATAATAAGTGAATTGATAAACATGTCATTGTAATAATAGAAGACTGTTCTACTCACCTGACTATTCCCCAAACCTATTCCCACCCACCAGCCAGTCATAGACACAAAGACAGACTCACGGTGGGTGGGTAGGAAAGGTTCAAAAACAGCAGGCATTAAAACAGAGGACATGTGAAAACTGAGAGATGAGAATATTCACTGCTGAGTTTGTGGTCTTTATGGCCATGAGCTTCAATGGACATAAAGTGTTGAAAAATCATCGGCTGATTCATATCTTTTAATATCTGCCTTCAGAGAGAATTCTCAGGCTGTAAGGGAAGGTGACCATCACTAATAACCATGGGAAGCTACCTTCAATTCTACAGTCCTCCACCAGCTGGACTCTCAGTCTCACAGAGAATGCCCACCAACTCGCTGAGGAGAAAACAGGGTCTCTCACTGGGAGTTTTGAGGGTGATCCACCCCCTTCATGATGAGAGAACTTCAAAGCTTCCCCTGCTCTGACCCCAAAAAACAAACTAAAGCCTGCGAGCCTGCCACAGCCGAGAGAATCTGCTGTTTCCTAGATTTTCGCAGAACTCGCTGTAGAAAGTTTGCAGCTTGTTAATCAGAACTAAGAGCTAAAATTAATTCTGCCTTCCCTTCTGAAGGGGCCCACCAATGACAGTCGAAAGTAAGAAATGGCCCAGAGTTGCGGAGGAGACGATTGGCTGCTAGCCAAATCCATTAAAACGACACCACGGGACCCTGCCACATAGCACACTGGATTGAGAGATGTGCCTGGGTCAGTTCAAATAGCAGCTTGCAGCGGGGGGGGGGGGGGGGGGGGGGGGGGGGGGCGGGGGGTGTTGAGGAGTCGTAGTTGAATCCAAAATCTGCAATGTTGCAGCAGCCAGCAACGCATTGATGGTGGAAGATAGCAGATGGGCAGAGTGAGTGCAGTGACCATCATGAAGGAGGTTCTGGGGAAACTGAAAGATCTGAAGGTGGATACATCTCCTGGACCCGATGGACTACACCCCGGGATCCTAAAAGAGATAGCGGAGGAAATTGTGGAGGCATTAATGATGATCTTTCAGGAATTACTGGAGGCAGGAAGGTTCCCAGAGGATTGGAAGGTGGCTCATGTAACACCCCTGTTTAAGAAGGGAGGGAGGCAGAAGACGGTAAATTATAGGCCTGTTAACCTGACTTCGGTCATTGGTAAGATTTTAGAGTCGGTTATTAAAGATGAGATCGCGGAGTACTTGGAAATGCATGGTAAAATAGGACTGAGTCAGCGCGGCTTCGTCAAAGGGAGGTCACGTCTGACAAAGCTGTTAGAGTTCTTTGAGGAGGTAACAAGGAAGCTAGACAAAGGAGAACCAGTGGATGTGATTTGTTTAGATTTCCAGAGGCCATTGACAAGGTGCCGCATAGGAGACTGTTAAATAAGTTTCGAGCTCATGGTGTTTAGGATAAGATTCTGTCATGGATAGAGGATTGGCTGACTGGCAGAAGGCAGAGAGTGGGGATAAAGGGGTCTTTTTCAGGATGGCAGCCGGTGACTAGTGGTGTGCCTCAGGGGTCTGTGTTGGGACCACAACTTTTCACAATATACATTAATGATCTGGAAGAAGGAACTGAAGGCACTGCTGCTAAGTTTGCAGATGATACACAAATCTGTAGAGGGACAGGTAGTATTGAGGAAGCAAGGGGGCTGCAGAAGGACTTGGACAGGCTAGGAGAGCGGGCAATGAAGTGGCAGATGGAATACAATGTGGAAAAGTGTGAGGTTATGCACTTTGGTCTGAATAATGGAGCCACAGACTATTTTCGAAATGGGGATATGCTTAGGTAATCAGAAGCACAAAGGGACTTAGTAATCCGAGTTCAAGATTCTTTTAAGGTTCAGTCGGCAGTTAGGAAGGCAAATGCAATGTTAGCATTCATGTTGAGACGGCTAGAATACAAGACCAGGGATGTACTTAACATAGCATAGAACATACAGTGCAGAAGGAGGCCATTCAGCCCATCGAGTCTGCACCGACCCACTTAAGCCCTCACTTCCACCCTGTCCCCGTAACCCAATAATCCCTCCTAACCTTTTTGGACACTAAGGGCAATTTATCATGGCCAATCCACCTAACCTGCACGTCTTTGGACTGTGGGAGGAAACCGGAGCACCCGGAGGAAACCCACGCACACACGGGGAGGATGTGCAGACTCCGCACAGACAGTGACCCAGCGAGGAATTGAACCTGGGACCCTGGCGCTGTGAAGCCACAATGCTATCCACTGTGCTACCGTGCTGCCCTTCTGAGGCTGTATAAGGCTCTGGTCAGACCCCATTTGGAGTATTGTGAGCAGTTTTGGGCCCCGTATCGAAGGAAGGATGTGCTGGCCTTGGAAAGGGTCCAGAGGAGGTTCACAAGAATGATCCCTGGAATGAAGAGCTTGTTGTATGAGGAACGGTTGAGGACTCTGGGTCTGTACTCGGAGTTTAGAAGGATGAGAGGGGATCTTATTGAAACTTACAGGATACTGCAAGGCCTGGATAGAGTGGACATGGAGAGGATGTTTCCACTTGTAGGAAAAACTAGAACCTGAGGGCATAGCCTCAGACTAATGGAACGGTCTTTTAAAACTGAGTAGAGTTGAATTTCTTCAGCCAGAGATTCTGGAATGCACTGCATGGGAGCAGGCTCAATCAAGGTATTCGAGACGGCATTAGATGTTTATTTACATAGAACCAATGCGCAGGGGAAAATGCAGGAGAATGGAACTCAGACATAATGCTCATTTGGAGAGTTGATGCTAGCAGGGTGGGCTGAATGGCCACCTTGTGCATTCTGTGAGGATCACGCACTCCAACACTTTGGTTCAGGACATTTGTCAATACTTCAATCTTGTTTTTATGTTTAACCTACTATTGAAAAAATATTTCTGTCATCTCTGCGAAACGCAGACCCTTTCGCTTCTTGTTTCTGCATTTTCTTTGGCAATAGTGTGGAGTGTTTCATATTCGTGAGGTTGGAGATGTTTGTCAAGTCTCCTCCAATGATTTGTTGCTTAACCAGCAATATGTAATCATAACATAACACGCCAACTAAATTACACGTCACCACAGAATATGTTCCTTTGAGAATATAAATCATCCCACCCTCTGTGTTGGAAAGGAAGGGTTCACTCTTAGTGTTCGACATTGTAGTGGCGATGACATCCACCAACATCAGTCAGAGTGCTTGAATATCATTCTCACCGTTGAAATGATTCCATAATGCAGCCTCCAGACAAATCTTCACAGATACAATTCCGGGCTGGCGAATCATGTGCCATCCCCAAGTTGTGACCCAACTCGTGGGTGATGGTCACGGAAACAGGCAAAAAGCTCGTCTTGGTGTCCTAAGAGAGAACAGAAAGAGGTTTCTGTGATTATGTTATGGCCCAGGGTTTAGAGAACTCCAAAGTGCATCATGGAGATCACCTGACCCACCACTTTTACTAGATTGTGGTATGGGGAGAACACGGCCCACTCTACAGGTGTGGGACAGCAGAAATTTAAAAGTAATTTTGAAATGAAAATCGCTCATTGTCACAAGTCGGCCACAAATTAAGTTACTGTGTAAAGCCCCTAGTCGCCACATTCCGGCGCCTGTACAGGGAGGCTGGTACGGGAATTGAACCATGCTGCTGGCCTGCCTTGGTCTGCTTTAAAAGCCAGCTCTTTAGCCCTGTGCTAAACCAGCCCTTCTTAAAGCAAAACAATGTTTATTCTATGAACTCAGTTGAGCTTTTTGAAACATACAGTGAACATCTTAGCAACCATCAGTTCAAATACCACCCCCAAAGAATACAACATGAAGTAATCCTTAAACTTTCCTTTTAACATCCATAAGATAAAAACACTCTTTACAGAAGCACATCAGGTTTAAATTCTCTACTGAGAGCAGTTATCACTCTGAATTGACCAAATAATCCAGAGATAGTCTTTGGGCAGCAGAGAGATCGAGATTACATCTTCTTTGACTGGCTTCAGCTCCAAAACTAAAACTAAACTTAAAAAAACACAGACACACCCAAGCTTTCCCCAAAGCGAAATTAAAAAGCAAAGCCAGAGCTCAGCTCCAGCCACACTCAGACATGACTGCAGCCATTTGAGCAGACAAACATTCCCATGACACCTTCCCCAAAGAAAAAAAAACCCATCAACTTCAAAATGGTTTCATTTTTCACATTTTTCACTTTCAATGAATATACGTTTTTTTTTAACAAAACTCGCAAACATTTATAATAACATAGTCCATTTTAGTTCTTCTTTCTCCAACTGGAATCCTTCTCGATTGATAGTCTCTTTGGACAAGAAGGCACAATCCATCCATTTCCCTACGCCTCGGCCTTTCTCTTTAAGGTCAGATACGTTAGTTCAATCTGATCACAGTGTCCCTTGTAATTCTCCAACACAGGAGGATTGTGTGTCTCAGCTTTCAGGCTGTCAAATGCGTGTTGAAACTCCGCTGTCCACTGAAATTTCCGACCTTTCTTCAGCAAGTCCGTCAATGGAGCAACCACACCACTAAAATTTGGCACAAATTTCCGGGAGAATCCATTTGTGCCAAGAAAGCGCATTATGTCCCTTCGTGTTGAGGGAATTGGAAACTCCTCGATAACCTTTGTTTTCACATCCCGTGGGACCAGTCGACCCTGTCCGATTGTATGGCCCAGGAAAGTGACTTGGACTTTTCCAAATTCACTTTTGGCTAGGTTTACCACCAAACCCACGATCGAATAACTCCATCAGATGTTTTAAATGTTCTTTCCATGTCTGGCTGAAAATTACCGATGTATTCCGCACAATTGGGTAATCCTGAAACAACTTTATTAGTTAACCGTTGAAATGTGGCTGGGGCGTTTTTCATGGCGTAACTTTGAATTGGTATATATCATCTGGAGTCACAATAGCTGAAACTTCCTTCGCCCTTTCGGATAAAGGTAACCTATAAATAATCCAGTTTGGAAATGAAAACGGATTGTTCCATCTTCTTAATGCAATCCTCCAAACGTGGGATGGGATAAGAGTCCGTTCTTGTAACTGCATTCACCTTTCTATAGTCCACATGCAACTGTTGGGTACCGTCTGGTTTAGGTACCAACACTATGGGTGAGCTCCATTGGCTGCAACCCACTTCAATTATGTCATTTTTAAACATACTTTCAATCTCTTTGTTAACCTGTGCTAATTTTAAAGGGTTAACGCAATCTGGATGTTGTTTGATTGGAACAGCATTTCCCACATCTACATCATGTATAGCCATTTTAGTACTTCCCAACTTATCTCCACAAACTTTCCCATGTGATATCAATAACTCTTTCAGGTCAGTTCATTTTTCCTCTGGAAGGTAACTCAACAATTCATCCCAATTTTTAAGAACATCCTCATTTTCCAATTTAATTTGAGGAATGTCAAATTCAAAGACATAGAATCATAGAATTTTCAGTGCAGAAGGAGGCCATTTGGCCCATCGAGTCTGCACTGGCTCTTGGAAAGAGCACCCTACCCAAGGTCCACACCTCCACCCTATCCCCATAACCCAATAACACTAAGGGCAATTTAGCATGGCCAATCCACCTAACCTGCACATCTTTGGACTGTGGAAGGAAACCGGAGCACCCGGAGGAAACCCACGCACACACGGGGAGGATGTGCAGACTCCGCACAGACAGTGACCCAAGCCGGGAATCGAACCTGGGACCCTGGAGCTGTGAAACAATTGTGCTAACCACAATGCTACCATGCTGCAGTCATCTGGGTTTGGTTCATCACTTTGAGTTAGAATCACTAAAACCTCCTCCTTTTGCTCTCCTTCCCCTTCAAAGTACCTTTTAAGCATATTCACATGACACACTCGGTGAGTTTTCCTTCTATCTGGCTTTTTAAGGTTCACCTACCACTGGTAAAAATACGAAAACTTAATCTCCACTGGCAAAACTATTAACTTTGGATTTCTTGTCCGCTACCCACTTCATCACATGTTGTACAACTTTCAAATGTTGTCTAGCCAATTCACCTGCTCTATTTAATCGTTCCCCAAAATTTTACATGTAATCCAATAATGTAATTTCCGATTTCTCACCCACCAATGTTTCCTCAATCAATTTAACTGGTCCTCTTACCTCATGACCAAATATTAGTTCCAAAGGACTGAATTTGGTTGACTCATTAGATGCATCCCTAATTGAAAACCGTCCGAATGGAATTCCATTATCCCAATCCTCTGGATAATCTTGACAATAAGCCCTCAACATTGTCTTCAATGTCTGATGCCACCTTTTTATCACTCCCTGCGATTCAGGATGGTACGCAGTTGATTTAAATTGTTTTATTCCTAAGCTATCCATAACTTCTTTGACCAACTTTGAGGTAAAATTTGATCCTTGATTCGATTGTATTTCTGTGGGTAGTCCATATCTAGTAAAGAATTTAAGTAACTCCTCCACAATCCTTTTAGCTGTAATATTACATACTGCAATGGCCTCTGGAAACCTAGTAGACACATCCATTACAGTCAAAAGATATTGATTCCCACTTTTCGTTTTAGGAAGCGGTCCTACACAATCGATTAGGACTCTTGTAAAAGGTTCCTCAAATACTGGAATGGATATTAAGGGCGCTGGTTTTATCACTGCTTGAGGTTTCCCTATCACTTGACATGTGTGACATGACCGACAAAATTTAACTGCATCTGTATGTAGTCCAGGCCAATAAAAATGTTTTTGGATTTTAGCTTGAGTTTTCCTTATTCCCAAATGACCTCCCACTGGCACCTCATGTGCTACTCGTAACACGTCCTTTCTGTACACTACCGACAATACTACTTGATGAACTTCTGCCCTCTTTTCATCCAGCTGCATATGAAAACATAGAACCGTACCGTACAGCACAGTGCAGGCCCTTCGGCCCACGATGTTATGCCGACCATTTATCCTGATCTAAGATCAACCTAACCGACACCCCTTCAATTTACTGCTGTCCATGTGCCTGTCCAAGAGTCGCTTAAATGTCCCGAATGACTCTGACTCCACCACCTCTGCTGGCAGTGATTGCACACACCCACCACTCTCTGTGTAAAGAACCCCCTCTGACATCTCCCCGATACCTTCCTCCAATCACCTTAAAATTATGTCCCCTCGTGACAGCCATTTCCACCCTGGGGAAAAGTCTCTGGCTATCCACTCTATCCATGCCTCTCATCACCTTGTACACCTCTATCAAGTCACCTCTCTGCCTTCTCCGCTCCAGTGAGAAAAGCCCTAGCTCCCTCAACCTTTCTTCAGAAGACATGCCCTCCAGTCCAGGCAGCATCCTGGTAAATCTCCTCTGCACCCTCTCCAAAGCATCCACATCCTTCCTATAATGAGGCGACCAGAACTGGACACAATATTCCAAGTGTGGTCTAACTAGAGTTTTATAAAGCTGCAGCAAACCTCACGGCTCTTAAACTCAATCCCCCTGTTAATGAAAGCCAACACACCATACGCCTTCTGAACAACCCTATCAGCCTCGGTGGCAACTTTGAGGGATCTATGTACGTGGACCCCAAGATCCCTCTGTTCCTCCACACTTCGAAGAATCCTGCCTTTAACCCTGTATTCAGCAATCAAATTCGACCTTCCAAAATGAATCATTTCACATTTATCAAGGTTGAACTCCATCTGCCACTTCTCAGCCCAGCTCTGCATTCTGTCAATGTCCTGTTGTAACCTGCAACAACCCTCAACACTATCTACAACTCCACCAACCTTCGTGTCATCGGCAAACTTACTAACCCACCCTTCCATTTCCTCATCCAAGTGAATTATAAAAACCACAAAGAGCAGAGGTCCCAGAACAGATCCTTGCGGGACACCACTGGTCACCGACCTCCAGGAGGAATACTTTCCATCCACTACCACTCGCTGTCTTCTTTCGGCCAGCCAATTCTGTATCCAGACAGCCAAATTTCCCTGTATCCCATGCCCCCTAACTTTCTGAATGAGCCTATCTTGGGGAACCTTATCAAATGCCTTACTGAAATCCATATACACCACATCCACTGCCCGACCTTCATCAATGTGTCTCATCACATCCTCAAAGAATTCAGTGAGGCTTGTGAGGCATGACCTGCCCCTCACAAAGCCATGCTCACTATCTTTAATCAAACTATGTTTTTCAAATAAGCATAAATCGTGGGCGGGATTCTCCACTCCCGGGACTAAGTGCCCGCGTCGTTGTGAATGCCGTCGCGTTTCATGATGGCGAGAACAGGACCCGGGCACGACCTATTCAGGTCCTCATAGGGGGCCAGCTCACGCCGCGCCGCTCCAGCCTCCTTGGCGCCGCGCCAACCCGCGCATGCGCATTTGGGGAGCTCATTCCCACGCATGCGCAGTTGGGGAGCTCATTCCCACGCATGCGCAGTTAGTTGGACCGCACCATCCTGCACATGCACAGGGAACCTTACGCGTGCCGGCCCCTCACCAACATGGTGCTGGGGATCTGGGGCCGGCCGCGGAAGGAGGTAGGCCCGGGGGGTGGGGGAAAGGCCGGCCCGTCGATCAGTGGGTCCTGATCGCGGGCCGGAGCCCATCGGAGCCCCCCCCCAGTGAAGGAGCCCCCCTCCCGCCCCACAGGTCGCACCCCCAGCATTCCCGCACAGTTCCCGCCGGCAGCGCCCAGGAGTGAACGGCGCCGGCGGGACTGTCATTTTTTTCACCGGCCGCTCGCCGCATCCGGGCCAGAGGCCCGGCGCGATTCCCGCGGCTCTGTTTTCGGGGGGGGGGGAGAATCGCATACGGTGGTCGAGGCGGCGTGCCGTGACTCGCGCGGTGCCTCGCGATTCTCCCACCCGGCGTGGGGGGGATGAGAATACCGCCCCCTATCTCTCAGAATCCTTTCCAATATTTTGCTCACCACAGACGTCAGACTCATGGGTCTGTAATTCCCAGGGATTTCCCTATTCCCTTTCTTGAACAGGGGAACAACATTCGCCTCCCTCCAATCATCCGGTACTACTCCAGTGGAGAGTGAGGACACAAAGATCATCGCCAACGGCACAGCAATCTCCTCCCTCGCTTCCCGTAGAAACCTTGGGTATATCCTGTAAGGCCCAGGGGACTTATCTCTCCTGATGCTTTTCAAAATTTACAGCACATCCTCCTTCTTAATATCAACCTGTTCGAGTCTATTAACCTGGTTCACACTGTTCTCATGGGCAACAAGGTCCCTCTCTCTAGTGAATTCTGAAGCAAAGTATTCATTTAGGGCCTCCTCCATCTCCTCAGACTCTAGGCACAGGTTCCCTCCACTATCCCTGATCGACCCTACTCTCACTCTGATCATCCTCTTATTTCTCACATAAGTGTAGAACGCCTTGGGGTTTCCCCTAATCCTTCCCCCCAGGGCTTTTTCATGCCCCCCCGTCTAGCTCTCCTCAGTCCATTTCTGAGGTCATTCCTGGCTACCTTGTAACCCTCTAGAGCCGTGCCAGATCCTTGCTTCCTCAACCGTACGTAAGCTTCCTTCTTCCTCTTGACTAGAAGTTCCACTTCTCTTGTCATCCAAGGCTCCTTCAACTTACCATTCCTTCCTCGTCTCAGTGGGACAAAACTATCTAGCACTCGCAGCAAGTGCTCCTTAAGCAACCCCCACATTACTGTTGTGTATTTCCCCAAGAACAATTGTTCCCACTTTATGCTCCTCAGCTCCTGTCTAATAGCAGTATAATTTCCCCTCCCCCAATTAAATACCTTCCCACACTGTCTGTTCCGATCCCTCTCCATGACTATGGTTAAGGTCAAGGAGTCGTGGTCACTGTCACCGAAATGCTCTCCCACCGAGACATCTGACACCTGGCCTGGTTTGTTGGCCGAGCACCAAGTCCAATATGGCCTCCCCCCTAGATGGCCTATCTACATATTGAGTCAGGAATCCTTCCTGTACACACCTGACAAAATCTGCTCCATCCGAACCATTTGCACTAAGGAGGTTCCAGTCAATATTAGGGAAGTTAAAGTCACCCATGACAACAACTCTGTTACTTCTGCACTTTTCCAAGATCTGCCGCCCAATCTGTTCCTCTATCTCTCTGCTGCTATTGGGGGGATCAAGAGAAAACTCCCAATGAAGTGACTGCTCCTTTCTTGTTTCTGACTTCCACCCATACTGACTCAGCAGACAAACCCTCCTCAATTACCTCTTTTTCTGCAGCTGTGGTGCACACCCTAATTAACAGTGCCACTCCCCCTCCTCTTTTACCTCCCTCCCTATTCTTCTGAAAACATCTACACCCCAGAACATCTAACAATTCCTGCCCCTGTGAAATCCATGTCTCCGTAATGGCCACAACATCGTAGTTCCAAGTACTGATCCATGCTCTAAGTTCATCTCCCTTATTCCTGACACTCCTTGCATTGAAACAGACACACTTTAACCCATTCCACCGAGTGCAACTTTGCCCTATCAACTGTCTATCCTTCCTCACAGACTTGCTGCATACTATTTCTGCCCGTTCAACGGCTACTCTGTCCTCTGATCCATAGCTCTGGTTCCCATCCCACTGCCAAACTAGTTTAAAAGGTCTCCATTTTCTCATCAAGACATCATTTTTACGGTAACAACACTCTGGTTTACACTCAGATTCCTCTTCTGTGTATGCTTTCTGATATATCCGGTTTATTTCTACATCTTTCTGTTGTAACTCCGTCAATTTTCCTGAACTAAAAATATCCCCCTCATCCTCCGCCTGTTCTTTTCCAACCGTCTGATCAAAAATCGTTTCTGATAATGGCACTTCACCTTTATCTTCAATCTCTGATTTCTCCTCTTGTCTTAACCTGTGACTTTGCGATCTTGTTACTACACAATCCGGAAAAATCAGAGGATATTCGTCCTTCAACACTTCAGTTGTCTGATTTTCCACTGGCTTATCGCCCACAGTAGGAATCACTTCCGCCTGCGATCCAGCTATATCATTACCCAAGATAAACTGTATTCCTGGACAAGATAGTTTCCCTATTACTCCTATTACCACTTCACCACTCTTCACTGGACTTTCCAACCTTACCTTATATAATGGAACACAACTCTTCTCACCCTGAATTCCACATATTACCACCTTCTGTGGCAATATTCCTCCCAAACTAGATAACTCCTCATCTCTTACCATTAAAGATTGACTAGCTCCCGTATCTCTTAAAATTGTGACTTCTTTACCTGCTCCTCCTGATACACATGAGTAAACTTTACCCACACAAGTAAATTCTTTAAAGAGATCTAACACCTTCTTATCAATCACCTCTTGATCAGACTGTCCAATCTTTTTACCTCCTTCGCTTCACTTGGGCTTTCCTTTACCAATCTAACAAACCCCACTATCTTATCCTGTTTTACCACATCAGCCTTCCCAGTGCTTTTCTTCAACCACCAACACTGTGACGTTACATGGCCTAGTTTATTACAGTGAAAACATTTGAAACTTTTCATGTCTCTTCCACCCTCCTGGATTTCTTTTTTAATCTGAGGTACACTCTCCTTATTATCTCCCATCAGATCACCTTTACCTTTACCCCTTGAGTATTTCTCATGTCCCCAGTTTCTATCCCTCACAGCCTGAAACTGATGTTGTCAGCCAAACTTTGATTTATGAACTAATTCATAATGATCTGCCATTTCCGCTGCTAATCTCGCAGTTTGAACCCTCTGTCCTTCCACATGTGTTGTCACTACATCAGGAATTGAATTTTTAAACTCCTCCAAAAGTATAATTTCTCTGAGAGCTTCATACGTTTGGTCTATTTTCAAAGCCCGTATCCACCTATCAAAATTACTCTGTTTGAGCCTTTCAAACTCCATGTATGTTTGACCAGGTTCTTTCCTTAAATTTCTAAACCTTTATCTGTGGGCTTCAGGCACTAGTTAAATGCACCTAAGATGGATTTTTTTCTCCTCCTCATACGTCCCAGATACCTCCTCTGATAGTGATGCAAACACACTAGCCCTACCTACCAACTTTGTTTGAATCAGTAATTCCCTGTGGCTATTTCATTTATTGAGCTACTTTCTCAAATGAAATAAAAAAAGGCTTCTACTTCCTTCTCATCAAACCTTGGCACTGCTTGGACATATTTAAATAGATCCCGAACAAGCCTTCGACACTGAAGCTCTTTCGCTTCATCCTCATCACTATTCTCCAACTGTACTTTTTTTCCACCCGCCAATCTTAACTGACTGTCAAATTTCATGGTCATTTTCCGAAGCTCAAACTCTCTCTCTCTCTCTCTTTCCCTGTCCTCTCTCTCTCTTTCTTTTTCCCTGATCTGTATTTCCCTGTCTCTTTCTTTTTGTTCTGCTCGGGCCATTCTTTCTTTTCTCCTTTCTTCTCTCTCCTTTTCTTTGTCCTCTCTATCTCTTTCTCTCTCTTTTTCTTTTTCCTCTCTACCGTCGTTCTCTTTTTCTTTTTCCCTGATCTGTATTTCCTTTTCTCTCTCTTTTTTGTTTTGCTCGGGCTATTCTTTCCTTTTCTCTCATTTCGTATTCAAGCTGCTTTAATTCTTTTTCATGTTCAAGTTGCTTGATTTGTAACTGAAGTTTTTCCATTTCTAATACGTAGACTGTATCTCAGGCAATTTGAAATACTCAACTACCGCTGTAAGGACCTCACCTTTTCGTACCTTGACAGGTAATGTTAACTGCAATGTTTTTGCCAAATCTAACAGTCTGTTTTTAGTCTCTGCCCGTAAGGTACTGCGTGTGACCATCTACACCCCAAAACATCTGAGCCTCTGAAAGAGCCATTGTCCACAACACACTCCCCACGTAAACTGAAATACCACACCTGACAAGCTACCACAATATGCTCCCCCCTCACTGTCTTTAAGTTCACAAACCCAACCCAACTTCTATCCACCTCGAGCCCCCAATTTGTTATGGGCCAGAGTTTAGATAACTCCAAAGTATATCATGGAGATCACCTGACCCACGACTTTTACTCGGTTGTAGTATGGGGAGCACAAGGCCCACTCTACAGGTGTGGTACAGCAGAAATCAAAAAGTAATTTTTTGCAGGCAAAACAATGTTTATTCTATGAACTCAGTTAGCCTTTTTAAAACATACACTGAACATCTTAGCAACCATCAATTCAAATACAACCCCAAAGAATACAACACTCTCAACTTTCCTTTTAACATCCATAAGATAAAACCCTCTTTATCGAAGCACATCAGGTTTACATTCTCTACTGAGAGCAGTTATTACTCTGAATTCACCAAATGATCTAGAGATAGTCTTTACATGGCAGAGAGAACGAGATTACACCTGCTCTGTCTGGCTGCAGCTCCAAAACTAAAACAAAACCAAAAAACACAGACACACCCAAGCTTTTCCTCAAAGCGAAATTAAAAAGCAGAGCCAGAGCTCAGCTCCACCCACACTCTGACATCACTGACAAACATTTCTTAAAGTGACATTTTCATGAAAATTATGTTCTGAAAACACTGCATAACCCGAATAAAAAGGAACTGCAACACTCATACAAAATATTTTTACTGGCATGTACTTAGTTAGGTCGCCCTCCTTCCATACTCTGATAGATGTGTATTCCTGAATATTGGGTAGGGATTAGGGACTTTAACTCCCTGGCAGACAGTAGCCTTCAGCAAGAAAAAGCAAGAGACCTTATGATGGTAGCACAGTGGTTCGCACAATTGCCTCACAGCACCAGGGTCCCAGGTTCGATTCCGGCTTTGGTCACTCTCTGTGGGGAGTCTGCACGTTCTCCCCGTGTCTGCGTGGGTTTCCTCCGGGTGCTCCGGTTTCCTCCCACAAGTCCCGAAATACATGCTTGTTAGGTGAATTGGGCATTCTGAATTCTCCCTCTGTGTACCTGAACAGGCGCCGGAACATGGCGACTAGGGGCTTTTCACAATAACTTAATTGCAGTGTTAATGTAAGCCTACTTGTGACAGTAATAAAGATTATTATAACATTAGAAAAATTCAGCAAAGGTATTGATTAAGAAGGGGAAAATACAATTTGAAAGTAAACTGGCGGGGAACATAAAAACTGATGTAATGTTTCTGCAGATAGTAAAGAGAAAAGAATTAATAAAAAACTAATGTACGCTCCTTACAGTCAGAAACGGGGGAACTCAGAACAGGAAACAAAGAAATGGCTGAGGAACTAAATTCGTACTTTGCTGCTGTCTTCACAAAGGAAGACAGAAATAATGCACTGGACATTCTGAGAAACACCAGTTTTCACGAGGAGCTGAAGGAAATTAGTATTAGTAGAGAAATAGTTTTGGGGGAATTAATGGGATTGAAGATGGACAAATATCCATCACCAAATATCTCCAGTACTTAAGGAAGTGGTCCAGAAATAACAGATCTATTGGTGGTCATTTTCCAAAATATTTGGAGTACTTTCTACACATTGGAAAGTAGTGAATGTAACCCCCACGATTCAAAAAGGAAGATAAAGAAAAAACAGGGAACTATAGACCAGTGAGCCTAACGTCAGTAGTGGGGAAGTTGCTGGAGTTCATTATCAAGGATTTCAGAGCACAGCATTTGGAAAGCAGTGGTGTGATCAGACAAAGTCAGCATGGATGTATGAATGGAAAACCATGTTTGACAAATCTACTAGAATTCTGTAAAGATGTAACTAGTAGACTTGACCAGGGAGAACTGGTGGATGTACTTTATTTAGACTTTCAGAAGGCTTCCGACAAGGTCTCGCAGAGCAGATTAGTGTGTAAAGTTAAAGCGCATGGGATTACGGGTAGTGTCTTGAGATAGATAAAAACTTGGTTCGCAGACAGGATGCAGAAATTTGGAATAAAAGTGTATTTTTCTGATTGTCAGAGTGATGGGCCAGGGTTTAAAAACTCCAAAGTGTATTATAGAGTTCACCTGACTGACATTTTCTGTTGAATTTGGCTGGGATGAACACTTTAATCAACATAAGCTTTATTCTAAGAACTTTCAATTACAAACATAAAGATACCCCGCAGCTACTGGAATCTATGTATAACACTTAATGAATTCCCCTTAACTGTTCCAATTCAAAAACAAAATCCCACAAACCAAAAAACCTTTTTCAAGGGCGTGACCCAGCACTCTGCATTCTCATTTGAATAAGTCTGGCTTTTCCTGAGATTCTGACCCTGTCTCACCAGAAGGTTTAAACCCGTCCGCAAAGCAAACTATATCTTTTAAGTTACCAAAGCAGGTAGCTACAATCAATGTTTTTTTTACTGGAACAGATATTTAAAATGAAAGTAGAGAGAGCCTTATTATGTATTTTATTTTTATTTTACTTTCTTTTCATGTACTTAATGATCTTTTTGAGCTGCTTTCAGGAAAATAGTTTCATTGTACCTTGGTACACGTTGACAATAAACAAATCCAATCCAATCCAATCCAGACAGGCAAAAACACATCTGTTCTCTGTCTGAGTCCACAGCAGCCACATGTGAAAGCAAAACCAAAATCAGCTGACAAAGCCACAGCCCAGCTCCACCCACACAATGACATCACTGAAGCCATGTGATAAGACAGAAACCTTTCTTAAGGGGACCCTCCCATGACCGCAGGCAGTGACTTGTGGGCTACCGCAGGGACCTTTGCTAGGACCCCAACTGTTCACATATATTAATGATTTGGACAAGGGACCTAAATATATTATCTCCAAATTTACAGTGATACAATGTTGGGTGGGAAGGCGAGCTGTGAGGAGGATGCAGCGATGCTTCAGCGGGATTTGGACAGGATGAGTGAGTGGGTACACGCATGGCAGATGCAGTATAATGTGGATAAATGTGAGGTTATCCGCTTCGATAGCAAAAGTAGGAAGGCAGATTATTATTTGAATGGGTGGATACATAGCAAGATCTTGTTATCCTTGTGCACCAGTCACTGAATGTAAGTGCGCAGGTAGAGCAGGCAGTAAAGAAGGCAAATGGTATGTTGGCCTTCATAGCGAGAGAATTTGAGTTTAGAAATAGCGATGTTTTACTGCAATTGTCTCGGGCACTGGTGAGGGCACACCTGTGTTTTAATCTCCATATCTGAGGAAGGATGTTCTTGCTGTGGAGGGAGGGCAGCGAAGGTTTACCAGGCTGATTCCTGGGATGGCGGGACTGTCAGATGAGGAGAGTCTAAATCGGTTATGTTCACTAGGGTTTAGAAGAGTGAGAGGGGATTCCATAGAAACTTACAAAATTCCAACAGGATTAGACAGGGTAGATTCAGAAAGAATGTTCCTGATGGTGGGGGAATCCAGAACTAGGGGTCATAGTTTGAGGATAAGGGGTAAACATTTGAGGACTGAGGTGAAGAGAAAGTTCTTCACCAAGAGAGCGGTGAATCTGTGGAATTCATGACCACAGAAAGTAGTTGAGGCCAAAACGTATGATTTCAAGAAGGAATTAGATATAGCTCTTGGAGCTAAAGGGATCGAGGGTTATGGGGGTGTAGGGGGAGGTGGCATCATAATGAATGGCGGAGCAGACTCGAATGTCAAATGGTCACCCCCTGCTTCTATTTTCTATGATGTGGAGTTGCCGCCGTTGGACTGGGGTGGGCACAGTAAGAGGTTTTACAACACCAGGTTAAAGTCCAACAGATTTGTTTCGAATCACTAGCCTTCGGAGCGCTGCTCCTTCCTCAGGTGAATGAAGAGGTGGGTTCCAGAAACGCATATATAGACAAAGCCAGTGATGCAAGATGATACTTTGAATGAGAGTCTTTGCAGGTAATTAAGTCTTTACATGTCCAGACAGATCAAATGCGGGAGGGAGAATCACTGGTTAAAGAGGTGTGAATTGTCTCAAGCCAGGACAGTTGGTAGGATTTCGCAAGCCCAGGCCAGATTATGGGGGGGTGAATGTAATGCGACATGAATCCCAGGTCCCGGTTGAGGCCATAGTCATGTGTGTGGAACTTGGCTATAAGTTTCTGCTCGGCGATTCTGCGTTGTCGCGGGTCCTGAAGGCATCCTTGGAGAATGCTTACCCGAAGATCAGAGGCTGAATGGTCTTGACTATTGAAGTGTTCCCCGACTGGAAGGGAACATTCCTGCCTGGTGATTGTCGCACGATGTCCGTTCATCCGTTGTCGCAGCGTCTGCATGGTCTCGCCAATGTACCACGCTTCGGGACATCCTTTCCTGCAGCGTATGAGGTAGACAACGTTGGCTGAGTCACACGAGTATGTACTGCGTACCTGGTGGATGGTGTTCTCACGTGTAATGGTGGTATCCATGTCGATGATCTGGCAGAGATTGCCCTGGCAGGGTTGTGTGGTGTCGTGGTCGCTGTTCTGAAGACTGAGTAGTTTGCTGCAAACAATGGTTTGTTTGAGGTTGCGCGGTTGTTTGAAGGCAATTAGTGGGGGTGTGGGGATGACCTTGGCAAGATGTTTGTCTTCATCGATGATGTGTTGAAGGCTGCGAAGAAGATGTTGTAGTTTCTCCGCTCTGGGGAAGTACTGGACGACGAAGGGTACTCTGTCGATTCTGTCCCGTGTTTGTCTTCTGAGGAGGTCGTGCAGTTTTTTGCTGTGGCGCGTTGGAACTGTCGATCGATATGTTGAGCGCCATGTCTCGTTCATACAAGGGCGTCTTTCAGTGTCTGTACATGTCTGTTTTCTATGTATGTTTCTCTGTATGCTTCAAGTTCATTGAGCGATGTTCGCTTTCATTTAAACTTTTTCAGACTCAAAGAACTAGTTAAACAAAAATCCTTCTTTCCTTCAGAACTGAAACCTCATGGTCATATCCTCCCCTCAAGCTGATCATTTTATATTACAGTGATGAGGAGTTTGAGCTTTGACAAGGATGTTGTGTTAGCCACAGGCGTGAGGAAATGAGGGAAATTGGGTGCTTACCGAGTTTACTCCTCCAGATTTTAGAACTGAACATATTCCGCCAAACGATGCCAATCCTGAAAGATCGTGAGCAAAGTTGGTCGTTCTGTAAAAGAGAAGTCAACATGAACAGAGAAGAACATTGCAGAGTCAAAGGGTGACAGACAACATGCCATGGAGGAAGAAGCAATTGATTTTTATAATGGCCACGGAATCATCTCCACTTTCAGAGCAGCCGCTTCTGAGACACCCTGGAATTAGGATAGTAGCAGCGGGCCCCTTAAATGGGTCGTGGTTTCGAAAGGTCATGTGACCCGATCGGCCAATCAAGGCGTAGCGTGTGGAGCCCGGGCCTAAGCCTGGGCTTTCCTGGGTAGAATCGACCCTGGAGCTCCAGAGGCTGGTAACACATCCTAGCACTCTATATATATATTCAGTTATCCTGGTAAGTCACTTGTTCTTCAAAGCAGGTGGTGCCAATCACTCAGATGCTACATTGGCGATGAGGATAATCGGAAGCACCTTCGACTTGTCACACAAAATAAAAAACACCTTGGGTGAGCTTCTCCCTTTCTGAGACTAAGTGTTGACGCTCAGGCAGTATCTTTGGACTATAACGGCAGAAAAAGTGGCGCCGTATCTGCACCAATTCTGCTCCTGTTAATGGGCTAGCACCAGCGCCATGTGGAACACAATCGATTCTAATGAGAAACATAGGACATAGAACAGTACAGCACAGAACAGGCCCTTCGGCCCTCGATGTTGTGCCGAGCTTTGTCCAAAACCAAGATCAAGCAATCCCATTCCCTGTCATTCTGGTGTGCTCCATCTGCCTATCCAATAACCGCTTGAAAGTTCCTAAAGTGTCCGATTCCACTATCACAGCAGGCAGTCCATTCCACACCCTAACCACTCTCTGAGTAAAGAACCGACCTCTGACATCCCTCCTATCTCCCACCCGGAACCTTATAGTTATGCCTCCTTGTAACAGCTACATCCACCCGAGGAAATAGTCTCTGAACGTCCACTCTATCTATCCACCTCATCATCTTATACACCTCTATTAAATCGCCTCTCATCCTCCTCCGCTCCAAAGAGAAAAGCCCTAGCTCCCTCAACCTTTCCTCATCAGACCTATCCTGCAAACCAGGCAGCATCCTGGTAAATCTCCTTTGCACCCTTTACAATGATTCCACATCCTTCCTATAGTGAGGTGACCAGAATTGCACACACTACTCCAAATGTGGTCTCACCAGAGTCATGTGTAGTTGCAGCATAACCCCGCGGCTCTTAAACTCAAGCCCCCTGTTAATAAACGCTAACACACGAGAGGCCTTCTTCACGGCTCTATCCACTTGAGTGGCAACCTTCAGAGATCTGTGGACATGAACCCCAAGATCTCTCTGTTCCTCCACATTCCTCAGAACCCTGCCGTTGACCCTGTAATCCGCATTCAAATTTTCTTAACCAAAATGAATCACCTCGCACTTATCAGGGTTAAACTCCATCTGCCATTTTTCGGCCCAGCTCTGCATCATATCAATGTCTCTTTGCAGCCTACAACAGCCCTCCACCTCATCCACTACTCCACCAATCTTGGAGTCATCAACAAATTTACTGACCCACCCTACAGCCCCCTCCTCCAAGTCATTGATAAAAATCACAAATAGCAGAGGACCCAGCACTGCTCCCTGTGGTACACCGCTGGTAACTGGTCTCCAGTCTGAAAATTTTCCATCCACCACCACCCTCTGTCTTCTGTGCGATAGCCAGTTACTTATCCAATTGGTCAAAATTCCCTCTGTCCCACACCACCTTACTTTCTTCATGAGCCGACCATGGGGAACCTTATCAAACGCCTTACTGAAATCCATGTATACGACATAAACTGCTCTGCCTTCATCTACACACTTAGTTACCTCCTCAAAGAATTCAATCAAATTTGTGACTTACCCTTCACGAATCCGTGTTGACTATCCCGGATTAAGCTGCATCTTTCCAAATGGTCATAAATCCTATCCTTCAGGACCTTTTCCGTTAACTTACCAACCAACAAGTAAGACTAACTGGCCTATAATTACCAGGGTCATTCCTATTCCCTTTCTTGAACAGAGGAACAACATTCACCACTCTCCAGTCCTCTGGCACTATCCCCGTGGACAGCGAGGACCCAAAGATCAAAGCCAAAGGCTCTGCAATCTCACCCCTTGACTCCCAAAGAATCCTTGGATATATCCCATCTGGCCCAGGGAACTTGTCGACCCTAAGGTTTTTCAAAATTGCTAATACATCCTTCCTCAGAACATCTACCTCCTGCAGCCTACCCGCCTGAATCACACTCTCATCCTCAAAAACATGGCCCCTCTCTTTGGTGAACACTGAAGAAAAGTATTCATTCCTATCTCTTCTGACTCCATGCACAAGTTCCCACTACTGTCCTTGACCGGCCCTAACCTCACCCTGGTCATTCTTTTATTTCTCACATAAGAGTAAAAAGCCTTGGGATTTTCCTTGATCCGACCCGCCAAGGACTTCTCATGGCCCCTCCTAGCTCTCCTAAGCCCTATTTTTTTAGCTTATTCCTTGCTACCTTGTAACTAACCCTCAAGCGACCCAACTGAACCTTGTTTTCTCATCCTTACATACGCTTCCTTTTTCCTCTTGACAAGACATTCAACCTCTTTTGTGAACCATGGTTCCCTCACACGGCCATTTCCTCCCTGTCTGACAGGGACATGCCTATCAAGGACATGCAGTATTTGTTCCTTGAACAAGCTCCACTTTTCATTTGTGCCTTTCCCTGACAGTTTCTGTTCCCATCTTATGCTCCCTAATTCTTGCCTAATCGCATCATAATTACCCCTCCCCCAATTATACACCTTACCCTGCCGTATGGCCCTATCCCTCTCCATTGCAATAGTGAAAGACACCGAATTGTGATCACTATCTCCAAAGTGCTCTCCCACAAACAAATCTAACACTTGGCCCGGTTCATTACCCAGTAGCAAATCCAATGTGCCCCCCCCCCCGCTTGTCGGCCTATCCACATATTGTGTCAGGAAACCCTCCTGCACACACTGTACAAAAATTGCCCCATCCGAACTGTGAGTTAGAGTTAGAGTGGAAGCTGAGAACCAGGACAAGCCATGTTGTCATCTCTGGTTTGTTGCCGGTGCCACGTGCTAGCGAGTTGAGGAACAGGGAGAGAGTGCAGATAAACACGTGGCTGCAGGGATGGTGTATAGAGGTTCGAGTCAATATTTGGAAAGCTAAAATTCCCATTGACAACTACCCTGGCACCTCCACACCTATCCATAATCTGTTTTGCAATTTCTTCCTCCACATCTCTATTACTATTTGGGGGCCTATAGAAAACTCCTAACAACGTGACCGCTCCTTTCCTATTTCTAACTTCGGCCCATATCACCTCAGTAGGCAGATCCCCTTCGAACTGCCTTTCTGCAGCCGTTAAACTATCCTTGATTAACAATGCTACTCCACCTCTTTTACTACCTTCCCTACTCTTACTGAAACATCTATACCCCGGAACTTCCAACAACCATTCCTGTCCCTGTTCTATCCACGACTCCGTAATGCCAACAACATCGTAGTCCCAAGTACCAATCCACGCTCCAAGTTCACCTACCTTATTCCGGATGCTCCTTGCATTGAAGTAGTCACACTTAAACCCACCTTTCTGTCTGCCGGTACACTCCTGCGACCTTGATACCCTCCTCAGTACCTCACTACTCTCAACACTGGCTTCTGGGACTACAGCTCGTTTTCCCAGCCCCCTGACAAATTAGTTTAACCCGCCCCCCACCCCCGAAGAGCCGTAGCAAATTTCCCTCCCAGGATATTGGTGCCCCTCTGATTCAGGTGCAAACCATCCTGTCTGTACAGGTCCCACCTTCCCCAGAATGTGCTCCAATTATCCACGTAACTGAAACCCTCCCTCCTACACCATCCCTGCAGCCACGTGTTTATCTGCACTCTCTCCCTGTTCCTCAACTCACTAGCACGTGGCACCGGCAACAAACCAGAGATGACAACATGGTTTGTCCTGGTTCTCAGCTTCCACTCTAACTCGCTAAATTCCTGTTTCAAACCCCCGTCCCTTTTCTTACCTATGTCGTTGGTACCGATGTGTACCGAGAAATGGTGCCAGATTCGCCGGTCTTCACGATTGGCACCCAAAGGCTGACAAGCTGGAGCCGCATAAAAACTATTCTCCCCCCACACACACCATCATTTCCTAATTGACCACAGGTGAGATCCCAGGGGATTGGAGGATAGCCAATGCTGTACCGTTATTTAAGAAGGGTTGCAAGAATAATCCGGGTAATCATAGGCCAGTGAGCTTGACGTCAGTGATTGTGAAATTGTTGGAAAAGATTCTCCGAGACAGGGGGTGGGATTCTCCTTTCGCGAGACTAAGTCCCCAGGCCAGCGGGGAAACTGGTGCGAAACACTCCGATCAACAGTCCCTGAAAGTGTGGAATTCTCCGCACTTCCGGGGGCTAGGTGGACGCTGGAGGGGTTGATGGTGCGCCGAAGGGACTGCACGCGTCCACGCGTGCGCCAAAGGGACGGCTGTGATCCCACGCACGCGTGGATCAGCCGGCGTACTCTGGCGCATGCGCAGGGGCCGGCGCGGAATGAAGGAGTGCCCCCACGGCACAGGCCCGCCCTGATCGCGGGCCAGGCCACCGTGGGGGCCCCCGGCCCCCGGGGTCGGATCCCCCCGCGCCCCCACAAGGACCACCCCCGCCGACTTACCTGCCAGGTCCCGCCGTGTGGGACCATATCTAATCCACGCCGGCGGGACTGGTCAAAAGCGGACGGCCACTCGGCCCATCGGGCTCGGAGAATTGCCGAGGGGGCCGCTGCCAACGGCCCCTGACTGGCGTGGCGGAACCCCGCCCCCGCCCGAAAACCGGCGCTGGGGAATACGGCAGCCGCCGTCGGGGCGGAGGGGTGGGATTCACGCTGCCCCCCGGGGTTCCTCCGACCCCCGCGGAGGGTTGGAGAATCCCGCTGAGGATCTGTGTACATTTGGAAGTGAATGGTCTTATTAGCGACAGGCAGCATGGTTTTGTGCGAGGAAGGTCATGTCTCACTGATTTCATTGTATTTTTTGAAGTGGTGACAAAGATGTGATTCTAAGGGTACCGTTGGCTGGCACTGCCCTCAACAGGGTCTACAGTGCGTGATAACCTGGGAGGGCCGGCAGTGTGTGGGTGGGGCTGCATGGATGGGTCGTCAGGGCACCCATACAGTCGGTGTCACTGTCGAACCAGGGGCCAAGGTTGGTAGTCAGTGGGTGCGCAGCAAGATAGCCACCCTAATGGCGGTCCGTGCCTGCGCACCACCCCACTCCCATGGGGTGGGGGGGGAGAAGTCACCCCGGCCACTCTGCCTGTTGCCCCCTCCTCCCCATTCCCTGGCCTCTGGCAGGACCCCAGCCAGTGTTCACTCCGGTAATTCACCGTCGGTCCTCTCCGTGTCCTACCTCCTCTCTCTCCCTCATCAGCCATCACGCCGGTGTCACGTTTTAAAATGCACAAGTGAACCTTGCCGTCGGGAACATGGCCAATCGGAGGAGGCCCTGGAGAATACCGGTTCGGGCCCGCTAATGACATGCAAATAGTGTTTACTGTATGTGCGTTCCGGACCCATTTACACCGCTGTCAGGTGAAGGAGAATCGCGATTAGGTGCCCACACACATTTTTGGAGTTGGAGCTGATTCTCCACCCAATCGCCTTTTCCGATTTCAACGTCGACCAACGGAGAATCCCGCCCATTGTGTTCAAATAATTAAAGGCAAGCCAGCCTACAAACAATGAGTCACCAAAATACTTATTTCTGTCAAATTATAGCTGTTTGATAATTCCTGTCATGGGAGTGCCCCTTTGAGAAAGGTTTCTGTATTATCACATGGTTTCAGTGATGTCATTGTGTGGGTGGAGCTGGGCTGTGGCTCTGTGAGGTGTTTTTGGTTTCGCTTTCACATTTGGCTGCTGTGGACTCAGACAGAGAACGGAAGTGTTTTAGCCTGTCTCTCTCTATTTTCATTGTAAATATCTGTTCCAGTAAAAATCACCCTGGTGGTGGCGTTAGATATAGTTTGCTTTGTGGAAGGGTTTAAACCTTGCTGGTGAGACGGGGCCAGAATCTCAGGAAAAGCCAGTCTCATTGAAGTGAGAATGCAGAGTGCTAGGCCACACCCTTTTGGTTTATGGGATTTTGTTTTTGAATTGGAACAGTTAAGGGGGAATTGATTAAGTGTGATACATAGATTCCAGTAGCTGCGGGGTATCTTTATGTTTGTAATTGATAGAAATTCTTGCTGTGTGTTTATACAAATGTTAACTAAGTTCGTAGAATAAAGTGTTATGGACCATGGTTTAGAGAGCCCCAAAGTGTATCATGGAGTTCACCTGACCCACAACCTTTGTGGTATGGAGAGCACACGGGCCTACTTTACAGGTGTGGTGCAACAGAGAGCTAAAGTACTTTTAAATTAAAACAATGTTTATTTATGAAACCAGTTAACACTTTATAAACCCACAGTAAACATCTTAACAACTATCAACACCAATAAATCCCCAAAGAATACAGTACTCTCCAAGTAACTCTTAATCTTTTCTTGCAACATCCATAAGGCCAAAAGAACCATCTTTACAGAAACACATCAGGTTCAACTTCACTACTGAGAGCAGTTACCACTTTGAAATCACCAAATGAACATTCATTAGCTTGCAGAGATTCATACACATCCTGCTGTTATTGCAGCTTTTCCAAATCTAAAACGAAACTAAAGACACCCTGCAGCAGACAGCCCAAAGCAAAAGTAAAGATTGAATAATATAAAGGTGGACAATAAAGACAGCCCAGCTCCACCCACACTCTGACATCACTGATAGAGCTCCACCCACACTCTGACATCACTGATAGAGCTCCACCCACACTCTGACATCACTGATAGCGCTCCACCCACACTCTGACATCACTGATAGAGCTCCACCCACACTCTGACATCACTGATAGAGCTCCACCCACACTCTGACATCACTGATAGAGCTCCACCCACACTCTGACATCACTGATAAACACCCATTTCTGAAAGGTATTCTCACATGACAAAAGCTTATTTTGATTTAAGTGTCTGGGAAGACTGTTGAATCACACCTGAAGGGTGCTCATCCTAACCAATTTCAACATGAAGGTTATATGCCAGGTGAACTCCATAATACGCTTTGGAGATTTTAAACCCTGGCCCATAACACTCCGAAGATTGGGTTCCATATTTTGAATGTCTGTTGAACTTTATAGAATCAGAGAATTTGCAGTGCAGAAGGAGGCCATTCGGCCCAGTGAGTCTGCACCATCCGCCAGAAAGATCACCCCCCCCCCCAGCCCACTCCTCCACCCTATCCATCGCAACCCAGTAACCCCACCTATCCTTTTTGGATGCTAAGGGCAATTTAGCATGGCCAATCCACCTAACCTGCATATCTTTGGACAATAGAAACCGGAGCACCCGGAGGAAACCCATGCAGATCTGGGGAGAACGTGCAGAATCAGGAGGCCGGATTTGAACCCAGGTCCCTGGATCTGTGAGGTGGAAGTGCTAAACACTGTGCCACTGTGCTCCCTAAAGTGGTAGGAGAAGAAAACGATCGGACTACTTCCAGCCTGTGAAGCCCAAACGTATTATTTAATCAGGAGTTTGACATCTGCCGAAGCCCCCGACACAAAGACTTTCACAGAGTTAGTATATCTAACTCCGGTAGGGGCTGTTTAGCACAGGGCTAAATCTCTGGCTTTGAAAGCAGACCAAGGCAGGCCAGCAGCACGGTTCAATTCCCGTAACAGCCTCCCCGAACAGGCGCCGGAATGTGGCAACTAGGGGCTTTTCACAGTAACTTCATTGAAGCCTACTTGTGACAATAAGCGATTTTCATTTCATTTCATCTTGTGAAAGGCCATTACCAGCCAAAGCCCACGATATTTATGCAAAGGTAGACATTCACTGCGACTACAAGAGCCCTTGGAGAAGTGAGAGCAGGTTGTGTGGCCAGATTAAGGCAAATTGCAGAGCATTGTGAATACGGGCCTGCCCTTAATGATATGTTAAGAGACTGTCAGTGTGTGGAGTGAATAACACTGCGATACAGAAGAATCTGTTGGCAGAGACCGAGATAAGCCTGAAGAAGGAGCTGGAGGTTGCTCTAGCGATGGAAAGTGCAGGAAAAGGCACTCTCGAGCTTCAAAGAGTGTGATGTGGTGAAGTCGACCCCTCTGGAAAGAGACTGCTAACGGCTGCAGCACCAAGATTGAGGGTATAGGGTTTAATGAGCGGAGAAATGTAGAAAGCAAGAGAATATAGAGATATAAAAGATTAAAATCAGAAACTCAGGAGTAATGAAGAGTGCTACAGGTGTGACGGGAGTCACCCCCAGGAAAAGTGCCGATTTAAAGAAGTTGTGTGTCTTGCCTGAGGTTGAAAAGGGTATGTCAGGTGCAAGTGCAGGAATAAGCAGGGCCTGTCCAGTGAAAGCAGTGTCTGCAATCCAGCTGCACTGCACAGCATAGACGATAACTCTGCAAACGGACCAAACGTCTTTCGATTGAATAATATAAAGGTGGACAATAAAGGGTAATATGAAGACTCTCTGTCTTCTGTCCGTCAGCTACTCTCCTATCCTAGCTAATAAATTACCCTAATTCCACGTGATCTCACCTTGTGCGCGGTACCTTGCGGAAGTCCAGATACACTACATTTAAATTGAAAATTAAAAATCTGTCTAACTCCTCCTTAAATTTACTCCCTGTCCCAGCATCCACCGCACACTGGGGTAGCGAATTCCACAGATTCACAACCCTTTGGGAGAAGTAGTTTCTCCTCACATGTTTAAATTCGCTACCGCTTGTCCGAAGACTAATAATATTAATAATCATTATTAGTGTCACAAGTTGGCTTACATTAACACTGCCATGAAGTTACTGTGAAAAGCCCCTAGTGGCCACATTCCGGCACCTGTTCAGGTACACTGAGGGAGAATTCAGAATGTCCAAATTACCTAACAAGCACGTCTTTCGGGAATTGTGGGAGGAAACCGGAGCACCCGGAGGAAACCCACGCAGACACGGGGAGAACGTGCAGACTCCGCACAGTCACCGACCCAAGCCAGGAATTGATGCAGGGACCCTGGAGTGGTGAAGCCAGAGTGCTAACCACTGTGGTACCGTGCTTCCCAATAAAATAAACAAGAGTATTTCTTCTGCAGCGAGTTGCTTTGAGCGAAAGATTTGGAGGGGGCAGCTCTGAGATTCAAACTCAGCATCGGCTGTTTACAAGACCGGAGCTTTATCCATCTGAACCACCGCGTCCATGACGTCTCGTTCTACAATGCACCACAAGAGGCAGCATCCGCTCCGCGTCTACTTCATCCAAACCTTTTAGCACCTTGTACACCTCAATTAGCTCTCCCCTCAGTCTTCTAAAAACTCGAGAGAGTATCGGCCTAAACTGTTCAATCTCTCCTCCTACGACAAAGCCCTCATAGAATCATAGAATTTACGGTGTAGCAGAAGGCCATTTGGCCCCGTTGAGTCTGCACCGGCCCTTAGAAAGAGAACTCTACTCAAGCACACGCCTCCACCCTAACCCGTGGAATCACGCCTCCACCCTAACCCGTGGAATCACGCCTCCACCCTAACCCGTGGAATCACGCCTCCACCCTAACCCGTGGAATCAATCTAGTGAACCTCCTCTGAACTGCGTCCAATGCCACTACATCGTTCCTCAAATAAGGAGACCAATACTGTGCCCAATACTCCAGGTGCAGTCTCACCAATGCCTTGTATTATTGTAACAACACTCCCTTACCTTTATACTCTGTTCCTTTTCCTATGAATGCCAACATTCCATTTGCTTCCCGTATTACCTGCTGCAGCTGCTCGTTTTCTGTGGCCCATGCACGAGGACACCCAGATCCCTCTGCAATGGAGCACCCCGAAGTCTCTCTCCATTCAGATAATAAGTTGTGTTTCCATTTTTTCAACCAAAATGCATGGGCGTGGCCTCACACTTATCCACGTTAAACTCCATCTGCCATATTTTGGCCCACTCTCCTAACCTGTCTGTATCCATTTGTAAGGTTCTTATTTCCTCGTTTCAACTTATTGTACCACCTAATTTAGTACCATCTGTGGATTTGGCAATGGAACCTTCTAACCCTGTATCCAAGCTGTTTAGATAGATTGTAAATAGCTGGGGCCCAAGGACAGAACCATGTGGCACCCCACTAGGTACATCTTGTCATCCAGAAAAAGACCCATTGATTCCGACTCTCTGTCTCCTGTCCGTCAGTCAGTCTTCTATGCAAGCGAATAAATTACCCCGAATCCCATGTGATCTCACCTTGTGAATTAATCTTCTGTGCGGCACCTTATCAAACACCTTCCGGAAGTCTAGATATATTACATCTACCGGAGCCCCATTATCCACTTTGCTTGTTATATATTCAAAGACCTCTTGTACATAAGTCAAACATGGTTTGTCCTTCATGAAATCATTATGACTCTGATGGATAGTATTGACTTTCCAAATGTCCCTGATATTACTTCCTTAATGATGAATTCCAGTATTTTCCCAACAACAGATGTTAATCTAACTGCTCTGTAATTTCCCACATTCTGCCTCCCACCCTTTTTGAATAAGGGCGTTACATTAGCATTTTTACAATCGACTGGAACCTTTCCCGTGTCCAGGGAATTTGGGAATATTATAACCAATGGATCCACTATCTCTGCTGCCATTTCCTTTAACACCCTAGGATGTCGCCCATCAGGCCTTGGGGACTTGTCTACTTTCAATCTCATTACATTGTTGAGTACTATTTATCTATTGATGTGGAGTGCTCTCAGTTCCACCCTTTCTATTACCTCTGAATTGCCCGTTCCTATAGGAATGATACTAGTGTTCTCTTCAGTGAAAACTGAGGCAAAGTATTGATTTAGCATCTCCACCATTTCTGTGTTTCCCCAAAATTAACTCTCCGGTTTCATATTCCAAGGGACCAACATTCACTTTTGTGACTCTCTTCCCTTTTATAGGAACATAGGAATTAGGAGCAGAAGCTGGCAATTCAGTGCCTTGAGCCTGCTCCACCATTTAATCAGATCATAGCTGATCTGTTCCTGCTCTCAAAGCCAGCCCCTGCCTGTTCCCCATATCTCCTTGACCTGGTTTTATTAGGAGTACATCTTTCTCCTTTTGGCACCATTTAATGACTCAGATTCCCCCATACAATGGGGCAGCGAGTTCCACAAATTCACCACCCTCTGCGAGAAGTAGTTCCTCCTCGTCTCAGTTCTAAATCTATCGCCTCTCAACCTGTATCTATGCAATCTCATTCTAGATTGCCCCACAAGGAGAAACATTTGGTCTACGTTTACTTTATCAATCCCTTTTAATATTTTACATACCTCGATCAGATCCCGTGTCATACTTCTAAACTCCAGCGAGCATAAGACCAAACTGTTTAATCTCTCCTCATACGTCAACCCATTTATCCCTGGAATCAATCGAGTGAACCTCCTCTGAACTGCCTCCACATCCTTCCTCAAATAAGGAGACGAAAACTGGTCACATTACTCCAGATGTGGTCTCACCAGCACCCTATACAATTGAAACAATACTTCTCTACTTTTATACTCCAGTCCTTTAGCAATAAACGCTAACATTCCATTTGCCTTTTTAATTACATGCTGTACCTGCAAACCGACTTTCTGCAATTCATGAACAAAGACTTACAGATCCCTCTGAACTGACACATCTTGAATCTGCTTTCCATTGAGATAATAATTTGCCTTTCTATTTTTTCGGCCAAAAAGATAACCTCACATTATCCACATTAAACTCCACCTGCCAGACCTTGGCGAAATCTCCGAGCCTGTCTATATCCGTCTGTAAAATCTGTATCGCCTCTTCACTGCCTGCTTTCCCACCTGTTTTAGTATCGCCCGCAAATTTTGTTATGTTACACTCTGTCCCTGCTTGCAGAGTATTTGTATAAATTGTAAACAGTTGAGATCCGAGGACCCGTGCAGCACTCTGCTAGCTCCAGTTCACCAGCCAGACAAGGACCCTTTTATCCCGAAACTCTGAACAAAGAACTAAGATCAATACAGCACAGGAACAGGTCCTTCGACCCTCCAACCCTGTACCAGTCATGATACCAGCCTTGGCCAAAACCCTCAGCACTTCCTTGTGCCGTATCCCTCTATACCCATCCTATCCATGTGTTTGTCAAGATGCCGTTTGAACACCGTTAATGTATCTGCTTCCACAACCTCCCCTGGCAACGCGTTCCAGGCCCTCACCACCCTCTGTGTAAAAAAACCTGCCTCACACATCTCCTCTAAACTTTGCCCCACGGACCTTGAACCTATGCCCCCTGGTGACTGACCCCTCCACCCTGGGAAAGAGTACTGGCCATCCATTCTATCCATGCCTCTCATAATCTTGTAGACCTCGATCAGGTCAGCCCTCAACCTCCGTCATTCTGATGAAAACAGTCCGAGTCTATTCAGCATCTCCACATAGCTAACCCCCTCCAGACCAGGCAACATCCTGGTAAACCTCCTCTGCACCCTCTCCAAAGCCTCCACATCCTTCTGGTGGTGTGGCGACCAGAATTGTGCGCAATATTCGTAGTATGGCCTTACCAAGGTTCTATACAACTACAGCAAGACTTGCCAGTTTTTATACTCGATACCCCGTCCAATGAAGGCAAGCATTCCGTATGCTTTCTGGACTACCTTGTCCACTTGTGTTGCCACCTTCACAGATCTCTGCTTTCTGTCAATCAGCCAACCCTCAATGCACTCCAATACGCTATGCCCAATCCTCTTCGATCTTACCTTCGGGATCAGTCTTTTATGCAGACCTGGTTTAGCTCAGTGGGCTAGACAGCTGGTTTGTTAATGCAGAACATGGTCACCTGCACGGGTTCAATTCCCCTACCAGCTGAGAATTCTGAATTCTCCCTCTGTGTACCCGAACAGGTGCCAGAATGTGGCGACTAGGGGCTTTTCACAGTAACTTCATTGCAGTGTTAATGTAAACCTACTTGTGACAATAAAAATATTATTACTATCTTATCAAACACTTTCTGGCAGTCTAGATACACCACATCCACAGGTTATGTATTTTCTTTTAATTTCATGTACTTAATGATCTGTTGAGCTGCTCGCAGAAAAATACTTTTCACGGTACACGTGACAATGCACAAATCCAATCCAATTCAATTCACTTGCTGTTTACATAAGAACAGGAACAAAGAAAATTACAGCACAGGAACAGGCCCTTCGGCCCTCCCAGCCTGCGCCGATCCAGATCCTCTATCTAAACCTGTCACCTATTTTCCAAGGATCCACTTCCCTCTGTTCCCCGCCCGTTCATATATCTGTCTAGATGCATCTTGAATGATGCTGTCGTGCCCGCCTCTACCACCTCCGCTGGCAAAGCGTTCCAGGCACCCACCACCCTCTGCGTAAAAAACTTTCCCCGCACATCTCCCTTAAACTTTCCCCCTCTCACCTTGAAATCGTGACCCCTTGTAATTGACACCCCCACTCTTGGAAAAAGCTTGTTGCTATCCAACCTGTCCATACCTCTCATAATTTTGTAGACCTCAATCTGGTCCCCCCTCAACCTCCGTATTTCCAACGAAAACAATCCTAATCCACTCAACCTTTCTTCATAGCTAGCACCCTCCATACCAGGCAACATCCTGGTGAACCTCCTCTGCACCCTCTCTAAAGAATCCACTTCCTTCTGGTAATGTGGCGACCAGAACTGCACGCAGTATTCCAAATGTGGCCAAACAAAGTCTTATACAACTGTAACATGACCTGCCGACTCTTGTACTCAATACCCCGTCCGATGAAGGCAAGCATGCTGTATGCCTTCTTGACCACTCTATCGACCTGCGTAGCTACCTTCAGGGTACAATGGACCTGAACTCCCAGTTCTCTCTGTACATCAATTTTCCCCAGGACTCTTCCATTGACCGTATAGTCCGCTCTTGAATTAGATCTTCCAAAATGCATCACCTCGCATTTGCCTGGATTGAACTCCATCTGCCATTTCTCTGCCCAACTCTCCAATCTATCTATATTTTGCTGTATTCTCTGACAGTCCTCCTTGCTATCTGCAACTCCACCAATCTTAGCATCATCTGCAAACTTGCTAATCAGATGACCTATACCTTCATCCAGATCATTTATGTATATCGCAATCAACAGTGGTCCCAGCACGGATCCCTGTGGAACACCACTAGTCACCTTGCTCCACTTTGAGACACTCCCTTCCACCACTACTCTCTGTCTCCTGTTGCCCAGCCAGTTCTTTATCCATCTAGCTAGTACACCCTGAACACCATACGAATTCACTTTTTCCATCAGCCTGCCATGGGAAACTTTATCAAACGCCTTACTGAAGTCCATGTATGTGACATCTACAGCCTTTCCCTCATCAATTAACGTTGTCACTTCCTCAAAGAATTCTATTAGCTTTGTAAGACATGACCTTCCCTGCACAAAACCATGCTGCCTATCACTGATAAGTCTATTTTCTTCCAAATGTGAATAGATCCTATCCCTCAGTATCTTCTCCAACATCCTCAAAGAACTCAAGCAATTTTGTCAAGCATGACTTACCCTTCACAAAACCATGCTGACAATGGTGGATTGAGCTTTCCCTTTCCAAATGTTCAGTCATCTGCTCCTTAATAACTGATTCCAGCAACTTCCCCACCACAGAGGTCAAGCTAACCGGTCTGTATTTTCCTACATTTAGACTCGCTCGCTTTTTGAATAGGGGCGTCACATTAGCGTGTTTAAAATTCACTGGGACCCTCCCAGAATCCAGGGAATTCTTAAATATCGTAACCAATGCATCCACGATCTCTGCTGCCATCTCCCTTAATTCCCCTGGAGACTTATCTGCCTTCAGTCCCATTAGTGGAAGCAATACCTTCTCCCTCGAGATGGTTATTGCACCAAGTTCCTCTGAATTAACTGTAGTTTTTGGAAACATTTTATTATCCTCTACTGTGAAGACAGAGGCAAGTACTGGTTCAGTGCCTCCATCGTCTGGGTGTTCCCCATTCTGACCTCACCAGTATTGTCCTCTAAAGGGCCAACATTTGCTTTTGGTAGCAATGTTCATGTTTTCTGGTAGTTTCTTTTCGGAGTTCATCTCAGCTCCTTTCATTTTACTTTTAGCAATCTTTTGCTGAACCTTGACGTTCTCCCAAGCCTCGAGCTTACCACTAGCTTTTGCAGGGTGTTTTGCCCTAGTTTTGTGCCTCTATGTCTTCCATCACTTCCTTTTTGAGCCAGGGAATGTTTTTCTCCCTTTTACAATTCCTCTTCCTCTCAGGAATATACTTTAATTGAGGGGTATTTAATATCTCCCTGAACATCTGCCATTATTCCTCAACTCTCCTATCCTTAATTATCTGTGCCCAGTCTACTTGGGCCAACTCTTTCCTCAGGCCTGTTTAATTACCTCTGCCCAACACCAAAATTCTAGTATGGCACTCTGCCTTCCTTTGCTCAGTCTGAATTTGAAATTCTAAAATGCTGTTTCCATTCATTCCAATAGGATCTTTAATGACCATAAGACCATAAGACATAGGAGCAGAATTAGGCCACTCGGCCCATCGAGTCTGCTCCACCATTCAATCATAGAACATAGAACATAGAACGATACAGCGCAGTACAGGCCCTTCGGCCCACGATGTTGCACCGAAACAAAAGCCATCTAACCTACACTATGCCATTATCATCCATATGTTTATCCAATAAACTTTTAAATGCCCTCAATGTTGGCGAGTTCACTACTGTAGCAGGTAGGGCATTCCACGGCCTCACTACTCTTTGCGTAAAGAACCTACCTCTGACCTCTGTCCTATATCTATTACCCCTCAGTTTAAAGTTATGTCCCCTCGTGCCAGCCATTTCCATCCGCGGGAGAAGGCTCTCACTGTCCACCCTATCCAACCCCCTGATCATTTTGTATGCCTCTATTAAGTATCCTCTTAACCTTCTTCTCTCCAACGAAAACAACCTCAAGTCCATCAGCCTTTCCTCATAAGATTTTCCCTCCATACCAGGCAACATCCTGGTAAATCGCCTCTGCACCCGCTCCAAAGCCTCCACGTCCTTCCTATAATGCGGTGACCAGAACTGTACGCTGGAGAAGTGGAGCATCATGAGGTTATCCGTAGGTTTGCGGTTCGCTTTACCGCAAACCTACGGATAACCTCATGATGCTCCACTTCTCCAGCTTCCACCCTAAACACATTAAAGAAGCCATCCCCTATGGACAAGCGCTCCGTATACACAGGATCTGCTCAGACGAGGAGGAGCGTAACAAACATCTACAGACGTTGAAAGACGCCCTCGTACGAACGGGATATGGCACTCGACTCATCGATCGACAGTTCCAACGCGCCACAGCGAAAAACCGGACCGACCTCCTCAGAAGACAAACATGGGACACAACCGACAGAATACCCTTCGTCGTCCAGTACTTCCCCGGAGCGGAGAAACTACGTCATCTTCTTCACAGCCTTCAACACGTCATTGATGACGATGAACATCTTGCCAAGGTCACCCCCACACCCCCACTACTTGCCTTCAAACAACCGCGCAACCTCAAACGAACCATTGTTTGCAGCAAACTACCCAGTCTTCAGAACAGCGACCACGACACCACACAACCCTGTCATGGCAATCTCTGCAAGACGTGCCAGATCATTGACATGGATACCACTATTACACGTGAGAACACCACCCACCAGGTACGCGGTACATACTCGTGCGACTCGGCCAACGTTGTCTACCTCATACGCTGCAGGAAAGGATGTCCCGAAGCGTGGTACATTGGCGAGACCATGCAGACGCTGCGACAACGAATGAACGGACATCGCGCAACAATCACCAGGCAGGAATGTTCCCTTCCAGTCGGGGAACACTTCAGCAGTCAAGGGCATTCAGCCTCTGATCTCCGGGTAAGCGTTCTCCAAGGCGGCCTTCAGGACCTGCGACAACGCAGAATCGCCGAGCAGAAACTTATAGCCAAGTTCCGCACACATGAGTGCGGCCTCAACCGGGACCTGGGATTCATGTCGCATTACATTCATCCCCCACCATCTGGCCTGCGAAATCCTACCAACTGTCCTGGCTTGGTACAATTCACACCTCTTTAACCTGGGGTTACCCCAGCTCTGGATCTGTAAAGATTTAATCACCTGCTAATGCTCGCATTCCAAGCATTGTTTGGCATCTTTGAATCTGTCTATATATGTGTTTCTGGAACAGACCTCTTCATTCACCTGAGGAAGGAGCAGCGCTCCGAAAGCTAGTGACATTGAAACAAACCTGTTGGACTTTAACCTGGTGTTGTAAGACTTTGTACTGTGCTCACCCCAGTCCAACGCCGGCATCTCCACATCATGAAATCCATATACACCACATCAACTGCTCTACCCTCATCTACCTGTTCAGTCACCTTCTCAAAGAACTCAATAAGGTTTGTGAGGCATGACCTACCCTTCACAAAGCCATGCTGACTATCCCTGATCATATTATTCCTATCTAGATGGTTATAAATCTTGTCTCTTATAATCTCCTCCAAGACTTTACCCACTACAGACGTGAGGCTCACCGGTCTATAGTTGCCGGGGTTGTCTCTGCTCCCCTTTTTGAACAAAGGGACCACATTTGCTGTCCTCCAGTCCTCTGGCACTATTCCTGTAGCCAATGATGACATAAAAATCAAAGCCAAAGGTCCAGCAATCTCTTCCCTGGCCTCCCAGAGAATCCTAGGATAAATCCCATCAGGTCCCGGGGACTTATCTATTTTCAGCCTGTCCAGAATTGCCAACACCTCTTACCTACGTACCTCAATGCCATCTATTCTATTAGCCTGGGGCTCAGAATTCTCCTCCACAATATTATCTTTTTCCTGAGTGAATACTGACGAAAAATATTCATTTAGTATCTCGCCTATCTCTTCAGATTCCACACACAATTTCCCATCCCTGTCCTTGACTGGTCCTACTCTTTCCCTAGTCATTCGCTTATTCCTGACATACCTATAGAAAGCTTTTGGGTTTTACTTGATCCTCCTGCCAAATACTTCTCATGTCCCCTACTTGCTCGTCTTAGCTCTCTCTTTAGATCCTTCCTCGCTACCTTGTAACTATCCATCGCCCCAACCGAAACTTCACACTTCATCTTCACATAGGCCTCCTTCTTCCTCTTAACAAGAGATTCCACTTCCTTGGTAAACCACGGTTCCCTCGCTCGACGCCTTCCTCCCTGTCTGACCGGTACATACTTATCAAGAACACGCAGTAGCTGATCCTTGAACAAGCCCCACTTATCCAGTGTGCCCAACACTTGCAGCCTACTTCTCCACCTTATCCCCCCCAAGTCACGTCTAATGGCATCATAATTGCCCTTCCCCCAGCTATAACTCTTGCCCTGCGGTGTATACTTATCCCTTTCCATCATTAACGTAAACGTCACCGAATTGTGGTCACTGTCCCCAAAGTGCTCTCCTACCTCCAAATCCAACACCTAGCCTGGTTCATTACCCAAAACCAAATCCAACGTGGCCTCGCCTCTTGTTGGCCTGTCAACATATTGTTTCAGGAAACCCTCCTGCACACACTGTACAAAAAACGACCCATCTATTGTACTCAAACTATATCTTTTCCAGTCAGTATTTGGAAATTTAAAGTCTCCCATAATAACTACCCTGTTCCTTTCGCTCATATCCAGAATCATCTTCGCCATCCTTTCCTCTACATCCCTAGAACTATTAGGAGGCCTAAAAAAACTCCCAACAGGGTGACCTCTCCTTTCATGTTTCTAACTTCAGCCCATACTACCTCGAAAGAAGAGTCCCCATCTCGCATCCTCTCCGCCACCGTAATACTGCTCTTGACGAGCAGCGCCACACCTCCCCCTCTTTTGCCTCCTTCTCTGAGCTTACTAAAACACCTAAACCCCGGAACCTGCAACATCCATTCCTGTCCCTGCTCTATCCATGTCTCCGAAATGGCCACAACATCGAAGTCCCAGGTACCAACCCATGCTGCCAGTTCCCCTACCTTGTTTCGTATACTCCTGGCATTGAAGTAGACACACTTCAAACCACCTACCTGAACACTGGCCCCCTCCTGCGACGTCAAATCTGTGCTCCTGACCTCTATACTCTCATTCTCCTTACCCTAAAACTACAATCCAGGTTCCCATGCCCCTGCTGCATTAGTTTAAACCCCCCCAAAGAGCACTAACAAATCTCCACCCAGGATATTTGTGCCCCTCAGGTTCAGATGTAGACCATCCTGTCTGTAGAGGTCCCACCTTCCCCAGAAAGAGCCCCAGTTATCCAGAAATCTGAATCCCTCCCGCCTGCACCATCCCTGTAGCCACGTGTTTAAATGCTCTCTCTCCCTATTCCTCATCTCACTATCACGTGGCACGGGCAACAACCCAGAGATAACAACTCTGTTTGTTCTAGTTCTGAGCTTCCATCCTAGCTCCCTAAAGCCTGCCTGACATCCTTATCCCCTTTCCTACCTATGTCGTTAGTGCCAATGTGGACCACGACTTGGGGCTGCTCCCCCTCCCCCTTAAGGACCCGGAAAACACGATCCAAGACATCACGTACCCTTGCACCTGGGAGGCAACATACCAAACGTGAGTCTCTCATGCTCCCACAAAATCTCCTATCTGTGCCCCTGACTATAGAGTCCCCAATTACTAATGCTCTGCTCCTCTCCCCCCTTCCCTTCTGAGCAACAGGGACAGACACCGTGCCAGAGGCCCGTACCCCATGGCTTACCCCTGGTAAGTCGTCCCCCCCACAAGTATCCAAAGCGGTATACTTGTTTCTCAGGGGAACGACCGCAGGGGATCCCTGCACTGACTGCTTTTTCCCAGTCCCTCTTACAGTTACCCACCTATCTCCAATCTTTGGTGTAACTAATTCCCTGAAGCTGCTATCTATGACCCCTTCTGCCTCCCGAATGATCCGAAGTTCTTCCAACTCCAGCTCCAGTTCCCTAACTCGGTCTTGGAGGAGCTGGAGATGGCAGCACTTCCTGCAGGTAAAATCAGCAGGGACACTAACTGCATCCCTCACCTCAAACATCCTGCAGGAGGAACATTGCACTCCCTTCCCTGCCATTCCTCTAACTTTCTACCAAGATCTGGCTAACAACTAAATTAAATTTTTATAAAAAATAATAATAATATAATAAAATATGGTACTTACCTCAGACCAATGGGTTTTATTATTAGGTTAGAGGAGGAGGGCGGGTGGGAGACACTACACGTGTAGTGTCTCGGGTTTCCTCTCCACCAGAATTTATTGGTGAGGGTCTTCCCAGACGTCCGCGGGTCGACTTCCTGTTCCCGCCTAAAATACTAATTTTAAAAAAAAAGAAAAATTCTCAGCTCCTGCTGAAATTGACTAACCAGCCAGCTCCACTCCCGCCGAAATCGACTGGCCTGCCCCTGCAAAGACAAGTGCTTTTAAAGGACAGACTTACCTCCCAGCAACCACCTCCGCAATGCTCCCGCTGAAACTGACTCACCAGCTGTTCTCACGCCGAAATCGACTGGCCTGCCCCTGCAAAGACAAGTGCTTTTAAAGGTTGACTTACCTCCCAGCAGCCACTTCCGCAATTCTCCCGCTGAAACTGACTCACCAGCTGTTCTCCCGCCGAAATCGACAAAAATCATGGCTGATATTTCCTCATCCCCATTCTCCTGCCTTCTCCCCATAACCCCTGATCCCCTTATTGATCAAGAACCTATCTATCTCTGTCTTAAAGACACTCAGTGATTTGGCCTCCACAGCCTTCTGCGGCAAAGAGTTCCACAGATTCACCACCCTCTGGCTGAAGAAATTCCTCCTCATCTCTGTTTTAAAGGATCGTCCCTTCAGTCTGAGGCTGTGCCCTCTGGTTCTAGTTTTTCCTACAAGTGGAAACATCCTCTCCACGTCCACTCTATCCAGGCCTCGCAGTATCCTGTAAGTTTCAATAAGATCCCCCCTCATCCTTCTAAACTCGAACAAGTACAGACCCAGAGTCCTCAACCGTTCCTCATACGACAAGCTCTTCATTCCAGGGATCGTTCTTGTGAACCTCCTCTGGACCCTTTCCAAGGCCAGCACATCCTTCCTTCGATACGGGGCCCAAAACTGCTCACAATACTCCAAATGGGGTCTGACCAGAGCCTTGTACAGCCTCAGAATTACATCCCTGGTCTTGTATTCTAGCCCTCTTGACATGAATGCTAACATTGCATTTGCCTTCCTAACTGCCGACTGAACCTGCACGTTAACCTTCAGAGAATCGTGAACAAGGCTCCCAAGTCCTTTTGTACTTCTGATTTCCTTATTATCTCCCTATTTAGAAAATAGTCGATGCCTAAATTCCTCTTTCCAAAGTGCATTAGCTCAAACTTTTCCACATTGTACTCCATTTGCCACTTCATTGTCCACTATTCTAGCCTGTCCCAGTCCTTCTGCAGCCCGCCTGCTTCCTCAATACTACCTTTTCCCTACAGATCCGGTTGGCCTGGATGGGCTGGTTTAGCTCAGTGGGCTAGACAGCTGGTTTGTGATGCTGAACAAGGCCAGCAGCGCGGGCTCAATTCCCGTACCAGCTTACCCGAACAGGCGGCGGAATGTGGTGACTGGGGGCTTTTCACAGTAACCTCATAACTTTTGACAATAAAAGATTATTATCAGATCTTTGTATCATCTGCAAACTTAGCAACAGTGCCTTCAGTTCCTTCTTCCAGATCATTGATGTATATTGTGAAAAGTTGTGGTCCCAGCACAGACCCCTGAGGAACACCACTAGTCACCGGCTGTCATCCTGAAAAAGACCCCTTTATCCCCACTCTCTGCCTTCTGCCAGTCAGCCAATCCTCTATCCATGCCGGGATCTTACCCTGAACACCATGAGCTCGTAACTTATTTAACAGTCTCCTATGCGGCACCTTGTCAAAGGCCTTCTGGAAATCTAAATACATCAGGTCTACTGGTTCTCCTTTGTCTAGCTTCCTTGTTACTTCCTCAAAGAATTTTAACAGATTTTTCAGACGTGACCTCCCTTTGACGAAACCGTGCTGACTCAGTCCTATTTTACCGTGCACTTCCAAGTACTTATTTTATACCTACTTTATCTTTAAGAATGGACTCTAACATCTTACCAATGGCCGAAGTCATGCTCACAGGCCTATAATTTCCCATCTTCTGCCTCGCTCCCTTCTTAAACAGTGGTGTTACATTAGCTACCTTCCAGTCCTCTGGGACCCTTCCTGCCTCCAGGGATTCCTGAAAGATCATCACCAATGTCTCCACAATTTCCTCAGCTATCTCTTTTAGGACCCTGGGGTGTAGTCCATCCGGTCCAGGTGACCTATCCACCTTCAGACCTTTCAGTTTCCCCAGAACCTTCTCCTTAGTAATGGTCATGACAAATGTGATATAAAATAGTTACTTTAGAGATACTAGTTAATGTAATGTAGAAATAAGCCACTTTGATTCTGGCAGATAGAGACAAAGGGGTTTGAGACCGCATGGAAAAAGCAGGAAGAGGTGTGTCTATGAGAGTGATGCTGCATTGATAGGGGCCAGAGAAAGGGATTGGAAGTGAGCCAATCAGAATAGATCAAACAGGTCAGGAGGGATATAGGCTGACCTATGGGCGTCGAGTATGTGAAACTTGATACCATTTGAATTGATTTGCAGAGATCCCTTTGTCTCTTTGTTCATTCGCTTTCTGGAGTGTAGGAGACTGGATGTCTCTTATGTTTCTGTAAGATGAATCAAGCTTGCAAGCTAAATAAATAACTTCTTTTTACGTGCAAATCCATCTCAACTTTTAGTGAGGCCAGACTGACGGAGAAAGAAATTTGGGAATCAACAGTCACTGCACTCATCTCTGCCCCCTGATTCTCCTGGAGCTCTGGCATCCCACTGGTGTCTTCCGCCGTGAAGACTGATGCAAAGTAACTATTCAGTTCCTCTGCCATTTCTTTGTTTCCTATTATTACTTCTCCAGCCACATTTTCCAGTGGTCCAATACCTATTTTTGCCTCTGTCTTACCTTTTATAGATTGAAAAAAACTCTTTCCATCTTGCTTTATATTACCAGCTAGCTTGCACTCATACTTCATCTTCTCCCCCCGTATTGCTTTTTTTAGTTGTCCTCGGCTCGCTTTAAATGCTTTCTGTTAAAGTCTATCATATTGTGGTCACTGCTTCCTAAGGGTTCCTTCACCTTAAGTTCCCTAATCAAGTCTGCCTCATTACACATCACCAAATCCAGAATTGCCTGTTCCCTAGTAGGTTCTGTCACAAGCTGGTCCAAAAAAATATCTCTTAGACATTCCACAAATTCCATTTCTTGGGATCGACTACTAACCTGATTTTCCCAGTCCACCTGCATATTGAAGTCCCCCATGATTATTGTAATATTGCCTTTTTTACTTGCCTTTTCTATCTCCTGATGTATTTTCTGCCCCACATCCTGACTACTGCTCGGGGGCCTGTACATAACTCCCGTCGGGGTCTTTTTACCTTGGCGATTCCTCAACTCTACCCAGATATTCTACGCCTTCTGATCCTATATCGCTCCTTGCTATCGATTTGACTTCATTCCTTACTGACAATGCAACCCCGCCCCCTTTGCCCATCTGCCTGTCTGTTGGATGGTGTACATGTCCTTGGATATTTAGATCCCAGCCCTGATCTCCTTGCAGCTACGTCTCTGTGATGCCCACAACATCGTACCGGCCAATTTCAACGTGCACAGCAAGCTCATTTACCTTATTCCTTATACTGCGCGCATTTAGGTACAACACCCTCAGTCCTGCTTTGGCCACCTTCTTTCTCACACTTGCCACGTTTTTTGCTCTGCCTGAGGGTGATGGTCTATTATTTTTGTTCTCTATTTCCTCTTCAGTTATTACACTTCTGATCGAAGGCTCTGGTTCCCACCTCCCAGGGCCCTCCCTCAACCATGTCTCCATGATGGTTACTATATCATAACTCCACATGTCAATCCTCGCCCTTAACTCATCCATTTTTCTGTAATACTCTGGGAATTAATGTAGGGACCATTCAGCCCTGTCATATTCTCCTGAAACCTACTTCTGCTGTGTTCCCCCTAACTTGGTTGCTTTCTGGTGATACACTGTGCACCTATTGTGGTAACACTCTGCATCCCCTGCCCCTGTCGAATTTGTTTTGACTCCTCCCAACAGCACTGGCAAACCCGCCAGCAAGGATGTTAGTCCCGCTCTGGTTCAGATGTGGACGTCCCGCTTGTACAGGTCCCACCTTCCCTAAAAAACTCCCAGTGGTCCAGGAATCTAAAACCCTCCCCCCTGCACCAACTCTTAAACCATGGATTCATCTGCGCTATTCTCCTATTTCTGTAGTCATTAGCGCGTGGCACTGGGAGTAATCCAGAGATTACAACCCGAGAGGTCCTGCTCTTTAGTCTATTGCCCGACTTCCTGAATTCCTGATGCAAGACCTCATCTCTCTTTCTATCAATGTCATTCATACCAACATGTACCATGACCTTTGTATTATCACCCTCCCCCTTCAGGATGCCCTGCAGCCGTTCAGTGACATCCCGCCCCCTGACTATGGAGTCCCCTATGACTATTGCTCTTCTACGCTTTGACCCTCCCTGCTGAGCAACAGAGCCAACCCTGGTTTATACTGTGCCCCACTGTACAACTAATGTTTGGGGACCTATAGATTATTTTTACCAGGGACTTCTTCCCTTATTTCTACCCAGACTGATTCCACATCTTGATCTCCAGTGCTTATGTCATTTCCCATTCCAGCACTGATCCCTTGCCTCACCAGCAGGGCAACACCACCTCCTTCTCCTTTCACCCTACCTTTCTGAAATGCTGTGTTCCCTTGGATATTCAATTCCAAGACCTGGTCTCCTTGTAACCATGCCTTAGTAATCACCAACAAATGTCTCTATTTCCGCCGTTAACTCATTAATTTTGTTACTAATGCTTTGTGCATTTACATACAAAGCTTTTACATTTGCTCTGTTGTCAAATTTCCCTACTCTTTCATACTTCCTTGGTGCAAAAAGACATTCGCCGGTCTGTCCCTCTTTCTTTTCTTGTGACCGTCCTTCACATTGCAAACAAAGAACAAAGAAAAGTACAGCACAGGAACAGGCCCTTCGGCCCTCCAAGCCCGTGCCGACTGTGCTGCCCGACTAAACTACAATCTTCTACACTTCCTGGGTCCGTATCCCTCTATTCCCATCCTATTCATGTATTTATCAAGATGCCCCTTAAACGTCACTTCCCAGGTTGCTCTCTGGTTTTTCGTACTCCACTTCGTTCCAATGTGAAGCGCACAAATCACTGGGGTAAGGTTTTTATACCACTTACCTTCCCAGGCTGCTCCCTGGTCCTTTTCTGCTCTGCTCCCCATGAAGGCTCCTTAGGCAGCACCTTCCAAAACCACGAGCACTACCATCAAGTAGGACAAGAGCAGCAGATACCCAGGAACCCCACCACCTGGAAGTTCCCCTCCAAGCCACTCACCCCCCCCTGACCTGGAAATATATTGTCGATCCTTCACTGTCGCACGGCCAAAACCCTGGAACTCCCTCTGTAACTTCACAGTGGGTGTACCTACACCACATTGACTTCAGCCGTTCAAGAAGGCAGCTCACCACCAACTTATCGGGGCAATTAGGAATGGACAATAAATGCTGACCTAGCCAGCAACGCCTACATCCCATAAATTAATTTTAAAAACTCAGTGTCAGAATTCTGAAAATTCTTTCCTGTCAGCAAGATTGCTGTACCGGTGCCGTACGGTTCAAAAGAAATGAGATACTATTTTCCCCAAGAGGTATTGGAGATGGATAATAAATGTTGAACTTCTCAGCAACACAGATATCGACGACCAAAGACAACAAAGAATTGCCAGCCCTGCTCAGGGTTAGTTTGCGAGTGTTGTGGCTGAGTTACTCACGTGATGAGGTGAGCATTGTCATTGTGCATCCGTGGCAGCAGATTCACCCGTCTCCACTCGAGGAATCGGTTCATTGTTTCTTTCGCATCGTTGTCCACCTTGATTTGGTCGGCCGTCCACACCTCGACTCCAATCAGTGCAATGCGGAGGTTAAATGGTTTGTAGTACTGGAGAGAGGAAAACGGTTAGAGACATTCATGAATCAGTTTGTCCAAAACCGATGATCCCACCTGAACGGGGAACTAAATTTGACTGAATTGTGATGTGGAATGGATGTCAGATTCACAATAAAGTTAGAACCAGGCGACGATGGAAATTTCTCAGGGAACGTCAAAAAGGAAATCAGAGATGCAAAGATTAGAGCGCGGGATGAGATTGGTAACTGTGTTAAAAGGAAAGCAGAAGTATTTTACAGAGAGGCATGGGACGGATTGGGAAACAAATTGGTTGGGATATCTCAGTCAGCCCGCCGTGTGCCGAGCGGAGGCAGCAGCCACCGGCCAGAGGCTGAAATCTTCTCCTTCCACCATCGTCAAGACTTTCCTCATCATAGTTGACAATGATTCCTTCTTTGTATCATCTGCAGATTTTAAAATAATGCCCTGAACACCATCCGACTGTTGAGATACATCAAAGAAGAGCAATGGGCCCAACATTGACACCTGCGAAACTCCACTAGAAACTTTCCTCCAACTCTTTTTTTGTTATAAATTTAGAATACCCAATTCATTTTATCCAATTAAGGGGCAATTTAGCGTGGCCAATCCACCTAGCCTGCACATCTTTTGGGTTGTGGGAGCGAAACCCACGCAGACATGGGGAGAATGTGCAAACTCCACACGGACAGTGACCCAGAGCCAGGATCGAACCTGGGACCTCGGCGCCGTGAGGCAGCAGCGCGAACCCACTGCGCCACCGTGCTGCCCACTCCACCTCTAAATAAAACACTTCTTTCACTGCTTCCTGGAACTCAGCTAATTTATTTTCCAAGTGCCTACACCCCCTTTTATTACGTCAGCTAGAATTTTGTGCACATGTCTGACGGCCGAGATTTAACTGTGTTGCGTGCCGGGAAGTTGAAAATCGGGCTGTGCGCGAATCAATTTGCCTCTAACCTGCCCGCTCCCAATGGAGAGTTCTGATGCTCGCCACATTTGGGCGAGCATATCATTGACACCAATTAGTGTCAATTTCCATCTCATTAGTGATGCACTATCAATTACGACGAGACGAGAGTAGAATGTAATCGAGGCTTTATTACACAGAATTGTGTAGCCTCCTACAGCAGCTTATGAAATGGCTGCTGTTCGGAGAGCACACACATTTATACTCCGCCTCCTGGGCGGAGCCAGCAGGCAGGGATCTACCCACATACCTGTAGTACAAGGGCCATACCGTAATACCCATATATACAATATAATACAACAGTGGTGACTACCACATTCACCCCCTGTTAAAAATGAGTCCAGCGGGGGGGAAACTATATACATACAGATTGGTTTTAAAATTACAGAGAAGGTTACAAATTTAGACGATCGGGCGCCTTGATCTGTCGTTGAGAGGCCGCAGTGCTGGTGGCGACTCAGGCGTCGGCTTGGTCTTCGGTGACTCCGGGAGCGTGTCGAAATCCTCTTCATCCCCGGGTGGGGGCAAGGGGAGGACGGATTGTCCTGGAGCGGGGGCTGTGGTGGGGTGCACTGGGGGGGGGGGAGGGTGGCGCCGGGGCAGGGGTGGGGGTGGGTGGGGACCCAGCTGGTGCCAGATCCCTGAGGGAGACTGTGTCTTGGCGGCCGTCGGGGTACACTACGTAGGCGTACTGCGGGTTTGCATGGAGTAGCGGTACCCTCTCGACCAACGGGTCCGTCTTGTGGAGCCGCACGTGCTTGCGGAGGAGAACGGGTCCTGGTGCTGCCAGCACGTTGTGAGCGAAACCCCGGAGGTGGACTTCCTGGGGAAAGCAAAGAGACGTTCATGGGGCGTCTCGTTGGTCGCGGTGCACAGGAGCGGCCGAATGGAGTGAAGTGGGTTGGGGAGGACCTCCTGCCAGTGGGAGGCCCTGGAGATTTCTGGACCGCAGGGCCAGCTGGACGGCCCTCCAGCTGTCCCATTCTCCCACTCTACCTGCCCGTTTTCCCGGGGTTGTAGCTGGTCGTCCTGCTCGAGGCAATGCCCCTGTTGAGCAGGTACTGGCGCAGCTCATTGCTCATAAATGTGGATCCCCGGTCGCTGTGGATGTAGGTGGGGAAACCGAACAGAACGAAGATGGAGTTGAGGGCTTTGATGATGGTGGCAGACGTCATATCGGGGCATGGGACGGCGAAGAGGAATCAGGAATATTCGTCGAGCACATTAAGAAAGTACGTGTTACGGTCGGTGGAGGGGAGGGGCCCTTTGAAGTCCACGCTGAGGTGTTCAAAGGGGCGGGAGGCCTTCACCAGGCGCGCGCGGTCTGGCTGGTAGAAGTGCGGTTTACCTGGCAGTCTCTGGTGATAGCCCTGACTTCCTCGATGGAGTAGGGCAGGTTGTGGGCCTTAATGAAGTGGTAAAAGCGGGTGACCCCTGGGTGACAGAGATCGTCGTGCAGGGTCCAGAGTCGGTCCACTTGTGCGCTGGCACATGTACCTCGGGACAGGGTATCGGGCGGCTCGTTGAGCTTACCGGGGCGATACAAAATCTCGTAATTGTAGGTGGACAGCTCGATCCTCCACCGCAAGATTTTATCATTTTTGATCTTACCCCGCTGTGTGTTCCATGAAGGCAATCGACCGTTGGTCAGTGAGTTGAGTGAATCTCCTGCTGGCCGGGTAATGCCTCCAATGTCGCACAGCTTCAACGATTGCTTGGGCGTCCTTTTCAACGGAGGGGCGGCGCATTTCGGAAGCATGGAGGGTGCGGGAAAAGAATGCCATGGCCTGCCTGCCTGGTGAGGATGGCGGCCCAGAGCGACGTCTGATCCATCGCTGTCAACTTGGAAGGGGAGTGTCTCATCGACCGCGTGCATCGCGGCCTTGGCGATGTCGGATTTGATACGGTTGAAGGCCTGGTGAGCCTCGGCCGTCAGTGGGAAAACGGTGGATTGAATGAGTGGGCGGGGCTTGTTCGCATAGTTTGGGACCCACTGGGCATTGTATGAGAAGAACCCCAGGCATCGTTTGAGGGCCTTGGGGCAGTGGGGGAGGGGAAGTTCTATGAGGGGGCGCTTGCAAAAGGGGTCAGGCCCTACAACTCCGTTCTGAACCACATAGCCGAGGATGGCTGATCGGTTCGTGCTGAACACACACTTCTTGTTGTAAGTTAGGTTGAGGAGTGTGGAGAAATTTGGAAAGGTTAGCGTCGTGGTCCTGCTGGTCGTGGCCGCAGATCGTGACGTTGTCCAGGTACGGGAAAGTGGCCCGCAGCCCGTACCAGTCAACCACTCGGTACATCTCCCGTTGGAAGACCGAGACCCCGTTGATGACGCCGAAGAGAACCTGAAGGAAATGGTAAAGGCGGCCGTCTGCTTCAAACGCCCTTCCGGATGGGGAGCTGGTGGTAAGCGGATTTCAGGTCCACTGTCGAGAAGGCCCGGTACTGCGCAATCTGATTGACCATATCAGATATGTGTGGGAGGGGGGACCCGTCGAGCTGCGTGTACCGATTGATGGTCGGACTGTAGTCAACGATCATCCTGTTTTTCTCCCCGGTTTTCACTACTACCACTTGGGCTCTCCAGGGGCTGTTGCTGGCATCGATAATGCCTTCCCGCAGCAGCCGCTGGACCTCAGACCTGATGAAGGTCCTGTCCTGGACACTGTACCGTCTGCTCCTGGTGGCGACGGGTTTGCAATCCGGGGTGAGATTTGCAAATAGGGAAGGCGGATCGACCTTAAGGGTCGCGAGGCCACAAACAGTAAGGGGTGGTAGTGGCCCGCCAAATTTCAGGGTTAGGCTCTGGAAGTCCAGGCCGAGTAGCAGGGCAGCGCAGAGGTTGGGGCGGACGTAGAGCCGGAAGCTGATGAACTCTACGCGCTGGACGGTGAGGGTGGCGATGCAGTACCCCCGGATCGCCATGGAGTGAGATGCGGAGGCCAGGGAGATTCTTTGGTTAGCGGGGTGTACCACGAGGGAGCAGCACCTTACCGGATCGAGGTGGATGAAGCTCTCAGTGCTCCTGGAGTCCAGAAGGCAGGATATCTCGTTGCCGTCGAACTTCACCTTTGTCGAAGCGGTCGTGAGGTTGTGCGGTCGAGACTGGTCGATCGTGACCGAGACGAGACGCGGCTGGTCGTCGGCTGTTGCAGGCGATGAGCAGCCTGATGAGGTGCCCGATGGGCAGGGGTCCTGAGGCGGGTAAGGTGGCGGCGCCCACAGGCCACACGTGTCCTGGGGGAGGCAAGATAGCGGCGCCCTCGGGCAGCACGTGTTGTGAGTGGAGCAAGATGGCGGCACCCACAGGCTGCACGTGGTCTGAGGAGAGGAAGATGGTGGCGCCCACTGGCCACACGTGGGGGGTGCTGGGACAATAGAGGCGATTGAGTGGGCCTGTCACACTGCAGCGAAACGTCCCTTCTTCCAACAGGCCTTGCAGAGCGCGCTCCGCACCGGGTAGCACTGCCAGGGGTGTTTTGTCTGTCCACAGAAGTATCACTTGGGTCCCCCAGGGTTGGTTGGTTGCCATGCGGCGTAGGCGTGGGGTTGGCTGAGGGCGGTCGCTGATGGGGTCCACGATGGGGTGGCCGCTGGTGGGGTCCACGATGCACAGGGGGGGTGGGCCGTGCGGTCGGGGGCATAAGCCTATACGTTGCGACAGCGCTCGTTTCCTGGTCACCGCGAGGTCAAGCGTGGCCCCTTCTAAGAGGCGCTGGCGGATGTAGTAGGACCCTTTGCCCGTAACGAACGCGTCTCTCATTAGCAGGTTAGAATGTTCAGTGGCCGAAACGGCCTGGCAGTCACAGTCTCTCACCAGGGCGAGCAGGGCACACCAGAAATCTTCCACAGACTCACCGGGAAGTTGGTGCCGCGTGGATAGGAGGTGCCTGGCGTAGATCTTGTTGGTCTGCTGAGCGTAATTCTCCTTCAGTAGCGCCATGGCCTCTGCGTTGTTAGGCGTGTCCTGGACGAGGGGAAAAACGTTGGAGCGCAGCCGTGTGTACAGAATCTGGAGCTTCGGTACTTCTGGGATTGGGTCTGGCGCAGACCTGATGTATGCTTCAAAGCAAGCTCGCCAATGTTGGAAGTCCTTGTTGGCGTTGTCTGCTTGCGGATGCAGCTGCAGGCGATCCGGCTTGATGCAGAGGTCCATCTCTGAAAAATATCTGTGTAATAAATTGATGCACGATCAATTACGACGAGACAAGACTAGAATGTAATCGAGGCTTTATTACAGAGATGTGTGGCCTCCTACAGCAGCTTACGAAATGGCTGCTGTTTGGAGAGCACACACATTTATACTCCGCCTCCTGGGCGGAGCCAGCAGGCAGGGATCTACCCCCATACCTGTAGTACAGGGGCCTTACCGTAATACCCATATATACAATATAATACAACAGTGGTGACTACCACAATTAGCGAGATTGAGGTTGAATGTAATGGCCTCCAGGAAATTTGTTTAGTGCTCCTTTTTCTAACGTGAAGTTGGTGCCTGCTATGGGGAACTGAGGACGTGAGTAGCGATTTCCATTTTCTGGCATACAGTTGATGCCCCATTTCAACGGTTAACTAACACAGTTGTTTCAGGATTACCCAATTGTGCGGTATACATCGACGATCTGGTAATTTTCAGCCAGACATGGAAAGAACATTTAAAACATCTGAGGGAGTTATTCGATCGACTTCAGGAGGCGGGTTGGTGATAAACCTAGCCAAAAGTGAATTTGGAAAAGCCCAAGTCACTTTCCTTGACCCTACAATTGACAGGGTCGAATGGTCACACGGGATGTGCAAATAAAAATTATTCGGGAGTTTCCAATATCCTCGACATGAAGGGAAATAATGCGATTTCTTGGCATGAGTGGATTTGATCGACCATTTGTGCCAAATGTTTGCAGAGTGCTTGCTCCACTGACGGATTTGCTAAAGAAACGTCAAAAATTTCAATGGACAGCGGGCTTTCAACAGGCATTTGACTGCCTGAAAGCTGTGATAACCAATGCTCCTGTGCTGGAGAATTACAAGGGACTCTGTGATCAGATTGAACTAAAGTATCTGACTTTAAAGAGAAATGCCGAGGCGGAGAGAAATGGATGGATCGTGCAGAGACCTTCTTGTCCAAAGAGACTGTCAACCAGGAGGGAGTCCAGTTGGAGGAAGAAGAACTAAAATGGACTTTGTTATTATAAATGTTTGCATGTTTTGGTTTTGTCGACAAAAAGGGATATTTATTGTCAATTTTGCTTAAAAGATAGTATCTTCTTTTAAATTCAGCAGAGCAGGACAAAGGGTTTAATTCTGAGGGAAAATAAAATAAAAGAGTAAACTTGTGGAAAACATAATACCTGATTGCAGTGGGGTATCAGTTGATAAGATGTTTACTGTGTGTTTATAAAATGTTACCCAGATTCATAGAATAAACATTGTTTATGTTTAAAATACTTTTGATCTCTGTTGCATCACGCCTGCAAAGTGGGCCGTGTGCTCCCCATAACCACAATCTATTAAAGGTTGTGGGTCAGGTGAACTCCATGATACACTTTGGGGTTCTCTAAACCCTGGCCCATAATAATTGTTAATAAGTAATGGGCCGTATTAGTTGTGAGAACACTTCACAGCCGCAGGTTGTGTTTGCTGCTTGCTCCTGCTGGTTTCTGCAGGTGCCTGGAGGCTGCTGTTGCTCTTTTCTGCAGCCAGAACGAAAGACAATTTGTTCAAAGATACCTGGGACCTCATGCGCGACATTGATCCAAATGAAAAACCTGATGATGTTGAACACGGTCCTGCTCATCAGGTCTTCCCATGCCAATGTCGAAGAGGCTCAGGAGGCTGGTAAGGCCGAGCAGTGTATGATTGATGGCTTCCTCGCCGTGCTCCTCTGCTCATTCCGAGTACTACTGCTGGCATGCAGGTGACAATAGCCAGCCAGAACAGCAGACAGGCACTCCACAGGTTCCAGAACCTTTCGGTCCTCCGCGACGGGAAGTATGCAGTGAGCCACCTGCAAGAAACCCACGCCACTCCGGGAGTCAAAGCCACGTGGCTCCTGGAGTGGCGAGGAGGGGGGGGTTCTACCTGAGTCACCTGACCTCACCTTCAGGCAAGGTGGGCAACTTATTGCCTCTACAGTTTCAACCAGAGATCCTGGGGGGTCAAGGAGCCAGGACGAGGCCAATTGCTGCACCTGACGGCCCCTGATAGTCACGTGGTGTTTCACTTTGTCAATGTCTACGCTCCCATTTTGAAGCCGCAACAATCGACTTTCTTCAAGGAAGTGTCTACTCCCCTTGTCACCATCGAGGCGGGTCCGTGCATTATTGCATCATCCTCGCGGCAGGGGGCAGGCGGGGATTTTAACTGTACCCATGGGACAAGGGACCACCTTGGTGCCCAGTGCTGCTTGCCAATAGAGCTGACATTAAGGAAACATCGAAACATAGAAAATTGGAGCAGGAGTAGGCCATTCGGCCCTTCGATCCTGCACCACCATTATATGATCATGACTGATCATGCAATTTCAGTATCCCACTCCGTTTTCTCTCCACACCCTTGATCCCTATAGCCGCAAACTCCCTCTTGAATATATCCAACGAACTGGCCCCGACAGCTTTCTGTTACCCACAATCCAGTCCCCACTTTCCAAATGCTCAGTTATTTCATCCTTAATAATTGACGCCAGCATTTTCCCCATCGCCGATGTCAGGCTAACCGGTCTATAATTCTCTCTCTCTCCTTTTAAAAAAAGTGGGGTTACATTAGTTACCCTGCAATCCATTGGAACTCTTCCAGAGTCTATAGAATGCACCAATGTGTCCACTATTTCTAGGTCACTTCCTTGGGGACTTATCGGGTTTTAATCGTTTCTATTTCTCCAAAACAATTTCCTGACGAATAAGGATTTCCTTCAGTTCCTCCTTCATGTGAGACCCTCTGTCCCCTAGTATTTCCAGAAGGTTATTTGTGTCCTCCTGAGTGAAGACAGATCCAAAGTATTTGTTCAACTGGTCTGCCATCTCTTTGTTGTCCATTATGAACTCACCTGATTCTTACGGTGAGGGACCTACATTTGTCTTCACCAGTCTTTTTCTCTTCACAGATCTACAGAAGCTTTTGCAGTCAGGTTTCATATTTTCTACAAGTTTACTCTTGTATTCTATTTCCCCTTCCGAATTAAACCCTTTGCCCTCCTCTGCTGAGTTTTGTTTCTCCCAGTCCGCAGGCTTACTGATTTTTCCGGCCAATTTATACGCCTCCTCTTTGAATTTCCCATGTTAGCCATGGTTGAGCCACCTTCCTATTGGATTGGATTTGTTTATTGTCACGTGTACCGAGGTACAGCGAAAAGCATCTTTCTGCGAACTGCTCGACAGATCATTAAGTACATGGGAAGAAAATACATAACCGGGCAACACAAGGTACACAATGTAACTACATAAGCACCGGCATCGGGTGAAGCATACAGGGTGTAGTGTTAATGAGGTCAGTCCATAAGAGCGTCATTTAGGAGTCTGGTAACAGCGGGGAAGAAGCTCTTTTTGAGTCTATTCGTGCGTGTTCTCAGACTTCTGTATCTCCTGCCCGATGGAAGAAGTTGGAAGTGTGAGTAAGCCGGGTGGGAGGGGTCTTTGATTATGCTGCCCACTTTCCCCAGGCAGCGGGAGGTGTAGATGGAGTCAATGGATGGGAGGCAGGTTCGTGTGATGGACTGGGCGGTGTTCACGACTCTCTGAAGTTTCTTGCGGTCCTGGGCCGAGCAGTTGCCATACCAGGCTGTGATGCAGCCCGATAGGATGCTTTCTATGGTGCATCTGTAAAAGTTGGTAAGAGTTAATGTGGACATGCTGAATTTCCTTAGATTCCTGCGGAAGTATAGGCGCTGTTGTACTTTCTTGGTGGTAGCGTCGACGTGGATGGACCAGGACAGATTTTTGGAGATGTGCACCCCTAGGAATTTGAAACTGCTAACCATCTCCACCTCTTCTTACTCTTGCTCCAGATAGGGATGTGCAATCATTGAAGTTTATCCCTGTGTTCTTTCAGTGTCTGCCATTGCCTATCCACCGTCAATCCTTTAAGGATCCTTTTCCAGCTTATCCTCGCCAATGCACGCCTCATACCATCAAACATATTTCTTCGAAACAAACCGGTTGGACTTTAACCTGGTGTTGTAAGACTTCTCATTGTGCTCACCCCAGTCCAACGCCGGCATCTCCACATCATTATTTCTTTAAGTTCAGGACTCTAGTCTCAGACTGAACTGGGTCACTCTCCATCTTAATGAAGAACTCTACCATATTAGGGTCACTCTGGATCTCGCGCAATGTGGCAAATTAATCCTCTAGCATTGCACAATACCCAATGTAGGATGGCCAGCTCCCTAGTTGGTCAAGAAAACCATCCCTTAGAAATTCCAGGAAATCCTCCTCCAATGCATTGCTACAAGTTTGATTAGCCCAATCAATATGCAGATTGAAGTCACCCATAATGCTACTGTACCCTTACTGCACGCATCTCTAATTCCCTGTTTGATGCCATCCCAAAACTCACAACTACTGTTTTGTGGTCTGTACACAACTCCCACTGATGTTTTTTGCCCTTTGGTGTTCCGCAGCTCCACAGATTCCACATTGTCCACGCTAATGATAATCTTTATTATTGCCACAAGTAGGCTTACATTAACACTGCAATGAAGTTGCTGTGAAAATCCCCTTGTCGCCACATTCCGGCGCCTGTTCGGGTACACAGAGGGAGAATTCAGAATGTCCAATTCACCTAACAGCACGTCTTTCAGGACTTGTGGGAGGAAACTGGAGCGCCCGGAGGAAACCCACGCAGACACGGGGAGAACGTGCAGACTCCGCACAGACAGTGACCCAAGCCGGGAATCGAACCTGGGACCCTGGCGCTGTGAAGCAACAGTGCTCACCACTGAGCTACCGTGCTGCACTTGGAGGAAGCACTGAGGGTGGCAAGGTCGCAGAATATATTCTGGGTGGGAACTTCAATGTCCATCCCCAAGAGATGCTCAGTAATACCAGCACAGACCGAGCTGGCCGGGGACAGAGCTGCGAGACTGGGACTGCAGCAGGTGGTGAGGGACAGACCGAGCTGGTCGGGGACAGAGCTGCGAGACTGGGACTGCAGCAGGTGGTGAGGGACAGACCGAGCTGGTCGGGGACAGAGCTGCGAGACTGGGACTGCAGCAGGTGGTGAGGGACAGACCGAGCTGGCCGGGGACAGAGCTGCGAGACTGGGACTGCAGCAGGTGGTGAGGGACAGACCGAGCTGGCCGGGGACAGAGCTGCGAGACTGGGACTGCAGCAGGTGGTGTGGACAGACCGAGCTGGTCGGGGACAGAGCTGCGAGACTGGGACTGCAGCAGGTGGTGTGGACAGACCGAGCTGGCCGGGGACAGAGCTGCGAGACTGGGACTGCAGCAGGTGGTGAGGGACAGACCGAGCTGGCCGGGGACAGAGCTGCGAGACTGGGACTGCAGCAGGTGGTGAGGGACAGACCGAGCTGGCCGGGGACAGAGCTGCGAGACTGGGACTGCAGCAGGTGGTGAGGGACAGACCGAGCTGGCCGGGGACAGAGCTGCGAGACTGGGACTGCAGCAGGTGGTGAGGGACAGACCGAGCTGGCCGGGGACAGAGCTGCGAGACTGGGACTGCAGCAGGTGGTGAGGGACAGACCGAGCTGGCCGGGGACAGAGCTGCGAGACTGGGACTGCAGCAGGTGGTGAGGGACAGACCGAGCTGGCCGGGGACAGAGCTGCGAGACTGGGACTGCAGCAGGTGGTGAGGGACAGACCGAGCTGGCCGGGGACAGAGCTGCGAGACTGGGACTGCAGCAGGTGGTGAGGGACAGACCGAGCTGGCCGGGGACAGAGCTGCGAGACTGGGACTGCAGCAGGTGGTGAGGGACAGACCGAGCTGGCCGGGGACAGAGCTGCGAGACTGGGACTGCAGCAGGTGGTGAGGGACAGACCGAGCTGGCTGGGGACAGAGCTGCGAGACTGGGACTGCAGCAGGTGGTGAGGGACAGACCGAGCTGGTCGGGGACAGAGCTGCGAGACTGGGACTGCAGCAGGTGGTGAGGGACAGACCGAGCTGGCCGGGGACAGAGCTGCGAGACTGGGACTGCAGCAGGTGTTGAGGGACAGACCGAGCTGGCCGGGGCCAGAGCTGCGAGACTGGGACTGCAGCAGGTGGTGAGGGACAGACCGAGCTGGTTGGGGACAGAGCTGCGAGACTGGGACTGCAGCAGGTGGTGAGGGACAGACCGAGCTGGTCGGGGACAGAGCTGCGAGACTGGGACTGCAGCAGGTGGTGAGGGACAGGCCGAGCTGGCCGGGGACAGAGCTGCGAGACTGGGACTGCAGCAGGTGGTGAGGGACAGACCGAGCTGGCCGGGGACAGAGCTGCGAGATTGGGACTGCAGCAGGTGGTGTGGACAGACCGAGCTGGGCGGGGACAGAGCTGCGAGACTGGGACTGCAGCAGGTGGTGAGGGACAGACCGAGCTGGCCGGGGACAGAGCTGCGAGACTGGGACTGCAGCAGGTGGTGAGGGACAGACCGAGCTGGCCGGGGACAGAGCTGCGAGACTGGGACTGCAGCAGGTGGTGAGGGACAGACCGAGCTGGCCGGGGACAGAGCTGCGAGACTGGGACTGCAGCAGGTGGTGAGGGACAGACCGAGCTGGCCGGGGACAGAGCTGCGAGACTGGGACTGCAGCAGGTGGTGAGGGACAGACCGAGCTGGCCGGGGACAGAGCTGCGAGACTGGGACTGCAGCAGGTGGTGAGGGAACCAACAAGAGGGAAAAACATACTTTTTAAATTCTTTCCTGGGATGTGGCTGTCGGAAGCAAAGCCAGCGCTTGCTGCCTGTCCCCAATTGCCCTCAAACTGGGGCATTTTATTTTGAAAGAGTCAACCACATTGCAGTGGGTCTAGAGTCACATGTAGGCCAGGCTGGGTAAGGACGGCAGATTTCCTTCTCTAAAGGGCATTAGTGAACCAGATGGGTTTTTATGACAATCGACAATGGTTTCATGGTCATCATTCAGCATCAGACTTTTCATTTCATTTATTGAATTCAAATTTCATCATCTGCCATAGTGGAATTCTTACCAGGGTTCCCAGAGCATTCGCCTGGGTATCTCGATTACTAATCATAGAATTTACGGTGCAGAAGGAGGCCATTTGGCCCATCGAGTCTGCACCGGCTCTTGGAAAGAGCACCCTACCCAAGGTCAACACCTCCACCCTATCCCCATAACCCAGTAACCCCACCCATATGGAATGGTGTCCTTCATTGCTAGAGGGATGGAGTTTAAAAGCAGGGAGGTTATGTGGCAGCTGTATGGGGTGCTGGTGAGGCCACACCTTGAGTACTGTGTACAGTTTTGGTCTCCTTACTTGAGAAAGGACGTACTGGCACTCGACGGGGTGCAGAGGAGATTCACTTGGTTGATTCTGGAGTTGAGAGTATTGGCTTATGAAGAGAGATTAGGTAGACTGGGACTATACTCATTGAAATTTGGAAGAATAAGGGGGATCTTATAGAAACATATACAATTATGAAGGGAATAGATAGGATAGAAGCAGGGAGGTAGGTTATTTCCACTGGTGGGTGAATATAGAATTAGGGGGCACAGCCTCAAAATAAGTGGGAGCAGATTTAGGACTGAGTTGAGGAGGAACTTCTTCACCTGAAGTGTTGTAAATCTGGGGAATCCCCCGCCCTGTGAAGTAGTTGAGGCTACCTTGTTGAATGATTTAAAGCAAAGATAGATAGATTCATCGGTCCCTCATTTGTCCCTAATCTCCATCGCATCGGGAACTCCGTTACCAGCGGCGGGCGATGGAGAATCTCGACCAAATTGTCAGCAAGGAAGAGGATATCAGCTTGCAATGGGAGAGATAAAGAACATCCAGGGAGAGATCGAAGGAGCAGCTTGAGCGTGAGACAAGATGCACTGGGACTACGGAGACAGGAGATGGAGAAAAAGGGGAGGGAAAAATATACTATCGCAGGAAAGGAAAACAGAGCACACTGGGAAAGAGGGATCAATACAAAAAGAGGGAGGGAATGTAAAGGGGATCTTGAGGCTGTGAAAAGGTGCCCAGGCAGCTGAGAGTGATTCTGAGTGAAAGTAGGAAGTAGCACATGGGAACGCCAAAATAACTTCCCTACTATGAGTAATGAGAAAGTTATCCACATTCAGAGTGTGAGCACTGTAATTGTAGAGAGGGAACAGAACACAGATATATTTCAATTTAGGCTGAGATTATTGGCAATTTTCTGTCGAGCTGAGTGTGAAAATCTGATGCCAGATATTTGGAGCATTGCGATGCCCACAGCACTACATTAATGTCATTTTCATTCTGACCTGGCAAGGAGTGGGGGAGTTTTCCAAGCGATGTGGAAAGTAAAGTCGAACTCGATTGCCAACACAATCGCTGTACTCACCAAGTCCATCGTATTTGCAATGTTAATCAATCGCCTCACCACAGCACCTCGGTCACTCGCCAGATGCTGATACTGAAATCAAACCAAATAATTTATGATGAGTCAATGAGCAACATAACTCTACCCACACTCCCATGATCCCACACACCCTGCCACTTTCTTCAACCCATTCCCCATGAATTTTCTAAAATTTCCTTAACGCTAAATGGTCCCAGGAAATGAACTAGTGGGGTGCCACAGGGATCGGTGCTGGGACCCCAGCTATTCACAATATATATTAATGATTTGGATGAGGAAACAAAATGTAACATCTCAAAGTTTGCAGATGACACCAAGTTGGGTGGGAGGGTGAATTGTGACGAGGATGCAGGGATCCTACAGCAAGATCTGGACAGGTTGGGCGAGTGGGCAAATCAATGGCAGATGCAGTATAATTTGGATAAGTGTGAGGTTATTCACTTTGGAAGCAAAAATAGGAAGGCACATTACTATCTGAATGGTTGTAAATTAGGAGAGGGGAGTGTGCAGCGGGACCTGGGTGTCCTTGTGCAGTCGCTGAAGGTAAGCATGCAGGTGCAGCAGGCGGTAAAGAAGGCTAATGGTATGTTGGCCTTCATTGCGAGAGGATTCGAGTATAGAAGCAGGGATGTGTTGCTGCAATTATACAGGGCTTTGGTGAGGCCACACCTGGAGTATTGTGTGCAGTTTTGGTCTCCTTCTCTGAGGAAGGATGTTCTTGCTCTCGAGGGAGCGCAGCGAAGGGTTACCAGACTGATTCCAGGGATGGCGGGATTGTCATATGAGGAGAGATTGACTCGGTTGGGATTGTTCTCGCCGGAGTTCAGAAGAATGAGGGGGGTCTCATAGAGACTTATAAAATTCTACCAGGACTAGACAGGGCAGATGCAGGGAAGATGTTACCAATGATGGGTGTGTCCAGAACCAGGGGTCACAGTCTGAGGATTCAGGACAAACCATTTCGGACAGAGATAAGGAGACATTTCTTCACAGAAAGAGTGGTGAGCCTGTGGAATTCATTACCACAGGAAGTAGTTGATGCTAAAACATTGAATATATTCAAGAGGCGGCTGGATATAGCACTTGGGGAGAAAGCAGGGTTAGGCTATTGAGTTGGATGATCAGCCATGATGGTGATGAATAGTGGAGCAGGCTCGAAGGGCCGAAAGGCAAACTCCTGCTCCTATCTTCCATGTATCTATGTATCTAGAAGTGTTACACCATTATTCAAGAAGAAGGGACCGAGAAAATAGTGAACTTACCCTGACATCCAAAAATTCAGAATCAATTAATGAGGAAATCCTCTTAACACAGTTAGAAAATCAAAGCATGCTCAGAGAAAGCCATGGTTTAATGAAAGGCAAATTGGGTTTGACAAATTCATTAGCATGTTTTGAAGATCTAATGAGTAGTTAGCTCAAGGAGACCGAGTTGAGATCGTGTACCTGGCTTCCAAAAAAACAAACGGGCATTTTCAAGTTGACAAGCTGCAACTAGTGGAGTGCGGCAGAAACAATTCTGCAACCTTATCTTTTCACTGCTTTATTCATGACTTTGATGAAGAGACCCAGAGAAATGCATCTAAGTTTGCTGATGATGTAAAATTAGGTAGAAATGTAAGCTATGAGGAGGAAACATCAAGAATGCAAATAGATATAGGCAGGTAAAATGAATAAATGACAAGATGGCAGATGGAATATAACATGGGGAAGTGTAAGGTTATTCAATTTGGTACAAAGGCATAAAATGTAAAATATCCCAGAGAATCTGGATATACAAAAGAACAAAGAACATAGACCAGCACTGCACAGGAACAGGCCCTTCGGCCCTCCAAACCTGCACTGACCACACTGCCAATCTGAACTAAAACCCCGAACCATTCCGGGACCATTCTGTTCCCATCCAATTCATGTATTTGCCGAGACGCCCCTTAAAAGTCACTATCGTATCTGCTTCCACTACCTGATAGAAGTTTATAAAATCCTGATAGAAGTTTATCAAATTATGAGGGGTATAGAGAGGGTGAACAGTTGGAGGCTTTTTCCCAAGGTGGAAATGACAATTACAAGGGGTCAAAAGATCAAGGTGAGGGGGGAAAGGTTCAGTGGAGATGTGCAGGGGAAGGTTTTTACACAGAGGATTGTGGTGACGTGGAATTCACTGCCAAGTGAGGTGGTTGACGCAGACACGTAGCGACCTTGAAGACTTATCTGGATAGGCACATGAACAGACGGGGTATAGAAAGATACAGGCGTTTGATCTAGATAGGACACGTGATCGGCACAGGCTTGGAGGGCTGAAGGGCCTGTTCCTGTGCTGTCTTGTTCTTTGTTCTTCCCCAGCAGCGAGTTCCAGGCTCCCACCACCCTCTGTGTAAAAAACCGCCCTCGCACATCTCCTGTAAACTACCTTTCGTAAACAAAGGAACATCATTGGCTATTCTCCAGTCCTCTGTATCCTCAATGGCGACAGGGAGGTTCCAAAGATTCCTCTCAAGGCCTCAGCAATTTCCTCCCTTGCCTCTCTCAGTATTCTGCAGGATATCCCATCAGGCCCTGGGGACTTATCTACCTTAGTGTTTTTGAAGATCCCCAACACCTCCTAGTTTTTGATCTCATTGTGACCCAGACTATCTACACACCCTTCCCCAGACTCATCATCCACCAAGTCCTTCTCTTTGGTGAACACTGATGCAAAATATTCATTTTGTGTGTCACCCATTTCCTCTGGCTCCACACATAGATTCCTTCCCATGTCCTTCGGTGGGCCAACCCTTTCCCTGCCTACCCTCTTGCTTTATATATACGGATAAAAGGCCGTGGGATTTTCCTTAATCCTGTTTGCCAATTACTTTTCTTAACCCTTTTAGCCTTCCTGACTCCTTGCTTATGTTTCTTTCCAATTTCATAAACATAAGAACATAAGAACTAGGAGCAGGAGTAGGCCATCTGGCCCCTCGAGCCTGCCCCGCCATTCAATGAGATCATGGCTGATCTTTTGTGGACTCAGCTCCACTTTCCCACCCGAACACCACAACCCTTAATCCCTTTATTCTTCAAAAAACTATCTATCAATATCTTAAAAATATTTAATGAAGGAGCAACATCGAGGGCCGAAGGGCCTGTACTGCGCTGTAATGTTTTATGTTCTATGAGCCTCAACTGCTTCACTGGGCAGCGAATTCCATAGATTCACAACCCTTTGGGTGAAGAAGTTCCTCCTAAGCTCAGTCCTAAATCTACTTCCCCTTATTTTGAGGCTATGCCCCCTAGTTCTGCTTTCACCCACCAGTGGAAACAACCTGCCCGCATCTATCCTATCTATTCCCTTCATAATTTTAGATGTTTCTATAAGATCCCCCCGCATCCTTCTAAATTCCAACGAGTACCGTCCCAGTCTACTCAATCTCTCCTCGTAATCCAACGCCTTCAGCTCTTGGATTAACCTAGTGAATCTCCTCTGCACACCCTCCAGCACCAGTACACCCTATCTCAGGTAAGGAGACCAAAACTGGACACAATACTCCAGGTGTGGCCTCACTAAAACCTTATACAATTGCAGCATAGCCTCCCTAGTTTTAAACTCCATCCCTCTAGCAATGAAGGACAAAATTCCATTTGCCTTCTTAATCACCTGTTGCACCTTAAACCAACTTTTTGCGAAGCATGCACTAGCACACCCAGGTCTCTCTGTGCAGCAGCATGTTTTAATATTTTATCATTTAAATAATAAATCCCTTTTTCTGTTATTCCTACCAAAATGGATAACCTCACATTTGTCAAACATTGTATTCCATCTGCCAGACCCTAGCCCATTCACTTAGCCTATCCAAATCCCTCTGCAGACTTCCAGTATCCTCTGCACTTTTTGCTTTACCACTTATCTCAGTGTCGTCTGCAAACCTGGACACATTGCCCTTGGTCCCCAACTCCAAATCATCTATGTAAATTGTGAACAGTTGTGGGCCCAACACTGATCCCTGAGGGACACCACTAGCTACTGATTGCCAACCAGAGAAACATCCATTAATCCCCACTCTTTGCTTTCTATTAATTAAGCAATCCTCTATCCATGCTACTACTTTACCCTTAATGCCATGCATCTTTATCTTATGCAGCAACCTTTTGTGTGGCACCTTTTCAAAAGCTTTCTGGAAAGCCAGATATACTACATCCATTGGCACCCCGTTATCTACCGCACTGGTAATGTCCTCAAAAAATTCCACGAAATTAGTTCGGCACGACCTGCCCTTTATGAACCCATACTGCGCCTGCCCAATGGGACAATTTCCATCCAGATGCCTCGCTATTTCTTCCTTGATGATAGATTCCAGCATCTTCCCTACTACCGAAGTTAAGCTAACTGGCCTATAATTACCCACTTTCTGCCTACCCCCTTTTTTAAACAGTGTCACGTTTGCTAATTTCCAATCCGCCGGGACCACCCCAGAGCCTAGTGAATTTTGGTAAATTATCACTGGTGCATTTGCAATTTCCCTAGCCATCTCTTTTCGCACTCTGGGATGCATTCCATCAGGTCCAGGAGACTTGTCTACCTTTAGCCCCATTAGCTTGCCCATCACCACCTCCTTAGTGATAACAATCATCTCAAGGTCCTCACCTGTCACAGCCTCATTTCCATCAGTCACTGGCATGTTATTGTGTCTTCCACTGTGAAGACTGACCCAAAAAACCTGTTCAGTTCCTCAGCCATTTCCTCATCTCCCATTATTAAATCTCCCTTCTCACCCTCTAAAGGACCAATATTTACCTTAGCCACTCTTTTTTGTTTTATATATTTGTAGAAACTTTTACTTTCTGTTTTTATATTCTGAGCAAGTTTACTCTCATAATCTATCTTACTCTTCTTTATAGCTTTTTTAGTACCTTTCTGTTGCCCCATAAAGATTTCCCAGTCCTCTAGTCTCCCACTAATCTTTGCTACTTTGTATGCTTTTTCCTTCAAATTGATACTCTCCCTTATTTCCTTAGATATCCACGGTCGATTTTCCCTCTTTCTACCGTCCTTCCTTTTTGTTGGGAAAACCTTTGCTGAGCACTGTGAAAAATCGCTTGGAAGGTTCTCCGCTGTTCCTCAACTGTTTAACCATAAAATCTTTGCTCCCAGTCTACCTTAGCTAGCTCTTTCCTGATCCCATTGTAATCATCTTTGTTTAAGCACAAAACACTAGTGTTTGATTTTATCTTCTCACCCTCCATCTGTATTTTAAATTCCACCATATTGTGATCGCTCCTTCTGAGAGGATCCCTAACTATGAGATCCTGAATCAATCCTGTATCAATCCTGTCTCATTACACAGGACCAGATCTAGGACCGTTTGTTCCCTCGTAGGTTCCACTACATACTGTTCCAGGAAACTATCGTGGATACATTCTATAAACTCCTCCTCAAGGCTGCCTTGACCAACCTGGTTAAACCAATCGACATGTAGATTAAAATCCCCCATGATAACTGCTGTACCATTTCTACATGCATCAGTTATTTCTTTGTTTATTACCTGCCCCACCATATTGTTACTATTTGGTGGCCTACAGACTACTCCTATCAGTGACTTTTTCACCTTACTATTCCTGATTTCCACCCAAATGGATTCAACCTTATAGATTTCATAGAATTTACAGTGCAGAAGGAGGCCATTCAGCCCATCGAGTCTGCACCGGCTCTTGGAAAGAGCACCATACCCAGGTCCACACCTCCACCCTATCCCCATAACCCAGTAACCCCACCCAACACTAAGGGCAATTTTGGACACTAAGGGCAATTTAGAATGGCCAATCCACCTAACCTGCACATCTTTGGACTGTGGGAGGAAACCGGAGCACCCGGAGGAAACCCACGCACACACGGGGAGGATGTGCAGACTCCGCACAGACAGTGACCCAAGCTGGAATCGAACTTGGGACCATGGAGCTGTGAAACAATTGTGCTATCCACAATGCTACCGTGCTGCCCCAATCCTCCATAGCACCGATGTCATCCCTTGCTATTGCCCGGATGCCATCCTTAAATAACAGAGCTACACCACCTCCCTTACCATCCACTCTGTCCTTCCGAATAGTTTGATACCCTCGGATATTTAACTCCCAGTCGTGACCATCCTCTCACCATGTTTCAGTAATGGCCACGAAATCAGAGTCATTCACGATGATTTGCGCCATCAACTCATTTACCTTATTACGAATACTACGAGCATTCAGGTAAAGTTCACTTATGTTGGCTTTTTTACCTCTGTTCTGAATCTTAACACCTCGATCAGTAACCTCTCCTAAGTTATATTTCCTCTTAACGTTTCTCCTAATTTTCCTTGTCGTTGAACCCATATCTTCCTGTAACAACCTGCCGCGTCGCTTACCATTAATGTTTTTACTTCCCGTTTTCTTCCTTTTAGTATTCCTGGTCCTATTCACTGAGCTCCCCTCAGTCACTGTACCTTGTACTGTCGCCCTTTCTGATTTTTGACTATGGCTTCTCTGCTTTACACTTCCCCCCTTACTGCCTTTTGTTTCTGGGGGTATAGGGCACAGGGGTTAATCCTGAGATTACAACCCCAGAGTTCCTGTTTTTTAACTTCCTTTTTAAAATAAATTTAGAGTACCCAATCTTTTTCCCCCAATTAAGGGGCAATTTAACGTGGCCAATCCACCTACCCTGCATATCTTTGGGTTGTGGGGGTGAGACCCACGCAGACACGGGGAGAATTTGCAAACTCCACCCAGACAGTGACCAGGGGCCAGGATTGAACCCGGGACCTCAGTGCCGTGAGACAGCAGTGCTAACCACTACGCCACCGTGCCAGTCCCTGTTTTTTAACTTTCTACCGAACTCCCAGAACTCTTGCTGCAGGACCTCGTGTAAGGGCACAGTAGGTTATCAAACCCATGTCCTGGAATATCCTCCAATCTGCCATTACCACCAAGCTCTTGTTCAGTGAAGCGTGCGGGAGAGCATGTCATGAGCAACACCAGCAATGAGGTGTCAACCTGGTGCAGCTATAACACAGGACAGCTTGCAGCGAAACAGCATCAGCAGCAATATACAGAAGGAACTGGGCCGATAACAAACACACCAGATCTAAGCTCTGCCGTCCTGCCACATCCAGCCGTGAATGGTGGTGGACAATTAAACAACTCACTGGAGGAGGAGGCCCCACAAATATCCCCATCCTCAATGATGGGGAATCAGTAAAAAAGATAAGGTTGAGGCATTTACTGAAGAAGCTCTATCTTGGTCTCCACTTTAGCTCCCCAGCATCTCATTTGGCACTTTTCAGTGAATAATTCACCCCATGTGATATCAAGAAACAGCTGAAGGAACTGGATACTGCAAAGGCTATGGGCCCTGATAATATTCCACCAATAATACTGAAGACGTGTGCTCCAGAACTTGCCACACCCCCAGCTTAGCTGTTCCAGTGTACAACACTGGCATCTACACGGCAAAACATGGACAGAATTGCTGAATTCGAGAGGTAAGGTGAGAGTGACTGCCCTTCATATAAAGGTCGCATTTGACACCAATCAGCACGAGAAAAACTGAAAGCAATTGGGAATGAGGAGGCAAATTCTCCGCTGGTTGGAGTCATACCTGGCAGAAAGAATGTTGGTTACGGTCAGTAACCGCAGCTCCAGTACATCACTGCAGAGGTTTATAGAAACATAGAAAATAGGTGCAGGCAGAGGCCATTCAGCCCTTGGAGCCTGCATCACCATTCAGTCAGATCATGGCTGATCATGCAAATTCAGTATCCCACTCCCGCTCCCTCTCCATACCCCGTGATCCCTTTAGCCGCAAGGGCCACGTCCAGCTCCCTCTGGAATATAGTAAGTAGTCTTACAACACCAGACTAAAGTCCAACTGGTTTGTTTCAAATCACCTTTGGAACAAACATTTGAAACAAACCTGAAGGACTTTATAACCTGGTGTTGGAAGACTTCTTACTGTGCTCACCTCAGTCCAACGCCGGCATCTCCACATCATACCTCTTGAACATATCCAAGGAACTGGTCCCAGCAGCTTTCTTTGGTTGAGAATTCCACAAGTTCACAGCTCTCTGAAAGAAGTTCTTCCCCTTAAGACCATAAGACACGGGAGCAGAATTAGGCCACTCGGCCCATCAAGTCTGCTCCGCCATTCAATCATGGCTGATATTTTTTCAACCCCATTCTCTTGCCTTCTCCCCATAACCCCTGATCCCCTTGTTAATCAAGAATCTATCTATCTCTGTCTTAAAGACACTCAGTGATTTGGCCTCCACAGCCTTCTGCGGCAAAGAGTTCCACAGATTCACCACCCTCTGGGGGGAGAAATTCCTCCTCATCTCTGTTTTAAAGGATCGTCCCTTTCGTCTGAGATGGTGTCCTCTGCTTCTAGTTTTTCCCACAAGTGGAAACATCCTCTCCACGTCCACTTATCTCAGCCCTGAATGATTGACCCCTTATTCTTAGCTTATGACCCCTAGTTCTAGACATCCCCAACATCGGGATCATTCTTCCCGCATCTAGCCTGTTCACTCCCATCAGGATTTTACATGTTTCTATGAGACCCCCTCTCATTCTTCTAAACTCCAGTGAGTACAAGCCCAGTCGATCCAGTCTTTCTTCATATGTCAGTCCTGCCATCCCAGGAATTAGTCTGGTGAACCTTCGCTGGACACCCTCAACAGCAAGAATGTCCTTCCTCAAACTAGGAGACCAAAACTGCCACAATACTCAAGGTGTGGCCTCACCAAGGCCCTGTATAACTGCAGCAAGACATCCCTACTCCTATCCTCAAATCCTCTCGCTATGAAGGCCAGCATTCCATTAGCTTCCCTCACCGCCTGCTCTACCTGCACGCCAACCTTCAGCGACTGTTCCACCATCACACCCAGGCCTCGTTGCACTTCCCCTTTCCCTAACTTCCATTCAGAGAATAATCTGCCTTCCTTTTTTCCACCAAAGAGGATATCCTCACATTTCCCCACATTACGTTGCATTTGCCAAGTATTTGCCCACTCAGCCAACCTGCCCAAGTCACCCCGCAGCCTCTTTGCACCTCCTCACAGCACACACTGCCACCCAGCTTAGTGTCATCTGCAAAATTGGAGATAGTGCAATTACTTTGACTAAATGATTAATGTATATATGTTTTTTAAAAATAAATTTAGAGTACCCAATTCATTTTTTCCAATTAAGGGGCAATTTAGCGTGGCCAATCCACCTACCCTGCATATCTTTGGGTTGTGGGGGTGAAACACACGCAGACACGGGGAGAATGTGCAAACTCCACACGGACAGTGACTCAGAGCCAGGATCGAAACTGGGACCTCGGCGCAGTGAGGCTGCAGTGCTAACCCACTGCGCCACCGTGCTGCCCCATGATTAATGTATATTGTGAACAGCTGGGGTCCCAGCACTGAACCCTGCGGTACCCCACTAGTCACTGCCTGCCACTCTGAAAATGACCCATTTATTCCCACTCTCTGCTTTTTGTCTGCCACCCAGTTGTCTATCCACCACAATACATTACCCCCAATACCATGAGCTTTAATTGTGCTCACTAATGTCTTATGTGCGACCTTGTCAAAAGCCTTTTGAAAGTCCAGATACACAACATCCACTGGTTCACCCTTGTCCACTCTACTGGTCACATCCTTTAAAAATTCCAGAAGATTTGTCAAGCGTGATTTCCCTTTAGTGAATCCAGGCTGACTGGGACCGTTCCTGTCCCCACTTTCCAAATGCTCAGTTATTTCATCGTTAACAATTGACTCCAGCATTTTCCCCACCACTGATGTCAGGCTAACCGGTCTATGATTCCTCATTTTCTTTCTCCCTCCTTTTTTAAAAAGTAGGGTTACATTAGCTACCCTCCAATCCATTGGAACTCTTCCAGAGTTGATAGAATGCTGGAAAATTATCACCAATGTGTCCACTGTTTCTAGGCCACTTCCTTATGTTCTCTGGGATGCAGAGCTTCAGACCCTGGCGTCGTATCGGATTTTAATCCCATCAATTTCACCAATACAATTTCCTGACTAATAAGGATTTCTTCAATTCCTCCTTCGCGCTGACCCTCTGTCCCCTAGTATTTCCGGAAGGTTATTTGTGTCCTCCTGAGTGAAGACAGATCCAAAGTATTTGTTCAACTGGTCTGCCATCTCTTTGTTGTCCATTATGAACTCACCTGATTGTAACGGTAAGGGACCTACTTTTGTCTTCACCAGTATTTTTCTCTTCCCATATCTACAGAGGCTTTTGCAGTCAGGGTAGTTCCTAGGCCTAACCGTCTTCAGCTGCTTCATCAATATAGGTCGGAGAGTGTGTTCAATCACATTGGGTAGCTGCAGCTCACCTGAAGCTAGGAAGCCCTGAGACAGCTGGGTGCTGTCTTACCACATTCCATTTGCTTCAGTGGATGCTTGGAGCTCAGAGAGTCATCTCTCCACAGAAGATTATTAATCTATGCAAGACAAACTCAACTTTGTATACTGGAACCAACCTCACCAGGCATCCTGGCCTCACCAACAATCTTCTGCCTAGGTGGTCCTAGGATGAATGTGCTAAATTGGGGGAAGGCTAATTATAACAATATTAGGCGGGAACTGAAGAACATAGATTGGGGGCGGATGTTTGAGGGCAAATCAACATCTGACATGTGGGAGGCTTTCAAGTGGCAGTTGAAAGGAATTCAGGACCGGCATGTTCCTGTGAGGAAGAAGGATAAATACGGCAATTTTCGGGAACCATGGATGACGAGAGATATTGTAGGCCTCGTCAAAAAGAAAAAGGAGGCATTTGTGAGGGCTAAAAGGCTGGGAACAGACGAAGCCTGCGTGGAATATAAGGAAAGTAGGAAGGAACTTAAGCAAGGAGTCAGGAGGGCTAGAAGGGGTCACGAAAAGTCATTGGCAAATAGGGTTAAGGAAAATCCCAAGGCTTTTTACACGTACATAAAAAGCAAGAGGGTAGCCAGGGAAAGGGTTGGCCCACTGAAGGATAAGCAAGGGAATCTATGTGTGGAGCCAGAGGAAATGGGCGAGGTACTAAATGAATACTTTGCATCAGTATTCACCAAAGAGAAGGAATTGGTAGATGTTGAGTCTGGAGAAGGGTGTGTAGATAGCCTGGGTCACATTGAGATCCAAAAAGACGAGGTGTTGGGTGTCTTAAAAAATATTAAGGTAGATAAGTCCCCAGGGCCTGATGGGATCTACCCCAGAATACTGAAGGAGGCTGGAGAGGAAATTGCTGAGGCCTTGACAGAAATCTTTGGATCCTCACTGTCTTCAGGGGATGTCCCGGAGGACTGGAGAATAGCCAATGTTGTTCCTCTGTTTAAGAAGGGTAGGAAGGATAATCCCGGGAACTACAGGCCGGTGAGCCTTACTTCAGTGGTAGGGAAACTACTGGAAAGAATTCTTCGAGACAGGATCTACTCCCATTTGGAAGCAAATGGACGTATTAGTGAGAGGCAGCACGGTTTTGTGAAGGAGAGGTTGTGTCTCACTAACTTGATAGAGTTTTTCGAGGAGGTCACTAAGATGATTGATGCAGGTAGGGCAGTGGATGTTGTCTATATGGACTTCAGTAAGGCCTTTGACAAGGTCCCTCATGGTAGACTAGTACAAAAAGTGAAGTCACATGGGATCAGGGGTGAGCTGGCAAGGTGGATACAGAACTGGCGAGGCCATAGAAGGCAGAGAGTAGCAATGGAAGGATGCTTTTCTCATTGGAGATCAGTGCTGGGACCTTTGCTCTTTGTAGTATATATAAATGATTTGGAGGAAAATGTAACTGGTCTGATTAGTAAGTTTGCAGGCGACACAAAGGTTGGTGGAATTGCGGATAGCGATGAGGACTGTCGGAGGATACAGCAGGATTTAGATTGTTTGGAGACTTGGGCAGAGAGATGGCAGATGGAGTTTAATCCGGACAAATGTGAGGTAATGCATTTTGGAAGGTCTAATGCAGGCAGGGAATATACAGTGAATGGTAGAAACCTCAAGAGTATTGAAAGTCAAAGAGATCTAGGAGTACAGGTCCACAGGTCATTGAAAGGGGCAACACAGGTGGAGAAGGTAGTCAAGAAGGCATACGGCATGCTTGCCTTCGTTGGCCGGGGCATTGAGTATAAGAATTGGCAAGTCATGTTGCAGCTGTATAGAACCTTAGTTAGGCCACACTTGGAGTATAGTGTTCAATTCTGGTCGCCACACTACCAGAAGGATATGGAGGCTTTAGAGAGGGTGCAGAAGAGATTTACCAGAATGTTGCATGGTATGGAGGGCATTAGCTATGAGGAGCGATTGAATAAACTCGGTTTGTTCTCACTGGAACGAAGGAGGTTGAGGGGAGACCTGATAGAGGTATACAAAATTATGAGGGGCATAGACAGAGTGGATAGTCAGAGGCTTTTCCCCAGGGTAGAGGGGTCAATTACTCGGGCATAGGTTTAAGGTGAGAGGGGCAAGGTTTAAAGTAGATGTACGAGGCAAGTTTTTTACGCAGAGGGTAGTGGGTGCCTGGAACTCGCTACCGGAGGAGGTGGTGGAAGCAGGGACGATAGTGACATTTAAGGGGCATCTTGACAAATACATGAATAGGATGGGAATAGAGGGATACGGACCCAGGAAGTGTAGAAGATTGTAGTTTAGTCGGGCAGCATGGTCGGCACGGGCTTGGAGGGCCGAAGGGCCTGTTCCTGTGCTCTACATTTCTTTGTTCTTTGTTCTTTGTTCTTGTTTACTTAACAATAGCCTGAGGCTAACACTCACCTCGCGGCCGGTCGCCAGTGCCCCCACCCCCACCTCTCACCCAGTTGCCACTGCACTCCCCTCAGCCACCAACCCCCGCCCCCCCCCCCCCCCCCCCCCCACACACACACACACGCACCCTGAGGGCCTTTACCAGTTCCACTAACCCTTGCCTGAGGATTCACTCCTCTGGTAGGCAGGAGTACTGCATTATCACCTTTAAACCCCCCTCGGAGGTGAGCTCGCCAGATTCCTCGTTTCAGAAAGTCAGCGTAAGTGGTGCCATTGTGGCATCACAGGGATGTGGTCGGACCTTTGAGCATTAGTGGAATGGATCATGAGGGGGGGACCTGATAATGAGATTATGGATGTATTATAACGGGGCTCTGACATTGCATGGCGGGAGTTGTGTTACATCATTGGCAGGGAGGGTAGAACAATCACGACGGGTCATCCTGCCAATATAAAATGGGATTTAGGCCTCTCGTGGTGTTTTGTGCTTCTGTCGCATTTCATGCCCATGCGAATGAGAACGCGAAATCTCAGCCTCCATATTCTTACAGGGAAATCTCGGCCTATATCTTCTAACAGGGAAATCTCGGCCTATATCTTCTAACAGGGAAATCTCGGCCTATATCTTCTAACAGGGAAATCTCGGCCTATATCTTCTGACAGTGAAATCTCAGCCTACATCTTCTGACAGGGAAATCTCGGCCTATATCTTCTGACAGGGAAATCGCGGCCTACATCTTCTGACAGGGAAATCGCGGCCTACATCTTCTGACAGAGAAATCTCGGCCTATATCTTCTGACAGGGAAATCTCGACCTATATCTACTGACAGGGAAATCTCGGCCTATATCTTCTGACAGGGAAATCTCAGCCTACATCTTCTGACAGGGAAATCTCAGCCTACATCTTCTGACAGGGAAATCTCGGCCTATATCTACTGACAGGGAAATCGCGGCCTATATCTACTGACAGGGAAATCTCGGCCTATATCTTCTGACAGGGAAATCTCGGCCTATATCTTTTGACAGGGAAATCTCGGCCTATATCTTTTGACAGGGAAATCTCGGCCTATATCTTCTGACAGGGAAATCGCGGCCTACATCTTCTGACAGGGAAATCTCGGCCTATATCTACTGACAGGGAAATCTCGGCCTATATCTTTTGACAGGGAAATCTCGGCCTATATCTTTTGACAGGGAAATCTCGGCCTATATCTTCTGACAGGGAAATCGCGGCCTACATCTTCTGACAGGGAAATCTCGGCCTATATCTACTGACAGGGAAATCGCGGCCTATATCTACTGACAGGGAAATCGCGGCCTACATCTTCTGACAGGGAAATCTCGGCCTATATCTTCTGACAGGGAAATCTCGGCCTTTATCTTCTGACAGGGAAATCTCAGCCTACATCTTCTGACAGGGAAATCTCGGCCTATATCTTCAGACAGGGAAATCTCGGCCTATATCTTCTGACAGGGAAATCTCGGTCTATATCTTCTGACAGGGAAATCTCGGCCTATATCTTCTGACAGGGAAATCTCGGCCTATATCTTCTGACAGGGAAATCTTTGCCTATATCTTTTGACAGGGAAATCTCGGCCTATATCTTCTGACAGGGAAATCTCGGCCTATATCTTCTGACAGGGAAATCTCGGCCTATATCTTCTGACAGTGAAATCTCAGCCTACATCTTCTGACAGGGAAATCTCGGCCTAGATCTCCTGCGGACAGGGTAATCTCAAGAGGCAATGCATGAGCTTTGAATAGATTTGCTATAAAAAAAACACCGCTCATGATGATTGAACCCGATCCCACCCAAAAACGTTTGGACGAACTTACTCTTTCCTTGTCAACAAACAAAGGTTTTGTTCACCTTATTGATCTCATTTCACTTTGAGCCTTTCAGCCTTTGAAAAGCTCATGTTTACATCACCTAATCTGCAGTTATTTGTTCTGTGTGAGGCTTCAACCATTCGTTTTCAACATGTTCAGTCAATACACGCACCAGTTTATTGTCTGACACAAGCACCAATTCGAGATGTCTTGGCTCCAGCCGCAAATTCCTTTTCACCTGGAAAAGAGAAAAGCTCATTCAGTTCGAGGACAAACTATATCATGGACATGGTTGCATGGAGGCCAGTCCAAAGATGTGCAGGTTAGGTGGATTGGCCATGATAAATTGCCCTTAGTGTCCAAAATTGCCCTTAGTGTTGGGTGGGGTTACTGGGTTATGGGGATAGGGTGGCGGTGTTGACCTTGGGTAGGGTGCTCTTTCCGGGAGCCGGTGCAGACTCGATGGGCCGAATGGCCTCCTTCTGCACTGTAAATTCTATAACCACCTTCTATAAGTCACAGGGCCTTAACTACCTTTTAATTTTATACAAAGATGTCCTGTCCCGTCGTTATTGATTCACAAGCATTGGGGGAGGGGGGGGGACGTGCGGTTGTGGGGGGTGGGTTTGAGGGACATTGCTGACCTTAGTTCTTGGAAATGAGGTGGGTCTAATGGTTCCAATGCCCAGTGGGAGAAGATTTATGGGACAGTGACGATTGGATCCTGTCATTTTGCCTGACATCAGAAAAGGACAAGGAACAATGAAGGGTAAAAATAATTAGTTGCCGGGAAGGCAACTTCGGTGAGGTAAGAAAAAGGAGCCAGGTTAAGTTCAGTGGTGGGGAAGCTTCCAGAAACAATTATTCGGGATAGAATTAGTAGTCACATGGAAAAATGTGGGTTGATTAGGAAGAACAAACAGGGATTTCTAAAGGAGAAATTGTGTTTCATTAACTTCTTGGAGTTCTTTGAGAAGGTAACAGGGAGGGTCAATGAGCATAATGCTATTGATGTGATGTATATGGACTTTCAGAAGGCATTTGATATAGTGCCACACAACAGACTTGCGAGAAAGGTTACAGCTTCTGGAATAAAAGGGACGTCAGGACATAGATACAAAATTGCTGAATAATAGGAAGCAGAGAGTAATGATTGGTGGGTATTTTTCAGGCTGGAGGAAGGTTTGTGGTGGTGCTCATAGAGACACTCGCATTTCCTGATGATCTGGAGCTTGGTGGATGCCACAAAACCTGGGGTATTGTAAACTGTGAGGAGGACAGTTGAGAACTTCAAAAAGACACGGACAAGTTTTTTGTTAGGGCAGCACGGTGGTGCAGTGGTTAGCACTGCTGCCTCATGATGCTGAGGACCTGGTTCGATCCCAGCCCTGGGTCACTGTCTGTGTGGAGTTTACACATTCGCTCTTTGGGTTGTGGGGATGAGACCCACGCAGACAAAGATGTGCAGGGTAGGTGGATTGACCAGGCTAATGTGCCCCTTAATTGGAAAAACGATTTAAAAAGACCATTTTTTAATGTGTGGGCAGATAGGTGGCAGGAGAAGTTCAATGGGAAGAGTGAGAGGTGATGCATTCTTGGAGGAAGAACATGACCAGACAATGAAAAATGAGGTGCACAAATTCTAAAAGAGGTGGAGGAGCAGAGGTACCATATAAGTGCATCGATCATTGAAGGTGGCAGGACAAGAGGAGAGAGCAGTTAATAAAACATATCGTATCCTGGGCTTTATGATAATATTCTAGACTTTACTAATGGGGACATAGAGTACAAGAGCAAGGAGATTATGCTGACCTTATACAAGTGAAACCTCAGCTGGAATATTGTGCACTGTCCTGGGCCCCAAACCACAGGAAGGATGTGAACATGTTGGAGAGGGTGTGGCAGAGGTTTACAAGAATGGTTCCAGGGATAAGGAACTTCGGTTATGTGGTTAGATTAGAGAGGTTGGTTATGGGGTTAGATTAGAGAGGTTGGCTATGAGGTTAGATTAGAGAGGTTGGCTATGAGTTTAGATTAGAGAGGTTGGCTATGAGTTTAGATTAGAGAGATTGGCTATGAGGTTAGATTAGAGAGGTTGGCTAAGAGGTTAGATTAGAGAGGATAGATTAGATTAGAGATTTGATCCAGCAGAGGGCATTAGAGCGGAGCTGAGCTGCTGATTGGCTGATGCGTGGCAAATTTGCATACGTCCGGTGTGGTCACTCTAACTTGAAGGTGTACCTGTGCAAGAGACCCTAGCAGTTCAAGTGAAGACAAGCTTCCAGCAGAGGGCAGTAGAGCGGAGATGCTGATTGGCTGTTGCGTGGAAAATTGGCATACGTCCGGTGCGGTCACTCTAACTTGAAAGTGTATCTGTGCAAGAGACCCTAGCTGTTCAAGTGAAGACAAGCATCCAGCAGAGGGCAGTAGAGCGGAGCTGCTGATTGGCTGTTTCAGTGAACATTTGCATACGTCCGGTGCGGTCACTCTAAATTGAAGGTGCACCTGTGCAAGAGACCCTATCTTTTCAAGTGAAGACAAGCATCCAGCAGAGGGCAGCAGAGCGGAGATGCTGATTGGCTGTTGCGGGGAACATTTGCATACGTCCGGTGCAGTCACTCTAACTTGAAGGTGCACCTGTGCAAGAGATCCTAGCTTTTCAAGTGAAGACAAGCATCCAGCAGAGGGCAGCAGAGTGGAGCTGCTGATTGGCTGTTGTGGGGAACATTTGCATACGTCCGGTGCAGTCACTCTAACTTGAAGGTGCACCTGTGCAAGAGATCCTAGCTTTTCAAGTGAAGACAAGCGTCCCGCAGAGGGTAGTAGAGCGGAGCTGCTGATTGGCTGTTGCGGGGAAAATTTGCATACGTCTGGTGCGGTCAGTCTAACTTGAAGGTGCACCTGTGCAAGAGACCCTAGCTTTTCAAGTGAAGACAAGCATCCAGCAGAGGGCAGTAGAGCGGATCTGCTGATTGGCTGTTGCGGGAACAATTTGCATAAGTCCGGTGCGGTCACTCAAACTTGAAGGTGGTTTGTGGAGGAGCAGTTGTCAAGTGACACTTAAACCCAAAACACTTCTTCAGTGTTTCCCTCCCTACCCCCTCCTCTAACTGAAAAAAAACCCCAACCGCTGTAAAGATCAAGAGAAAGGCTCGCGGGCAGGTAGAAGTAGAAACAAGTTGAGCCGTGACGTCACAGCCTGCAGGTATGGGATTTGCTGGTGACTGGTTAGTAGTTTTTCTTTTATTTTCCCTCGGGTGTTATCGTGCGGGGCGCAGAGGTTGCTGAGTGAGTGCTTGCTGAGAAGGGGAGTGAATAACAGGTAAGCTCTTTCTTTCTTTTTCTTTTTTTATCTAAAGGGGATGGCAGGGAAGGTAGTGCAATGTTTCTCCTGCAGAATGTTTGAGGTGAGGGACGCCGTCAGTGTCCCTGCTGATTTCATCTGTGGGAAGTGCACCCATCTCCAGCTCCTCAGAAACCGCGTGAGGGAACTGGAGCTGGAGTTGGATGAACTTCGGATCATTCGGGAGGCAGACGCGGTCATAGATAGAAGCTTCAGGGATGTAGTTACTCCGAAGAATAAAGATAGATGGGTGACGGTGAGAGGGGCTGGGAGGAAGCAGTCAGTACAGGGACCCCCTGTGGTCATTCCCCTTAGTAACAAGTATACCGCTTTGGATACTGTTGGGGGGGGGGGGAATTACCAGGGGTAAGCCATGGGGTACAGGTCTCTGGCACAGAGTCTGTCCCTGTTGCTCAGAAGGGCAGGGGGGAAGAGTAGCAGAGCATTAGTCATTGGAGACTCCATAGTTAGGGGGATAGATAGGAGATTCTGTGGGAACGATAGAGACTCGCTTTTGGTGTGTTGCCGCCCAGGTGCCAGGGTCCGTGATGTCTCGGATCGTGTTTTAGGGATCCCCCCAAGGGATCCGCAGCGAGCAGCCCAAGTCGTGGTCCACATAGGTACCAACGACATAGGTAGGAAAAGAGATAGTGATGTAAGGCAGGAATTCAGGGAGCGAGGGTGGAAACTTAGACCTGGGACAAACAGAGTTATTATCTCTGGGTTGTTACCAGTGCCACGTGATAGCGAGACGAGGAATAGGGAGAGAGAGGAGTTGAACACGTGGCTACAGGGATGGTGCAGGAGGGAGGGTTTCAGATTTCAGAATAATTGGGGCTCATTCTGGGGTCGGTGGGACCTCTACAAACGGGATGGTCTACACCTGGACCAAAGGGATACCAATATCCTGGGGGGGAGCTTTGCTGATGCTCTTCGGGAGGGTTTAAACTAGTTCAGCAGGGGCTTGGGAAACTGAATTGTAGCTCCAGTATACAGGAGGTTGAGAGTAGTGAGGTCATGAGTAGGGTTTCAAAGTGTACCGGCAGGCAGGAAGGTGGTTTAAAGTGTGTCTTCTTCAATGCCGGGAGCATCCAGAATAAGGTGGGTGAACTTGCAGCATGGGTTGGTACCTGGGACTTCGATGTTGTGGCCATTTCGGAGACATGGATAGAGCAGGGACAGGAATGGTTGTTGCAGGTACCGGGGTTTAGATATTTCAGTAAGCTCAGGGAAGGTGGTAAAAGAGGGGCAGGGGTTCCCGTAACAGCCTCCCCGAACAGGCGCCGGAATGTGGCGACTAGGGGCTTTTCACAGTAACTTCATTTGAAGCCTACTTGTGACAATAAGCGATTTTCATTTCATTTTCATTGTGAGTCAAGGACAGTATTACGGTGGCAGAAAGGAGGGCTGAGATTAGAAACAGGAAAGGAGAGGTCACCCTGTTGGGGTTTTCTAGAGGCCTCCGAAAAGTTCCAGAGATGTAGAGGAAAGAATTGCAAAGATGATTCTGGATAGGAGCGAAAGCACCAGGGTAGTTGTTATGGGGGACTTTAACTTTCCAAATATTGACTGGAAACGCTATAGTTCGAGTACTTTAGATGGGTCCGTTTTTGTCCAATGTGTGCAGGAGGGTCCGTTTTTGTCCAATGTGTACAGGAGGGTTTCCTGACACAGTATGTAGATAGATCAACAAGAGGCGAGGCCATATTGGATTTGGTACTGGGTAATGAACCAGGACAGGTGTTAGATTTGGAGGTAGGTGAGCACTTTGGTGATAGTGACCACAATTCGATTACGTTTACTTTAGTGATAGAAAGGGATAGGTATATACCGCAGGGCAAGTGTTATATCTGGGGGAAAGGCAATTATGATGCAATGAGGCAAGACTTAGAATACATCGGATGGAGAGGAAAACTGCAGGGGATGGGCACAATGGAAATGTGGAGCTTGTTCAAGGAATAGCTACTGCGTGTATTTGATAAGTATGTACCTGTCAGGCAGGGAGGATGTGGTCGAGCAAGGGAACCGTGGTTTACTAAAGCAGTCAAAACACTTGTCAAGAGGAAGAAGGAGGCTTATGTAAAGATGAGACATGAAGGTTCAGTTAGGGCGCTCGAGAGTTACAAGTTAGCTCGGAACGTCCTAAAGACAGAGCTACGAAGAGCCAGGAGGGGACATGAGAAGTCTTTGGCAGGTAGGATCAAGGATAACCCTAAAGCTTCCTATAGATATGTCAGGAATAAAAGAATGACTAGGGTAAGAGTAGGGCCAGTCAAGGACAGTAGTGGGAAGTTGTGCTTGGAGTCCGAGGAGATAGGAGAGGTGCTAAATGAATATCTTTTTCCTGTGTGAATACTGACGAAAAATAATGTTGTTGAGGAGAATACTGAGATTCAGGCTACTAGACTAGAAGGGCTTTAGGTTCCTAAGGAGGAGGTGTTAGCAATTCTGGAAACTGTAAAAATAGATAAGTCCCCTGGGCTGGATGGGATTCTCTGGGAAGCTAGGGAGGAGATTGCTGAGCCTTTGGCTTTGATCTTTAAGTCATCTTTGTCAACAGGAATAGTGCCAGAAGATTGGAGGATAGCAAATGTTGTCCCCTTGTTCAAGAAGGGGAGTAGAGATAACCCCGGTAACTATAGACCAGTGAGCCTTACTTCTGTTGTGGGCAAAATCTTGGAAAGGTTTATAACAGATAGGATGTATAATCATCTGGAAAGGAATAATTTGATTAGAGATAGTCAACACGGTTTTGTGAAGGGTAGGTCGTGCCTCACAAACCTTATTGAGTACTTTCAGAAGGTGACCAAACAGGTGGATGAGGGGAAAGCAGTTGATGTGGTGTATATGGATTTCAGTAAAGCGTTTGATAAGGTCCCCCACGGTAGGCTACTGCAGAAAATACGGAGGCATGGGATTCAGGGTGATTTAGCAATTTGGATCAGAAATTGGCTAGCTGGAAGAAGACAAAGGGTGGTGGTTAATGGGAAATGTTCAGACTGGAGTCCAGTTACTAGTGGTGGACCACAAGGTTGTTTTGGGGCCACTGCTGTTTGTCATTTTGATAAATGACCTGGAGGAGGGCGTAGAAGGATGGGTGAGTAAATTTGCAGATGACACTAAAGTCAGTGGAGTTGTGGACAGTGCTGAAGGATGTTACAAGTTACTGAGGGACATAGATAAGCTGCAGCGCTGGGCTGAGAGGTGGCAAATGGAGTTTAATGCGGAAAAATGTGAGGTGATTCATTTTGGAAGGAATAACAGGAAGACTGAGTACTGGGCTAATGGTAGGATTCTTGGCAGTGTGGATGAGCAGAGAGATCTCGGTGTCCATGTACATAGATGCCTGAAAGTTGCCACCCAGGTTGAGAGGGTTTTTAAGAAGGCGTACGGTGTGTTAGCTTTTATTGGTAGAGGGATTGAGTTTCGGAGCCTTGAGGTCATGTTACAGCTGTACAAAACTCTCGTGCGGCCGCATTTGGAGTATTGCGTGCAATTCTGGTCGCCGCATTATAGGAAGGATGTGGAAGCATTGGAAAGGATGCAGAGGAGATTTACCAGAATGTTGCCTGGTATGGAGGGAAGATCGTATGAGTAAAGGCTGAGGGACTTGAGGCTGTTTTTGTTAGAGAGAAGAAGGTTCAGAGGTGACTTAATTGAGGCATACAAGATGATCAGAGGATTGGACAGGGTGGACAGTGAGAGCCTTTTTCCTCGGATGGTGATGTCTAGCACGAGGGGCCATACATTTAAATTGAGGGGAGATAGATAGAAGACAGATGTCAGAGGTACGTTCTTTAATCAGAGAGTAGTGAGGGCGTGGAATGCCCTGACTGCAAAAGTAGTGGACTCGCCAACACTAAGGACATTCAAATGGTCATTGGATAGACATATGGACGATAAGGGAATAGCGTAGATGGGCTTTAGAGTGGTTTCACAGGTCGGTGCAACATCGAGGGCCGAAGGGCTGGTACTGCGCTGTAATGTTCTATGAGGTTAGATTAGAGAGGTTGGCTATGAGGTTAGATTAGAGAGGTTGGCTATGAGGTTAGATTAGAGAGGTTGGCTATGAGGTTACATTAGAGAGGTTGGCTATGAGGTTAGATTAGAGAGGTTAGCAATGAGGTTAGATTAGAGAGGATGGCTATGGGGTTAGATTGGAGAGGTTGGCTATGAGGTTAGGTTAGAGATGTTGGCTTTGAGGTTAGATTAGAGAGGTTGGGTGTGAGGTTAGATTAGAGAGGTTAGCAATGAGGTTAGATTAGAGAGGTTGGCTATGAGGTTAGATTAGAGAGGTTGGCTAGAGGTTAGATTAGAGAGGTTGGCTATGAGGTTAGATTAGAGAGGTTGGCTATGAGGTGAGAGGAGAGGTTGGCTATGAGGTTAGATTCGAGAGGTTAGCAATGAGGTTAGATTAGAGAGGTTGGCTATGAGGTTAGATTAGAGAGGTTAGCAATGAGGTTAGATTAGAGAGGTTGGCTATGAGGTTAGATTAGAGAGGTTGGCTCTGAGGTTAGTTTAGAGAGGTTGGTTATGAGGTTAGATTAGAGATGTTGGCTTTGAGGTTAGATTAGAGACGTTGGCTGTGGTTAGATTAGAGAGGTTGGCTATGAGGTTAGATTGGAGAGGTTGGTTATGAGGTTAGATTAGAGAGGTTGGCTATGAGGTTAGATTAGGGATGTTGGCTATGAGGTTAGATTAGAGAGGTTGGCTATGGGTTAGATTAGAGAGGTTGGCTTTGAGATTGGATTAGAGAGGTTAGCACTGTTCTCCTTGGCGAGAAGAAAGATCAGGGTATATTTGATAGAGATTTACAAAATCATGAGTGGTCAGGGCAGAGTAGACAGGGAGAAACTGTTCCCACTAACAAAAGGTTCAAGAATGAGAGGGCTAAGATTCAAAGTGATTTGCAAAAGTGGGTAACACGGTAGCACAGTGGTCAGCACTGTGGCTTCCCAGCACCATGGTCCCAGGTTCGATTCCGGCTTGGCTCACTGTCTGTGCGGAGTCTGCACGTCCTCCCCGTGTGTGCGTGGGTTTCCTCCGGGTGCTCCGGTTTCCTCCCACAGTCCAAAGGCATGCAGGTTAGGTGGATTGGCCATGATAAATTGCCCTTAATGACCAAAACGTTTAGGAGCGGTTAGTGGGTTACCGAGTTAGAGTGGAAGAGAGGGTTTAAGTGGGTCAGTGCATGCTCGATGGGCCGAATGGCCTCATTCTGCACTGTATGTTCGATGTGCTAAGCAAATGTGATTGGACAAAACTGTGTGAAAAGTAGTGAGTGGCTCAGCTGTGAAATGCCTGGCAGTGTGATAGCGGACAGTTCAATTGAAGCATTTGAATTAAAAAAGAGACAGCTGTGGGTACAAATGAGAAGAGTCAGTGCGTGAGAGAGTGAGTGAGTGAGTGTCAGTGTCAGTGAGTAACAGAGTGAGTGACAGTGAGAGACCGAGGGTGTGTCAGTGAGGGAGTGTCAGTGAGGGAGTGTCAGTGAGTGAGTGTCAGTGAGTGAGTGAGTGTCAGTGAGTGAGTGAGTGTCAGTGAGTGAGTGAGTGTCAGTGAGTGAGTGAGTGTCAGTGAGGGAGTGTCAGTGAGTGAGTGTCAGTGAGTGAGTGTCAGTGAGTGAGTGTCAGTGAGTGACAGTCAGTGAGTGAGTGTCAGTGAGTGAGTGTCAGTGAGTGAGTGTCAGTGAGTGAGTGTCAGTGAGTGAGTGAGTGTCAGTGAGTGAGTGAGTGTCAGTGAGTGAGTGAGTGTCAGTGAGTGAGTGTCAGTGAGTGAGTGTCAGTGAGTGAGTGTCAGTGAGTGACAGTCAGTGAGTGAGTGTCAGTGAGTGAGTGTCAGTGAGTGAGTGTCAGTGAGTGAGTGAGTGTCAGTGAGTGAGTGAGTGTCAGTGAGTGAGTGTCAGTGAGTGAGTGTCAATGAGTGAGTGTCAGTGAGTGAGTGTCAATGAGTGAGTGTCAGTGAGTGAGTGTCAGTGAGTGAGTGAGTGTCAGTGAGTGAGTGAGTGTCAGTGAGTGAGTGTCAGTGAGTGAGTGTCAATGAGTGAGTGTCAGTGAGTGAGTGTCAGTGAGTGAGTGAGTGTCAGTGAGTGAGTGAGTGTCAGTGAGTGAGTGAGTGTCAGTGAGTGAGTGAGTGTCAGTGAGTGAGTGAGTGTCAGTGAGTGAGTGAGTGTCAGTGAGTGAGTGTCAGTGAGTGAGTGAGTGTCAGTGAGTGAGTGTCAGTGAGTGAGTGTCAGTGAGTGACAGTCAGTGAGTGAGTGTCAGTGAGTGAGTGTCAGTGAGTGAGTGTCAGTGAGGGAGTGTCAGTGAGTGAGTGAGTGTCAGTGAGTGAGTGTCAGTGAGGGAGTGTCAGTGAGTGAGTGAGTGTCAGTGAGTGAGTGAGTGTCAGTGAGTGAGTGTCAGTGAGTGAGTGAGTGTCAGTGAGTGAGTGTCAGTGAGTGAGTGTCAGTGAGTGAGTGTCAGTGAGTGAGTGTCAGTGAGTGAGTGTCAGTGAGTGAGTGTCAGTGAGTGAGTGTCAGTGAGGGAGTGTCAGTGAGTGAGTGAGTGTCAGTGAGTGAGTGTCAGTGAGTGAGTGAGTGTCAGTGAGTCAGTGTCAGTGAGTGAGTCAGTGTCAGTGAGTGAGTGTCAGTGAGTCAGTGTCAGTGAGGGAGTGTCAGTGAGTGAGTGTCAGTGAGTGAGTGTCAGTGAGTCAGTGTCAGTGAGTGAGTGTCAGTGAGTCAGTGTCAGTGAGTCAGTGTCAGTGAGTGAGTGTCAGTGAGGGAGTGTCAGTGAGGGAGTGTCAGTGAGTGAGTGTCAGTGAGTGAGTGTCAGTGAGTGAGTGTCAGTGAGTCAGTGTCAGTGAGTCAGTGTCAGTGAGGGAGTGTCAGTGAGTCAGTGTCAGTGAGTGAGTGTCAGTGAGTCAGTGTCAGTGAGTGAGTGTCAGTGAGTCAGTGTCAGTGAGTGAGTGTCAGTGAGTCAGTGTCAGTGAGTCAGTGTCAGTGAGTGAGTGTCAGTGAGTCAGTGTCAGTGAGGGAGTGTCAGTGAGTCAGTGTCAGTGAGGGAGTGTCAGTGAGTCAGTGTCAGTGAGTGAGTGTCAGTGAGTGAGTGTCAGTGAGGGAGTGTCAGTGAGTCAGTGTCAGTGAGTCAGTGTCAGTGAGGGAGTGTCAGTGAGTCAGTGTCAGTGAGGGAGTGTCAGTGAGTCAGTGTCAGTGAGTGAGTGTCAGTGAGTGAGTGTCAGTGAGTGAGTGTCAGTGAGTCAGTGTCAGTGAGTCAGTGTCAGTGAGTCAGTGTCAGTGAGGGAGTGTCAGTGAGTCAGTGTCAGTGAGTGAGTGTCAGTGAGTGAGTGTCAGTGAGTGAGTGTCAGTGAGTCAGTGTCAGTGAGTCAGTGTCAGTGAGTGAGTGTCAGTGAGTGAGTGTCAGTGAGTGAGTGTCAGTGAGTGAGTGTCAGTGAGTGAGTGTCAGTGAGTGAGTGTCAGTGAGTGAGTGTCAGTGAGTGAGTGTCAGTGAGGGAGTGTCAGTGAGGGAGTGTCAGTGAGTCAGTGTCAGTGAGTCAGTGTCAGTGAGGGAGTGTCAGTGAGTCAGTGTCAGTGAGTCAGTGTCAGTGAGTGAGTGTCAGTGAGTGAGTGTCAGTGAGTCAGTGTCAGTGAGTGAGTGTCAGTGAGTGAGTGTCAGTGAGGGAGTGTCAGTGAGTCAGTGTCAGTGAGTCAGTGTCAGTGAGTCAGTGTCAGTGAGTGAGTGTCAGTGAGTGAGTGTCAGTGAGTGAGTGTCAGTGAGTCAGTGTCAGTGAGTGAGTGTCAGTGAGTGAGTGTCAGTGAGTGAGTGTCAGTGAGGGAGTGTCAGTGAGTCAGTGTCAGTGAGTCAGTGTCAGTGAGTCAGTGTCAGTGAGTGAGTGTCAGTGAGTGAGTGTCAGTGAGTGAGTGTCAGTGAGTGAGTGTCAGTGAGTGAGTGTCAGTGAGTGAGTGTCAGTGAGTCAGTGTCAGTGAGTGAGTGTCAGTGAGTCAGTGTCAGTGAGTGAGTGTCAGTGAGTGAGTGTCAGTGAGTCAGTGTCAGTGAGTGAGTGTCAGTGAGTCAGTGTCAGTGAGTGAGTGTCAGTGAGGGAGTGTCAGTGAGTCAGTGTCAGTGAGTCAGTGTCAGTGAGTGAGTGTCAGTGAGTGAGTGTCAGTGAGTCAGTGTCAGTGAGTGAGTGTCAGTGAGTCAGTGTCAGTGAGTGAGAATCAGTGAGTGAGTGTCAGTGAGTCAGTGTCAGTGAGTCAGTGTCAGTGAGTCAGTGTCAGTGAGTGAGTGTCAGTGAGGGAGTGTCAGTGAGTCAGTGTCAGTGAGTCAGTGTCAGTGAGTGAGTGTCAGTGAGTGAGTGTCAGTGAGTCAGTGTCAGTGAGTCAGTGTCAGTGAGTCAGTGTCAGTGAGTCAGTGTCAGTGAGTCAGTGTCAGTGAGTCAGTGTCAGTGAGTGAGTGTCGGTGAGTGAGTGTCAGTGAGTCAGTGTCAGTGAGTCAGTGTCAGTGAGTCAGTGTCAGTGAGTCAGTGTCAGTGAGTCAGTGTCAGTGAGTGAGTGTCAGTGAGTGAGTGTCAGTGAGTGAGTGTCAGTGAGTCAGTGTCAGTGAGTCAGTGTCAGTGAGTCAGTGTCAGTGAGTGAGTGTCAGTGAGTCAGTGTCAGTGAGTCAGTGTCAGTGAGTCAGTGTCAGTGAGTCAGTGTCAGTGAGTGAGTGTCAGTGAGTGAGTGTCAGTGAGGGAGTGTCAGTGAGGGAGTGTCAGTGAGTGAGTGTCAGTGAGTGAGTGTCAGTGAGTCAGTGTCAGTGAGTCAGTGTCAGTGAGGGAGTGTCAGTGAGTCAGTGTCAGTGAGTGAGTGTCAGTGAGTGAGTGTCAGTGAGTGTCAGTGACAGTGAGTCAGTGTCAGTGAGTGAGTGTCAGTGAGTGAGTGTCAGTGAGTCAGTGTCAGTGAGTGAGTGTCAGTGAGGGAGTGTCAGTGAGTGAGTGTCAGTGAGTCAGTGTCAGTGAGTGAGTGTCAGTGAGTCAGTGTCAGTGAGTCAGTGTCAGTGAGTGAGTGTCAGTGAGGGAGTGTCAGTGAGTCAGTGTCAGTGAGTCAGTGTCAGTGAGTCAGTGTCAGTGAGGGAGTGTCAGTGAGTCAGTGTCAGTGAGTGAGTGTCAGTGAGTCAGTGTCAGTGAGTGAGTGTCAGTGAGTGAGTGTCAGTGAGTCAGTGTCAGTGAGTGAGTGTCAGTGAGTGAGTGTCAGTGAGTGAGTGTCAGTGAGGGAGTGTCAGTGAGTGAGTGTCAGTGAGTGAGTGTCAGTGAGTCAGTGTCAGTGAGTGAGTGTCAGTGAGTCAGTGTCAGTGAGTGAGTGTCAGTGAGTGAGTGTCAGTGAGTGAGTGTCAGTGAGTCAGTGTCAGTGAGTCAGTGTCAGTGAGTCAGTGTCAGTGAGTGAGTGTCAGTGAGTCAGTGTCAGTGAGTCAGTGTCAGTGAGTGAGTGTCAGTGAGTGAGTGTCAGTGAGTCAGTGTCAGTGAGTCAGTGTCAGTGAGTGAGTGTCAGTGAGTCAGTGTCAGTGAGTCAGTGTCAGTGAGTGAGTGTCAGTGAGTGAGTGTCAGTGAGTGAGTGTCAGTGAGTCAGTGTCAGTGAGTGAGTGTCAGTGAGTCAGTGTCAGTGAGTCAGTGTCAGTGAGTCAGTGTCAGTGAGTGAGTGTCAGTGAGTGAGTGTCAGTGAGTCAGTGTCAGTGAGTGAGTGTCAGTGAGTCAGTGTCAGTGAGGAGTGTCAGTGAGTGAGTGTCAGTGAGTGAGTGTCAGTGAGTCAGTGTCAGTGAGTCAGTGTCAGTGAGTGAGTGTCAGTGAGTCAGTGTCAGTGAGTCAGTGTCAGTGAGTGAGTGTCAGTGAGTCAGTGTCAGTGAGTGAGTGTCAGTGAGTGAGTGTCAGTGAGTGAGTGTCAGTGAGTCAGTGTCAGTGAGTGAGTGTCAGTGAGTGAGTGTCAGTGAGTGAGTGTCAGTGAGTCAGTGTCAGTGAGTCAGTGTCAGTGAGTGAGTGTCAGTGAGTCAGTGTCAGTGAGTGAGTGTCAGTGAGTGAGTGTCAGTGAGGGAGTGTCAGTGAGGGAGTGTCAGTGAGTCAGTGTCAGTGAGTCAGTGTCAGTGAGGGAGTGTCAGTGAGTCAGTGTCAGTGAGTGAGTGTCAGTGAGTGAGTGTCAGTGAGTCAGTGTCAGTGAGTCAGTGTCAGTGAGTCAGTGTCAGTGAGTCAGTGTCAGTGAGTCAGTGTCAGTGAGTGAGTGTCAGTGAGTCAGTGTCAGTGAGTGAGTGTCAGTGAGTGAGTGTCAGTGAGTGAGTGTCAGTGAGTCAGTGTCAGTGAGGGAGTGTCAGTGAGTCAGTGTCAGTGAGTCAGTGTCAGTGAGTCAGTGTCAGTGAGTGAGTGTCAGTGAGTCAGTGTCAGTGAGTGAGTGTCAGTGAGTCAGTGTCAGTGAGTCAGTGTCAGTGAGTGAGTGTCAGTGAGTCAGTGTCAGTGAGTCAGTGTCAGTGAGTGAGTGTCAGTGAGTCAGTGTCAGTGAGTGAGTGTCAGTGAGTGAGTGTCAGTGAGTGAGTGTCAGTGAGTGAGTGTCAGTGAGTCAGTGTCAGTGAGTCAGTGTCAGTGAGTGAGTGTCAGTGAGTGAGTGTCAGTGAGTGAGTGTCAGTGAGTCAGTGTCAGTGAGTCAGTGTCAGTGAGGGAGTGTCAGTGAGTGAGTGTCAGTGAGTGAGTGTCAGTGAGTCAGTGTCAGTGAGTGAGTGTCAGTGAGTCAGTGTCAGTGAGTGAGTGTCAGTGAGTCAGTGTCAGTGAGTGAGTGTCAGTGAGTGTGTCAGGAGTGAGTGTCAGTGAGTGAGTGTCAGTGAGTGAGTGTCAGTGAGTCAGTGTCAGTGAGGGAGTGTCAGTGAGGGAGTGTCAGTGAGTCAGTGTCAGTGAGTCAGTGTCAGTGAGTCAGTGTCAGTGAGTGAGTGTCAGTGAGTGAGTGTCAGTGAGTGAGTGTCAGTGAGTGAGTGTCAGTGAGTGAGTGTCAGTGAGTGAGTGTCAGTGAGTGAGTGTCAGTGAGTCAGTGTCAGTGAGTGAGTGTCAGTGAGTCAGTGTCAGTGAGTCAGTGTCAGTGAGTGAGTGTCAGTGAGTCAGTGTCAGTGAGTCAGTGTCAGTGAGTGAGTGTCAGTGAGTCAGTGTCAGTGAGTGAGTGTCAGTGAGTGAGTGTCAGTGAGTCAGTGTCAGTGAGTCAGTGTCAGTGAGGGAGTGTCAGTGAGGGAGTGTCAGTGAGTCAGTGTCAGTGAGTGAGTGTCAGTGAGTGAGTGTCAGTGAGTGAGTGTCAGTGAGTCAGTGTCAGTGAGTCAGTGTCAGTGAGTGAGTGTCAGTGAGTCAGTGTCAGTGAGTCAGTGTCAGTGAGTGAGTGTCAGTGAGTCAGTGTCAGTGAGTGAGTGTCAGTGAGGGAGTGTCAGTGAGGGAGTGTCAGTGAGTGAGTGTCAGTGAGTCAGTGTCAGTGAGTCAGTGTCAGTGAGGAGTGTCAGTGAGTCAGTGTCAGTGAGTGAGTGTCAGTGAGTCAGTGTCAGTGAGTGAGTGTCAGTGAGTCAGTGTCAGTGAGTCAGTGTCAGTGAGTCAGTGTCAGTGAGGGAGTGTCAGTGAGGAGTGTCAGTGAGTCAGTGTCAGTGAGTCAGTGTCAGTGAGTGAGTGTCAGTGAGTGAGTGTCAGTGAGTGAGTGTCAGTGAGGGAGTGTCAGTGAGTCAGTGTCAGTGAGTGAGTGTCAGTGAGTCAGTGTCAGTGAGTCAGTGTCAGTGAGTCAGTGTCAGTGAGTGAGTGTCAGTGAGTCAGTGTCAGTGAGTCAGTGTCAGTGAGTCAGTGTCAGTGAGTCAGTGTCAGTGAGGGAGTGTCAGTGAGGGAGTGTCAGTGAGGGAGTGTCAGTGAGTCAGTGTCAGTGAGTGAGTGTCAGTGAGTGAGTGTCAGTGAGTGAGTGTCAGTGAGTCAGTGTCAGTGAGTCAGTGTCAGTGAGTGAGTGTCAGTGAGTCAGTGTCAGTGAGTCAGTGTCAGTGAGTGAGTGTCAGTGAGTCAGTGTCAGTGAGTGAGTGTCAGTGAGTGAGTGTCAGTGAGGGAGTGTCAGTGAGTGAGTGTCAGTGAGTGAGTGTCAGTGAGGAAGTGTCAGTGAGTGAGTGTCAGTGAGTGAGTGTCAGTGAGTCAGTGTCAGTGAGTCAGTGTCAGTGAGGGAGTGTCAGTGAGTCAGTGTCAGTGAGTGAGTGTCAGTGAGTCAGTGTCAGTGAGTGAGTGTCAGTGAGTCAGTGTCAGTGAGTCAGTGTCAGTGAGTCAGTGTCAGTGAGGGAGTGTCAGTGAGGGAGTGTCAGTGAGTCAGTGTCAGTGAGTCAGTGTCAGTGAGTGAGTGTCAGTGAGTGAGTGTCAGTGAGTGAGTGTCAGTGAGTCAGTGTCAGTGAGTCAGTGTCAGTGAGTGAGTGTCAGTGAGGGAGTGTCAGTGAGTCAGTGTCAGTGAGTCAGTGTCAGTGAGTGAGTGTCAGTGAGTGAGTGTCAGTGAGTGAGTGTCAGTGAGTCAGTGTCAGTGAGTCAGTGTCAGTGAGTGAGTGTCAGTGAGTCAGTGTCAGTGAGGGAGTGTCAGTGAGTGAGTGTCAGTGAGTGAGTGTCAGTGAGTGAGTGTCAGTGAGTCAGTGTCAGTGAGGGAGTGTCAGTGAGGGAGTGTCAGTGAGTGAGTGTCAGTGAGTCAGTGTCAGTGAGTGAGTGTCAGTGAGTCAGTGTCAGTGAGTCAGTGTCAGTGAGTGAGTGTCAGTGAGTCAGTGTCAGTGAGTGAGTGTCAGTGAGTGAGTGTCAGTGAGTCAGTGTCAGTGAGGGAGTGTCAGTGAGTCAGTGTCAGTGAGGGAGTGTCAGTGAGGGAGTGTCAGTGAGTGAGTGTCAGTGAGTCAGTGTCAGTGAGTGAGTGTCAGTGAGTCAGTGTCAGTGAGGGAGTGTCAGTGAGTGAGTGTCAGTGAGTGAGTGTCAGTAAGGGAGTGTCAGTGAGTGAGTGTCAGTGAGGGAGTGTCAGTGAGGGAGTGTCAGTGAGTCAGTGTCGAGTGAGTGAGTGTCAGTGAGTGAGTGTCAGTAAGGGAGTGTCAGTGAGTGAGTGTCAGTGAGGGAGTGTCAGTGAGGGAGTGTCAGTGAGTCAGTGTCAGTGAGTCAGTGTCAGTGAGTGAGTGTCAGTGAGTCAGTGTCAGTGAGTCAGTGTCAGTGAGTGAGTGTCAGTGAGTGAGTGTCAGTAAGGGAGTGTCAGTGAGTGAGTGTCAGTGAGGAGTGTCAGTGAGGGAGTGTCAGTGAGTCAGTGTCAGTGAGTCAGTGTCAGTGAGTGAGTGTCAGTGAGTGAGTGTCAGTAAGGGAGTGTCAGTGAGTGAGTGTCAGTGAGGGAGTGTCAGTGAGGGAGTGTCAGTGAGTCAGTGTCAGTGAGTCAGTGTCAGTGAGTGAGTGTCAGTGAGTCAGTGTCAGTGAGTCAGTGTCAGTGAGTGAGTGTCAGTGAGTGAGTGTCAGTAAGGGAGTGTCAGTGAGTGAGTGTCAGTGAGGGAGTGTCAGTGAGGGAGTGTCAGTGAGTCAGTGTCGGTGAGTCAGTGTCAGTGAGTCAGTGTCAGTGAGTGAGTGTCAGTGAGTCAGTGTCAGTGAGTGAGTGTCAGTGAGTCAGTGTCAGTGAGTGAGTGTCAGTGAGGGAGTGTCAGTGAGTCAGTGTCAGTGAGGGAGTGTCAGTGAGTGAGTGTCAGTGAGTCAGTGTCAGTGAGTGAGTGTCAGTGAGTGAGTGTCAGTGAGGGAGTGTCAGTGAGTCAGTGTCAGTGAGTCAGTGTCGGTGAGTCAGTGTCAGTGAGTCAGTGTCAGTGAGTCAGTGTCAGTGAGTGAGTGTCAGTGAGTCAGTGTCAGTGAGTGAGTGTCAGTGAGTCAGTGTCAGTGAGTGAGTGTCAGTGAGGGAGTGTCAGTGAGTCAGTGTCAGTGAGGGAGTGTCAGTGAGTGAGTGTCAGTGAGTCAGTGTCAGTGAGTGAGTGTCAGTGAGTGAGTGTCAGTGAGGGAGTGTCAGTGAGTCAGTGTCAGTGAGTGAGTGTCAGTGAGTGAGTGTCAGTGAGTCAGTGTCAGTGAGTGAGTGTCAGTGAGTGAGTGTCAGTGAGTCAGTGTCGGTGAGTCAGTGTCAGTGAGTCAGTGTCAGTGAGTGAGTGTCAGTGAGGGAGTGTCAGTGAGTCAGTGTCAGTGAGTCAGTGTCAGTGAGTGAGTGTCAGTGAGGGAGTGTCAGTGAGTGAGTGTCAGTGAGTGAGTGTCAGTGAGTGAGTGTCAGTGAGGGAGTGTCAGTGAGTGAGTGTCAGTGAGTCAGTGTCAGTGAGTGAGTGTCAGTGAGTCAGTGTCAGTGAGTGAGTGTCAGTGAGGGAGTGTCAGTGAGTCAGTGTCAGTGAGTCAGTGTCAGTGAGTGAGTGTCAGTGAGGGAGTGTCAGTGAGTGAGTGTCAGTGAGTGAGTGTCAGTGAGTGAGTGTCAGTGAGGGAGTGTCAGTGAGTGAGTGTCAGTGAGTCAGTGTCGGTGAGTCAGTGTCAGTGAGTCAGTGTCAGTGAGTCAGTGTCAGTGAGTGAGTGTCAGTGAGTGAGTGTCAGTGAGTGAGTGTCAGTGAGTGAGTGTCAGTGAGGGAGTGTCAGTGAGGGAGTGTCAGTGAGTGAGTGTCAGTGAGTGAGTGTCAGTGAGTCAGTGTCAGTGAGTCAGTGTCAGTGAGTCAGTGTCAGTGAGTCAGTGTCAGTGAGTGAGTGTCAGTGAGTCAGTGTCAGTGAGTGAGTGTCAGTGAGTCAGTGTCAGTGAGTCAGTGTCAGTGAGTGAGTGTCAGTGAGTGAGTGTCAGTGAGTGAGTGTCAGTGAGTGAGTGTCAGTGAGTGAGTGTCAGTGAGTCAGTGTCAGTGAGTGAGTGTCAGTGAGGGAGTGTCAGTGAGTCAGTGTCGGTGAGTCAGTGTCAGTGAGTCAGTGTCAGTGAGGGAGTGTCAGTGAGTCAGTGTCAGTGAGTCAGTGTCAGTGAGTGAGTGTCAGTGAGTCAGTGTCAGTGAGTCAGTGTCAGTGAGTCAGTGTCAGTGAGGGAGTGTCAGTGAGGGAGTGTCAGTGAGGGAGTGTCAGTGAGTCAGTGTCAGTGAGTCAGTGTCAGTGAGTGAGTGTCAGTGAGTGAGTGTCAGTGAGTCAGTGTCAGTGAGTGAGTGTCAGTGAGTGAGTGTCAGTGAGTCAGTGTCAGTGAGTCAGTGTCAGTGAGTCAGTGTCAGTGAGTGAGTGTCAGTGAGTGAGTGTCAGTGAGTGAGTGTCAGTGAGTCAGTGTCGGTGAGTCAGTGTCAGTGAGTCAGTGTCAGTGAGGGAGTGTCAGTGAGTCAGTGTCAGTGAGTCAGTGTCAGTGAGTGAGTGTCAGTGAGTCAGTGTCAGTGAGTCAGTGTCAGTGAGTCAGTGTCAGTGAGTGAGTGTCAGTGAGTGAGTGTCAGTGAGGGAGTGTCAGTGAGTCAGTGTCAGTGAGTCAGTGTCAGTGAGTCAGTGTCAGTGAGTCAGTGTCAGTGAGGGAGTGTCAGTGAGGGAGTGTCAGTGAGTCAGTGTCAGTGAGTCAGTGTCGGTGAGTCAGTGTCAGTGAGTCAGTGTCAGTGAGGGAGTGTCAGTGAGTCAGTGTCAGTGAGTCAGTGTCAGTGAGTGAGTGTCAGTGAGTCAGTGTCAGTGAGTCAGTGTCAGTGAGTGAGTGTCAGTGAGTCAGTGTCGGTGAGTCAGTGTCAGTGAGTCAGTGTCAGTGAGGGAGTGTCAGTGAGTCAGTGTCAGTGAGTCAGTGTCAGTGAGTGAGTGTCAGTGAGTCAGTGTCAGTGAGTCAGTGTCAGTGAGTCAGTGTCAGTGAGTCAGTGTCAGTGAGTGAGTGTCAGTGAGTGAGTGTCAGTGAGTCAGTGTCAGTGAGTCAGTGTCAGTGAGTGAGTGTCAGTGAGTCAGTGTCAGTGAGTCAGTGTCAGTGAGTGAGTGTCAGTGAGTCAGTGTCGGTGAGTCAGTGTCAGTGAGTCAGTGTCAGTGAGGGAGTGTCAGTGAGTCAGTGTCAGTGAGTCAGTGTCAGTGAGTGAGTGTCAGTGAGTCAGTGTCAGTGAGTGAGTGTCAGTGAGTCAGTGTCAGTGAGGGAGTGTCAGTGAGTGAGTGTCAGTGAGTGAGTGTCAGTGAGTGAGTGTCAGTGAGTCAGTGTCAGTGAGTGAGTGTCAGTGAGGGAGTGTCAGTGAGTCAGTGTCAGTGAGGGAGTGTCAGTGAGTCAGTGTCAGTGAGTGAGTGTCAGTGAGTCAGTGTCAGTGAGTCAGTGTCAGTGAGTGAGTGTCAGTGAGTCAGTGTCAGTGAGGGAGTGTCAGTGAGTGAGTGTCAGTGAGTCAGTGTCAGTGAGTCAGTGTCAGTGAGTCAGTGTCAGTGAGTGAGTGTCAGGAGTGTCAGTGAGTGAGTGTCAGTGAGTGAGTGTCAGTGAGTGAGTGTCAGTGAGTCAGTGTCAGTGAGTGAGTGTCAGTGAGTCAGTGTCAGTGAGTGAGTGTCAGTGAGTGAGTGTCAGTGAGGGAGTGTCAGTGAGGGAGTGTCAGTGAGTCAGTGTCAGTGAGTGAGTGTCAGTGAGTGAGTGTCAGTGAGTCAGTGTCAGTGAGTGAGTGTCAGTGAGTCAGTGTCAGTGAGTCAGTGTCAGTGAGTGAGTGTCAGTGAGTGAGTGTCAGTGAGTCAGTGTCAGTGAGGGAGTGTCAGTGAGTCAGTGTCAGTGAGGGAGTGTCAGTGAGTGAGTGTCAGTGAGTGAGTGTCAGTGAGTGAGTGTCAGTGAGTCAGTGTCAGTGAGTGAGTGTCAGTGAGTCAGTGTCAGTGAGGGAGTGTCAGTGAGTGAGTGTCAGTGAGTCAGTGTCAGTGAGTGAGTGTCAGTGAGTCAGTGTCAGTGAGGGAGTGTCAGTGAGGAGTGTCAGTGAGTGAGTGTCAGTGAGTCAGTGTCAGTGAGTCAGTGTCAGTGAGGGAGTGTCAGTGAGGGAGTGTCAGTGAGTCAGTGTCAGTGAGTCAGTGTCAGTGAGGGAGTGTCAGTGAGTGAGTGTCAGTGAGTGAGTGTCAGTGAGTGAGTGTCAGTGAGGGAGTGTCAGTGAGTGAGTGTCAGTGAGGGAGTGTCAGTGAGGGAGTGTCGGTGAGTGAGTGTCAGTGAGTCAGTGTCAGTGAGTGAGTGTCAGTGAGTGAGTGTCAGTGAGTGAGTGTCAGTGAGTCAGTGTCAGTGAGTGAGTGTCAGTGAGTCAGTGTCAGTGAGTCAGTGTCAGTGAGTCAGTGTCAGTGAGTCAGTGTCAGTGAGTGAGTGTCAGTGAGTCAGTGTCAGTGAGTGAGTGTCAGTGAGTCAGTGTCAGTGAGTCAGTGTCAGTGAGTGAGTGTCAGTGAGTCAGTGTCAGTGAGGGAGTGTCAGTGAGTGAGTGTCAGTGAGTCAGTGTCAGTGAGTGAGTGTCAGTGAGTCAGTGTCAGTGAGTCAGTGTCAGTGAGGGAGTGTCAGTGAGTGAGTGTCAGTGAGTGAGTGTCAGTGAGTGAGTGTCAGTGAGTCAGTGTCAGTGAGGGAGTGTCAGTGAGTGAGTGTCAGTGAGTCAGTGTCAGTGAGGGAGTGTGAGTGAGTGAGTGTCAGTGAGTGAGTGTCAGTGAGGGAGTGTCAGTGAGTGAGTGTCAGTGAGGGAGTGTCAGTGAGTGAGTGTCAGTGAGTGAGTGTCAGTGAGTCAGTGTCAGTGAGGGAGTGTCAGTGAGTCAGTGACAGTGTCAGTGAGTCAGTGTCAGTGAGGGAGTGTCAGTGAGTCAGTGTCAGTGAGTCAGTGTCAGTGAGTGAGTGTCAGTGAGGGAGTGTCAGTGAGTCAGTGTCAGTGAGGGAGTGTCAGTGAGTGAGTGTCAGTGAGTCAGTGTCAGTGAGGGAGTGTCAGTGAGGGAGTGTCAGTGAGTGAGTGTCAGTGAGTGAGTGTCAGTGAGTCAGTGTCAGTGAGTGAGTGTCAGTGAGTCAGTGTCAGTGAGTGAGTGTCAGTGAGTCAGTGTCAGTGAGTCAGTGTCAGTGAGTGAGTGTCAGTGAGTCAGTGTCAGTGAGTCAGTGTCAGTGAGTCAGTGTCAGTGAGTGAGTGTCAGTGAGTCAGTGTCAGTGAGTGAGTGTCAGTGAGTCAGTGTCAGTGAGTGAGTGTCAGTGAGTGAGTGTCAGTGAGTCAGTGTCAGTGAGTGAGTGTCAGTGAGTGAGTGTCAGTGAGTCAGTGTCAGTGAGTGAGTGTCAGTGAGTCAGTGTCAGTGAGTGAGTGTCAGTGAGTGAGTGTCAGTGAGGGAGTGTCAGTGAGTCAGTGTCAGTGAGTGAGTGTCAGTGAGTCAGTGTCAGTGAGGGAGTGTCAGTGAGTGAGTGTCAGTGAGTGAGTGTCAGTGAGTCAGTGTCAGTGAGTCAGTGTCAGTGAGGAGTGTCAGTGAGTGAGTGTCAGTGAGTGAGTGTCAGTGAGTGAGTGTCAGTGAGTGAGTGTCAGTGAGTGAGTGTCAGTGAGTCAGTGTCAGTGAGTCAGTGTCAGTGAGTGAGTGTCAGTGAGTGAGTGTCAGTGAGTCAGTGTCAGTGAGTGAGTGTCAGTGAGTCAGTGTCAGTGAGTCAGTGTCAGTGAGTGAGTGTCAGTGAGTGAGTGTCAGTGAGTCAGTGTCAGTGAGGGAGTGTCAGTGAGTCAGTGTCAGTGAGTGAGTGTCAGTGAGTCAGTGTCAGTGAGTGAGTGTCAGTGAGTCAGTGTCAGTGAGTGAGTGTCAGTGAGTCAGTGTCAGTGAGTCAGTGTCAGTGAGGGAGTGTCAGTGAGGGAGTGTCAGTGAGTGAGTGTCAGTGAGTGAGTGTCAGTGAGTCAGTGTCAGTGAGTGAGTGTCAGTGAGTCAGTGTCAGTGAGTCAGTGTCAGTGAGTGAGTGTCAGTGAGTGAGTGTCAGTGAGTCAGTGTCAGTGAGTGAGTGTCAGTGAGTCAGTGTCAGTGAGTCAGTGTCAGTGAGTGAGTGTCAGTGAGTCAGTGTCAGTGAGTGAGTGTCAGTGAGTGAGTGTCAGTGAGTCAGTGTCAGTGAGTGAGTGTCAGTGAGTGAGTGTCAGTGAGTCAGTGTCAGTGAGGGAGTGTCAGTGAGGAGTGTCAGTGAGTGAGTGTCAGTGAGTGAGTGTCAGTGAGTCAGTGTCAGTGAGTCAGTGTCAGTGAGGGAGTGTCAGTGAGTGAGTGTCAGTGAGGGAGTGTCAGTGAGTGAGTGTCAGTGAGTGAGTGTCAGTGAGGAGTGTCAGTGAGTGAGTGTCAGTGAGTGAGTGTCAGTGAGTGAGTGTCAGTGAGTGAGTGTCAGTGAGTCAGTGTCAGTGAGGGAGTGTCAGTGAGGGAGTGTCAGTGAGTCAGTGTCAGTGAGTGAGTGTCAGTGAGTGAGTGTCAGTGAGTCAGTGTCAGTGAGGGAGTGTCAGTGAGTCAGTGTCAGTGAGTGAGTGTCAGTGAGTGAGTGTCAGTGAGTGAGTGTCAGTGAGTCAGTGTCAGTGAGTCAGTGTCAGTGAGTGAGTGTCAGTGAGTCAGTGTCAGTGAGTGAGTGTCAGTGAGTGAGTGTCAGTGAGTCAGTGTCAGTGAGGGAGTGTCAGTGAGTCAGTGTCAGTGAGTCAGTGTCAGTGAGGGAGTGTCAGTGAGTCAGTGTCAGTGAGTCAGTGTCAGTGAGTCAGTGTCAGTGAGTCAGTGTCAGTGAGTCAGTGTCAGTGAGTCAGTGTCAGTGAGGGAGTGTCAGTGAGTGAGTGTCAGTGAGGGAGTGTCAGTGAGGAGTGTCAGTGAGTGAGTGTCAGTGAGGGAGTGTCAGTGAGTGAGTGTCAGTGAGTCAGTGTCAGTGAGTCAGTGTCAGTGAGTCAGTGTCAGTGAGTCAGTGTCAGTGAGTCAGTGTCAGTGAGTCAGTGTCAGTGAGGGAGTGTCAGTGAGGGAGTGTCAGTGAGTCAGTGTCAGTGAGGGAGTGTCAGTGAGTCAGTGTCAGTGAGTGAGTGTCAGTGAGTCAGTGTCAGTGAGTCAGTGTCAGTGAGTCAGTGTCAGTGAGTGAGTGTCAGTGAGTCAGTGTCAGTGAGTCAGTGTCAGTGAGTGAGTGTCAGTGAGTGAGTGTCAGTGAGTCAGTGTCAGTGAGTGAGTGTCAGTGAGTCAGTGTCAGTGAGTGAGTGTCAGTGAGTCAGTGTCAGTGAGGAGTGTCAGTGAGTGAGTGTCAGTGAGGAGTGTCAGTGAGTGAGTGTCAGTGAGTCAGTGTCAGTGAGTCAGTGTCAGTGAGTCAGTGTCAGTGAGTCAGTGTCAGTGAGTCAGTGTCAGTGAGTCAGTGTCAGTGAGGGAGTGTCAGTGAGGGAGTGTCAGTGAGTCAGTGTCAGTGAGGAGTGTCAGTGAGTCAGTGTCAGTGAGTGAGTGTCAGTGAGTCAGTGTCAGTGAGTCAGTGTCAGTGAGTCAGTGTCAGTGAGTGAGTGTCAGTGAGTCAGTGTCAGTGAGTGAGTGTCAGTGAGTGAGTGTCAGTGAGTCAGTGTCAGTGAGTGAGTGTCAGTGAGTCAGTGTCAGTGAGTGAGTGTCAGTGAGTCAGTGTCAGTGAGTCAGTGTCAGTGAGTCAGTGTCAGTGAGTGAGTGTCAGTGAGTCAGTGTCAGTGAGGGAGTGTCAGTGAGGGAGTGTCAGTGAGGGAGTGTCAGTGAGTCAGTGTCAGTGAGTCAGTGTCAGTGAGTCAGTGTCAGTGAGTGAGTGTCAGTGAGTCAGTGTCAGTGAGTCAGTGTCAGTGAGTGAGTGTCAGTGAGTCAGTGTCAGTGAGTGAGTGTCAGTGAGTGAGTGTCAGTGAGTGAGTGTCAGTGAGTGAGTGTCAGTGAGTCAGTGTCAGTGAGGGAGTGTCAGTGAGTCAGTGTCAGTGAGGGAGTGTCAGTGAGTGAGTGTCAGTGAGTCAGTGTCAGTGAGTGAGTGTCAGTGAGTGAGTGTCAGTGAGTCAGTGTCAGTGAGTGAGTGTCAGTGAGTGAGTGTCAGTGAGTCAGTGTCAGTGAGTGAGTGTCAGTGAGTCAGTGTCAGTGAGTCAGTGTCAGTGAGTGAGTGTCAGTGAGTCAGTGTCAGTGAGTGAGTGTCAGTGAGTGAGTGTCAGTGAGTCAGTGTCAGTGAGTGAGTGTCAGTGAGTGAGTGTCAGTGAGTCAGTGTCAGTGAGGAGTGTCAGTGAGGGAGTGTCAGTGAGTGAGTGTCAGTGAGTGAGTGTCAGTGAGTCAGTGTCAGTGAGTCAGTGTCAGTGAGGGAGTGTCAGTGAGTGAGTGTCAGTGAGTGAGTGTCAGTGAGTCAGTGTCAGTGAGGGAGTGTCAGTGAGTGAGTGTCAGTGAGTGAGTGTCAGTGAGTCAGTGTCAGTGAGTGAGTGTCAGTGAGTCAGTGTCAGTGAGTCAGTGTCAGTGAGTGAGTGTCAGTGAGTGAGTGTCAGTGAGTCAGTGTCAGTGAGTGAGTGTCAGTGAGTCAGTGTCAGTGAGTCAGTGTCAGTGAGTGAGTGTCAGTGAGTCAGTGTCAGTGAGTGAGTGTCAGTGAGTGAGTGTCAGTGAGTCAGTGTCAGTGAGTGAGTGTCAGTGAGTGAGTGTCAGTGAGTCAGTGTCAGTGAGGGAGTGTCAGTGAGGGAGTGTCAGTGAGTGAGTGTCAGTGAGTCGAGTGTCAGTGAGTCAGTGTCAGTGAGTCAGTGTCAGTGAGGGAGTGTCAGTGAGTGAGTGTCAGTGAGGGAGTGTCAGTGAGTGAGTGTCAGTGAGTGAGTGTCAGTGAGGGAGTGTCAGTGAGTGAGTGTCAGTGAGTGAGTGTCAGTGAGTGAGTGTCAGTGAGTGAGTGTCAGTGAGTGAGTGTCAGTGAGTCAGTGTCAGTGAGGGAGTGTCAGTGAGGGAGTGTCAGTGAGTCAGTGTCAGTGAGTCAGTGTCAGTGAGTCAGTGTCAGTGAGGGAGTGTCAGTGAGGGAGTGTCAGTGAGTCAGTGTCAGTGAGTGAGTGTCAGTGAGTGAGTGTCAGTGAGTCAGTGTCAGTGAGTGAGTGTCAGTGAGTGAGTGTCAGTGAGTCAGTGTCAGTGAGTCAGTGTCAGTGAGTGAGTGTCAGTGAGTGAGTGTCAGTGAGGGAGTGTCAGTGAGTGAGTGTCAGTGAGTGAGTGTCAGTGAGTCAGTGTCAGTGAGTCAGTGTCAGTGAGTGAGTGTCAGTGAGTCAGTGTCAGTGAGTCAGTGTCAGTGAGTCAGTGTCAGTGAGTGAGTGTCAGTGAGGGAGTGTCAGTGAGTGAGTGTCAGTGAGTGAGTGTCAGTGAGTGAGTGTCAGTGAGTCAGTGTCAGTGAGTCAGTGTCAGTGAGTGAGTGTCAGTGAGTCAGTGTCAGTGAGTGAGTGTCAGTGAGTGAGTGTCAGTGAGTCAGTGTCAGTGAGGGAGTGTCAGTGAGTCAGTGTCAGTGAGTCAGTGTCAGTGAGGGAGTGTCAGTGAGTCAGTGTCAGTGAGTCAGTGTCAGTGAGGAGTGTCAGTGAGTGAGTGTCAGTGAGTCAGTGTCAGTGAGTCAGTGTCAGTGAGTCAGTGTCAGTGAGTCAGTGTCAGTGAGTCAGTGTCAGTGAGGAGTGTCAGTGAGTCAGTGTCAGTGAGTCAGTGTCAGTGAGTGAGTGTCAGTGAGGGAGTGTCAGTGAGTCAGTGTCAGTGAGTCAGTGTCAGTGAGTGAGTGTCAGTGAGTGAGTGTCAGTGAGTGAGTGTCAGTGAGTGAGTGTCAGTGAGGGAGTGTCAGTGAGTCAGTGTCAGTGAGTGAGTGTCAGTGAGTGAGTGTCAGTGAGTCAGTGTCAGTGAGTCAGTGTCAGTGAGTCAGTGTCAGTGAGTGAGTGTCAGTGAGTGAGTGTCAGTGAGTGAGTGTCAGTGAGTGAGTGTCAGTGAGGGAGTGTCAGTGAGTCAGTGTCAGTGAGTGAGTGTCAGTGAGTGAGTGTCAGTGAGTGAGTGTCAGTGAGTCAGTGTCAGTGAGTGAGTGTCAGTGAGGAGTGTCAGTGAGTCAGTGTCAGTGAGTGAGTGTCAGTGAGTGAGTGTCAGTGAGTGAGTGTCAGTGAGTGAGTGTCAGTGAGTCAGTGTCAGTGAGGGATGTCAGTGAGTCAGTGTCAGTGAGTGAGTGTCAGTGAGTGAGTGTCAGTGAGTGAGTGTCAGTGAGTCAGTGTCAGTGAGTGAGTGTCAGTGAGTGAGTGTCAGTGAGTGAGTGTCAGTGAGTGAGTGTCAGTGAGTGAGTGTCAGTGAGTGAGTGTCAGTGAGTGTGTCAGTGAGTCAGTGTCAGTGAGTGAGTGTCAGTGAGTGAGTGTCAGTGAGTGAGTGTCAGTGAGTGAGTGTCAGTGAGGGAGTGTCAGTGAGTGAGTGTCAGTGAGTCAGTGTCAGTGAGTGAGTGTCAGTGAGTCAGTGTCAGTGAGTGAGTGTCAGTGAGTGAGTGTCAGTGAGTCAGTGTCAGTGAGTGAGTGTCAGTGAGTGAGTGTCAGTGAGGAGTGTCAGTGAGTCAGTGTCAGTGAGGGAGTGTCAGTGAGTCAGTGTCAGTGAGTCAGTGTCAGTGAGGGAGTGTCAGTGAGTGAGTGTCAGTGAGTCAGTGTCAGTGAGTGAGTGTCAGTGAGTCAGTGTCAGTGAGTGAGTGTCAGTGAGTCAGTGTCAGTGAGTCAGTGTCAGTGAGTCAGTGTCAGTGAGTGAGTGTCAGTGAGTGAGTGTCAGTGAGTCAGTGTCAGTGAGTGAGTGTCAGTGAGTGCAGTGTCAGTGAGTGAGTGTCAGTGAGTGAGTGTCAGTGAGTGAGTGTCAGTGAGTGAGTGTCAGTGAGTCAGTGTCAGTGAGTGAGTGTCAGTGAGTCAGTGTCAGTGAGGGAGTGTCAGTGAGTCAGTGTGTCAGTGAGTGAGTGTCAGTGAGTCAGTGTCAGTGAGGGAGTGTCAGTGAGTCAGTGTCAGTGAGTCAGTGTCAGTGAGTGAGTGTCAGTGAGTCAGTGTCAGTGAGTGAGTGTCAGTGAGTGAGTGTCAGTGAGGGAGTGTCAGTGAGTCAGTGTCAGTGAGTCAGTGTCAGTGAGTCAGTGTCAGTGAGTCAGTGTCAGTGAGTGAGTGTCAGTGAGTCAGTGTCAGTGAGTCAGTGTCAGTGAGGTCAGTGTCAGTGAGTGAGTGTCAGTGAGTGAGTGTCAGTGAGGAGTGTCAGTGAGTCAGTGTCAGTGAGTCAGTGTCAGTGAGTCAGTGTCAGTGAGTGAGTGTCAGTGAGTCAGTGTCAGTGAGTCAGTGTCAGTGAGTGAGTGTCAGTGAGTGAGTGTCAGTGAGTCAGTGTCAGTGAGTGAGTGTCAGTGAGTGCAGTGTCAGTGAGTGAGTGTCAGTGAGTCAGTGTCAGTGAGTCAGTGTCAGTGAGTGAGTGTCAGTGAGTCAGTGTCAGTGAGTCAGTGTCAGTGAGTCAGTGTCAGTGAGTGAGTGTCAGTGAGTCAGTGTCAGTGAGTGAGTGTCAGTGAGTCAGTGTCAGTGAGTGAGTGTCAGTGAGTGAGTGTCAGTGAGTGAGTGTCAGTGAGTGAGTGTCAGTGAGTCAGTGTCAGTGAGTCAGTGTCAGTGAGGGAGTGTCAGTGAGTCAGTGTCAGTGAGTGAGTGTCAGTGAGTGAGTGTCAGTGAGTCAGTGTCAGTGAGTCAGTGTCAGTGAGTGAGTGTCAGTGAGTGAGTGTCAGTGAGTGAGTGTCAGTGAGTCAGTGTCAGTGAGTGAGTGTCAGTGAGTCAGTGTCAGTGAGTCAGTGTCAGTGAGTGAGTGTCAGTGAGTCAGTGTCAGTGAGTGTCAGTGAGTCAGTGTCAGTGAGTGAGTGTCAGTGAGTGAGTGTCAGTGAGTCAGTGTCAGTGAGTCAGTGTCAGTGAGTGAGTGTCAGTGAGTCAGTGTCAGTGAGTCAGTGTCAGTGAGTGAGTGTCAGTGAGTCAGTGTCAGTGAGTCAGTGTCAGTGAGTGAGTGTCAGTGAGTCAGTGTCAGTGAGTGAGTGTCAGTGAGTGAGTGTCAGTGAGTGAGTGTCAGTGAGTCAGTGTCAGTGAGTGAGTGTCAGTGAGTCAGTGTCAGTGAGTGAGTGTCAGTGAGTGAGTGTCAGTGAGTCAGTGTCAGTGAGTGAGTGTCAGTGAGTGAGTGTCAGTGAGTCAGTGTCAGTGAGTCAGTGTCAGTGAGTCAGTGTCAGTGAGTGAGTGTCAGTGAGTGAGTGTCAGTGAGTCAGTGTCAGTGAGGGGAGTGTCAGTGAGTGAGTGTCAGTGAGTCAGTGTCAGTGAGTGAGTGTCAGTGAGTCAGTGTCAGTGAGTCAGTGTCAGTGAGTGAGTGTCAGTGAGTCAGTGTCAGTGAGTGAGTGTCAGTGAGTCAGTGTCAGTGAGTCAGTGTCAGTGAGTGAGTGTCAGTGAGTCAGTGTCAGTGAGGGAGTGTCAGTGAGTCAGTGTCAGTGAGTGAGTGTCAGTGAGTCAGTGTCAGTGAGTGAGTGTCAGTGAGTCAGTGTCAGTGAGTCAGTGTCAGTGAGTGAGTGTCAGTGAGTCAGTGTCAGTGAGTCAGTGTCAGTGAGTGAGTGTCAGTGAGTGAGTGTCAGTGAGTGAGTGTCAGTGAGTCAGTGTCAGTGAGTGAGTGTCAGTGAGTCAGTGTCAGTGAGTGAGTGTCAGTGAGTGAGTGTCAGTGAGTGAGTGTCAGTGAGTGAGTGTCAGTGAGTCAGTGTCAGTGAGTGAGTGTCAGTGAGTCAGTGTCAGTGAGTGAGTGTCAGTGAGGGAGTGTCAGTGAGTCAGTGTCAGTGAGTGAGTGTCAGTGAGTGAGTGTCAGTGAGTGAGTGTCAGTGAGTGAGTGTCAGTGAGTCAGTGTCAGTGAGTCAGTGTCAGTGAGTGAGTGTCAGTGAGTCAGTGTCAGTGAGGAGTGTCAGTGAGTGAGTGTCAGTGAGTCAGTGTCAGTGAGTGAGTGTCAGTGAGTCAGTGTCAGTGAGTGAGTGTCAGTGAGTCAGTGTCAGTGAGGAGTGTCTGTGAGTCAGTGTCAGTGAGTGAGTGTCAGTGAGGGAGTGTCAGTGAGTGAGTGTCAGTGAGTCAGTGTCAGTGAGTCAGTGTCAGTGAGTGAGTGTCAGTGAGTGAGTGTCAGTGAGTCAGTGTCAGTGAGGGAGTGTCAGTGAGTCAGTGTCAGTGAGTGAGTGTCAGTGAGGGAGTGTCAGTGAGTGTCAGTGAGGGAGTGTCAGTGAGTCAGTGTCAGTGAGTGCAGTGTCAGTGAGTCAGTGTCAGTGAGGTCAGTGTCAGTGAGTGAGTGTCAGTGAGTGAGTGTCAGTGAGTGAGTGTCAGTGAGTCAGTGTCAGTGAGTCAGTGTCAGTGAGTCAGTGTCAGTGAGTGAGTGTCAGTGAGTGAGTGTCAGTGAGTGAGTGTCAGTGAGTGAGTGTCAGTGAGTGAGTGTCAGTGAGTCAGTGTCAGTGAGTGAGTGTCAGTGAGTCAGTGTCAGTGAGTCAGTGTCAGTGAGGGAGTGTCAGTGAGTGAGTGTCAGTGAGTCAGTGTCAGTGAGTCAGGAGTGTCAGTGAGTGAGTGTCAGTGAGAGTCAGTGTCAGTGAGTGAGTGTCAGTGAGGGAGTGTCAGTGAGTGGAGTGTCAGTGAGTCAGTGTCAGTGAGTGAGTGTCAGTGAGTCAGTGTCAGTGAGGGAGTGTCAGTGAGGGCAGTGTCAGTGAGTCAGTGTCAGTGAGTCAGTGTCAGTGAGTCAGTGTCAGTGAGTCAGTGTCAGTGAGTCAGTGTCAGTGAGTGAGTGTCAGTGAGGAGTGTCAGTGAGTCAGTGTCAGTGAGTCAGTGTCAGTGAGTGAGTGTCAGTGAGTCAGTGTCAGTGAGTGAGTGTCAGTGAGTCAGTGTCAGTGAGTGAGTGTCAGTGAGTGAGTGTCAGTGAGTCAGTGTCAGTGAGTCAGTGTCAGTGAGTGAGTGTCAGTGAGTCAGTGTCAGTGAGTCAGTGTCAGTGAGTGAGTGTCAGTGAGTGAGTGTCAGTGAGTGAGTGTCAGTAAGGGAGTGTCAGTGAGTCAGTGTCAGTGAGTGAGTGTCAGTGAGTCAGTGTCAGTGAGTCAGTGTCAGTGAGTCAGTGTCAGTGAGTCAGTGTCAGTGATCAGTGAGTGAGTGTCAGTGAGTCAGTGTCAGTGAGTCAGTGTCAGTGAGTGAGTGTCAGTGAGTGAGTGTCAGTGAGTCAGTGTCAGTGAGTCAGTGTCAGTGAGTGAGTGTCAGTGAGTGAGTGTCAGTGAGTCAGTGTCAGTGAGGAGT